>NC_041381.1:218577468-218622016 GCF_002162155.2 Triticum dicoccoides | reverse complement strand
CTGGGGTCGGGGCGGCATAGAGGGTGTGCGGAGAGCGCACGGCAGCCGACGGGCGACGACAACGGCGAGAGTGGAGAGTTGGATTTGGGGGAAGTGGCCGTGGGGAAGGACGAACCCCGTGGTTAAGTCAGAAGTAGCAGTAGCGCGTTCCAGGAAGAACGCTGCTGCTACGTTAGCTACATCACGTTCTGGGATACACGCTACTGCTACTCCTTTCTCTTTTTCCCCTTTTTCATTTAGTTTTCTTCACATTTTATTTTTTTTCCTTTCACCTTATTCTATTTCTTTCATTTTCAATTACCTTTCTATTTTCTTTCCATTTAATTTTATATCCTTTAGCAATAGCGAGTTTAGATTAAAATGCGCTGCTACAAATAAAGTAGCGGTAGCGTGGTTCATTATAGGTCGCTACTACTATGTGTAGCCTATCGGCTAAGCCGTGGGAATTTTAGTAGTAACGTGTTTAGAGCAAGACGCGCTACTGCTAGAACTTTATCTGCAGCGCAGTTTTCTCAGGCGCGCTATTGCTACTTAGCACCAGCGTGCTTTTTTGACCCTCGCTACTGCTAAAGTTCTATGTATAAGGTTTTCCCTAGTAGTGCACCCTTTCCTCTTCAAGGGAAAAACCAACGCAAGCTCAAGAAGTAGCAGGAAGAATTTTTGGCACCGTTGCCGGGGATATCTACGCCAAGTCAAGACATACCAAGTACCCATCATAAACTCTCATCTCTTGAATTACATTATTCGCCATTCGCCTCTCGTTTTCCTTTCCCCCACTTCTAAAATGATTTTCAAAAAGATTTGCCTTTTCCTCGCCCCTCTTTTATTCATCTTCTTCGTTCTCTTTCGGTTTGCTCGTTTGCTAGATTGGTTTGTTGCCACCATGTCTGAAATTGGGGAGAGTATCGCTGAAAAAGATAGCAGTAATGATGGGGGAAATTTTCATGCTTTTGCTAATACTAATCCTCATGAAGAATCTACTATCTTGCACACTAAAAAACTTCGCATAGGTAGCGACAATATTATTGGGAAAGGGGTTATTCAAGATTTCTTTACTTGTGCTGGTGCGTTACCCATGTTAGGTGGGTCTATTCTCCATAAAACTAGTAGTCTTGAGGATGCTATATCTTTGCTCGTAGTTGAACTTGAAATACAATTTGTTCTTATGCATCCGTCCATACAAAGGATTTTTCTAGAGTTTTCTAATATTGACCATTCTTCTGTTAAGCACGACGCCATTATATTTCTAGCACATGAGTTTAGATTTATTATGAAAGAAGGTAGTGAAATTTTTGCGCATTATAAAGTAGATGGTGGTCGTCCTCCCACAAAGGGAATTCTCTTTAACCAAGTGGACAAAATGCATTTACGATCTCTAGATCATGTTGCTTATAATGAAAATTTAAGAAAGAGGGTCCCTACCGATGTTTTAGTTGATACGATTTCTGAGCTTAGTGATAATTTTGCTATTCAAAACAATGGATTGGGTTTATCTCTTGGACATAAGCTCATGACTTTTTGCCAAAAGAACGGTTACAACGATGAGTTGGTTATACAATATGAAGGGCCAAAGGAGGAACCAATTCCTCCCGAGCTTGATCTTGGGGATCCTTATCCCATTAAATTTGGCCTTTTGATTACTTCTGCTTACCACAAAGAAAACTTGCTGCTGAACGAAGGGAGTATGAGATGAGTTTTCGAGATTTGCCTTATCATTACTACGATTATACCTAGATCTATTCGTGTTTTTATGCCTAGCTAAGGGCGTTAAACAATAACGCTTGTTGGGAGGCAACCCAATTTTATTTTTGTTCTTTGCTTTTTGTTCCTGTTTTTCTTTGAATAATTCATCTAGCCCCTGGTTAGATGTGGTTTTGTGTTTTAGTTAGTGTTTGTGCCAAGTAAGACCTTTGGGATGGCTTACAATGATAGTTGTTTTGATCTTGCTGAGAAACAGAAACTTTTGCTCCCAAGAAAATAATTTTCATAATTCACAGAAGCGCGCTTTTGATCTGATTCTTTTTGCACTGGATTGGTACATAAATTGCCCAGGTTGTCCTAATTTTGCAGAATTTTTGGAGTTAAAGAAGTATTCGAGAGTTACAGATTGCTACAAACTGTTCTGTTTTTGACATATTCTGTTTTCTTTGTGTTGTTTACTTATTTTGATGAATCTATGAGTAGTATCGGGGGGTATGAACCATGGAAAAGTTGAAATACAGTATATATTACACCAATATAAATAATGAATGAGTTCACAATAGTACCATAAAGTGGTGATTTATTTTCTTATACTAACCGAGCTTATGAGATTTTCTGTTGAGTTTTGTGTTGTGAAGATTTCAAGTTTTGGGTAAGGATTTGATGGACTATGGAATAAGGAGTGGAAAGAGACTAAGCTTGGGGATGCCCAAGGCACCGCAAGTTAATATTCAAGGACAACCAAGAGCCTAAGCTTGGGGATGCACCGGAAGGCATCCAGTCTTTCGTCTTTGTTAATCGGTAACTTTACTTGACACTACAAGAATCAGGCACTTTGCCGTCAGCCATGGCTGACGGCAAAGGCATGGATGGCTGACAGCAAAGGCATGGATATTTGACGGCAAAGACCTTTGCCGTTAGCCAGCAGATAGCAACATGTCCAGCTGAATAGGCTACGGCGAAGGCCTCTTTGCCATCTTCTAGCAGACGACAAAGATGAAAAGGGCTTTGTCGTCTGCTGACAGATTGCAAAGAGCCTTGATGGCACACGTGGCAGTTCAGGTCCGTTAAGTGGTTAACGGTCTGCTTTGCCGTCAGCCAGCGGACGACAAAGATGCAAAGGCCTTTGTCGTTTGCTGGCTAACGGCAAATCTGCCAAATAGGCCAGCCCCCAAAACCCCAGGTTGCATAGGTAGCTGCCACGTGGCAGCTTTGCCGTCTGCTAGCGGACGACAAAGACCATTGTCGTCAGCCAACGGACGACAAAGTGGCTATATAGCCCCTGTTTTTCCTAAATTCATTCAATTTGACAGAATTTCACACACACACACACACACACACACACACTAAGGTAGGTAAAACTGCTAAGTGTGTAGGTCATTTTAGAGCTAAGGTAGGTAAATAGGTCATTTTGGAGCTAACCTACGTAGTTATGCCCTTTTTGAGCTAACTAAGCATATTTAGTCATTTTGTAGGACAAAATGGTAAGTGTAGGTCATTTTAGAGCTATCCTAGTTAAAATCGGTCATTTTGGAGCTAGGTAAGGTTATTTTGTCATGTTGGAGGAAAATAAACTAATTATATGATGGTTTGGAGCTAAACTAAGGCTATTATGCCATTTTTTACCTAAGTGCGCTAATTATGTCATAAATGAAGTACCTAAGCTAATTATAGATCATTCTTGAGCTATCCTAGGTTGTTATGCCATTTTGTACCTAAGTGAGCTAATTATGTCATAAATGAAGTAGCTAAGCTAATTATAGATCATTATTGAGCTATCCTAGGCTGTTATGCCATTTTGTACCTAAGTGAGCTAATTATGTCATAAATGATGTAGCTAAGCTAATTATAGATCATTATTGAGCTATCCTAGGTTGTTATGCCATTTCGTACCTAAGTGAGCTAATTATGTCATAAATGAAGTAGCTAAGCTAATTATAGATCATTATTGAGCTATCCTAGGTTATTATGTGATAATCCCCAAGTGCAGGGAATCATCACAGCAATTCCCAAAGGTGCACTACAAAAAAAAGACACATCCGTGACATTTTGGGCCGAACGAAAAAAATTTATGTCTTATGACACTTCTATGACGATAATTGTGACAAAACCCGGTATCATCATAGATGTGGTGCGCTCCTACTTCTATGACAAAAATCATGACAGAAAATTGGATTTTCATCCTGGGCGGGCCGAAGACGCAGCTGCATAACATTCTTTGGGCCGTCCATGACGGAAAAAACCGTGGTAGAAGTGAGGGCGAGGAAAATATCGGGGAGTTCCCGGTTACGATGGGTGGTCGGGGGCTGGGTGATGCGCGTTCCTCTCATACACGTACGTGCGTGGGTGCGAGGCGTTGGGCTCTAACTGAACCCGAGCGAGGCATCGCCTAACTGAACCCGAGCGATTGCACTGCAGGCTACACGTTACTGAACCCAAGCAATCGATCGATTCCTTCGCTACTACTGCTAACTGAAGCCGATCGATGTTGCCTTTGGATGAACAGTGAGCGTTGCTGGGGGGGTTTGTATGAACAGTTCCCGGTGGGGGTTGGATGAACATGACCCCGTGGTGTTGATGCTGGATGAATAGGACCCCGATCGATTGAGCCGGTTGGGCGTGGATGAACAAGACCCCGTGGAGGGCTGGATGAACAGGACCCCCGTGGAGGGCTGGATGAACATTAGCCGGTGGAGGGCTGGATGAACAGTAGCCGGTGCAGGGCTGGATGAACAGTAGCCGGTGGAGGGCTAGATGAATAGTAGCGCATGGAGGGGTGGTTGAACAGGACCCCGTGGAGAGGGCTGGTTGAACAGTAGCCGATGGAGGAGCGCGCGATGGAGGCTGGATGAACAGGAGCCCATGGATGAATAGTCGCAGGTGGAGGCTGGAGGAGGTCGATAGTGGATGAACAGTAGCCCGTGGAGGCTGGAGGAGGTTGATGGTGGAGATGAATAGTATCCTGTGGAGTCCTGTTTTGCGGTACGCCACACCCCTCCCAATGAACAGGACCCCCGTTTCGACCGTAGCTCTCCAACACAAGTCCGTTTCCTCTGTTTTGTGGTACGCCACACCCCTCCCGATCAACAGGACCCCGTTTCGACCGTAGAAGGTCCAACACAAGTCTGTTTCCTCCGTTTTGCGGTACGCCACACCCCTCCCGATCAACAGAACCCCGTTTCGACTGTAAGCGGTCCAATAGAAGTCTGTTTCCGCCATTTTGCGGTATGCCAGACCCCTCCCGATGAACAGGATCTTGTTTCAACCATGGTCAGTCGAACACAAGGCCGTTTCCTCCGTTTTGCAGTACGCCAGGCCTTGTTTCCATCGGCTGTTCCGTCCAAGCCCTCCCGATGAACACGACGGCGTATTCTGTTTCGACCCAGCCGGTTGGCTCCCCATGAACATGATGACGACACAGTTTCTCCATTCTGACCCAGCCATGTACACGAGCCCTAGCCGTACGTATGCATGAGTAGGTGTTCGAGACCCCGCCCGTATGTACGTACGTGGTCATATTTACTTTCTTGCACCCTGGCCGCTGTACGTACGTGTATATGCTACGTGCATGCCTCTACTACGACACGTGAGTGTCTCTACTACGACACGTGCGCACCTCTACATCGACCAGTATGTACGTACACATTCACGACCAGAATGACAACGCTATGTACGCTTCGACGAGGTGGGTCCCGACTGTCATGCACTTCCTTGCATGCGAAGATGTAGCTAGTAGGTCCCAGCAGTCAGGGGGCGAATCGTTTTTTTTGCCCGTAATATGGACGCACTTCCTTGCGTGCGAAGATGTAGCTGGTGGGTCCCAGCAGTCAGGCAGAAATGTTTTTTTCACAAAATACAGTGGCCCGTACGGTGGGTCCCTGCTGTCAGGTGGAGGAATAATTATTTTGCGCGTAATAAGGAGCCAATTCCTTGCGGCTGTCGTGGACCCAGCTGTCAGCCTCTCCACGTACAGTACTCTACCGATGGAAGTTGTGCCTTGACCATGTCGACCACGCCGCTCCGAGAGCACCAGGCGGTGGACGATGACGAGGCCTAGGAAGGGGACGACACGGAGTCGGGGAAGACACGGCAGTGGATGCCCATGCGGAGAGGAGTACGAGGGTTCACTAGTTCGGCTGGTGTGAGGCTGCCTTCGCTGCAGAATAACAGGCGGTGTGGTTGAGTAGAGGGATGGCCTGGCCAGCGGTGGGAGTAGTAGGGGGCGATGAGGCTTCCGCGGCATCACAGCTGGCCACGGGAGGCAGGAGCATGTGGCACGACCGGCGCTGGTTTGGGCTGCTGGAGCAAGAAGACCAGAGGTTGAAGAAGTACTACGACCGTTGGATGGACATCGTACGGTCACTGGAGCTAGAATCGTTCATATTGACTAAGTTGACAAAGCCCTCCGTCCCCGTCAACTTAGTAGGCCCACAAGTCAGCCTCCCACTATGGTGGGTCCCAGCTAGCAGGGGGTATTCATTTTTCTGTGCATAATAAGGAGGCACTTCCTTGCGTGCGAAGATATAGTTGGTGGGTCCGACCTGTCAGTGGGGGGAACATTTTTTCGCCAAATACAGACGCCCTTCCGGTGGGTCCTAGATGTTAGGTGGAGGAATCATTATTTTGTGCGTAATAAGGAGGCATTTCCTTGCGTGCGGCCGTGGACCCAACTGTCAGCCTCTCCACGTATAGTCCACTTCCGATGGATGTCGTTCATTGACCATGTTAACCAGGACGCGCCAAGAGCACAAGGGCGGTGGTCGACGGCGAGGCCTAGGAAGGGAACGGCATGGAGCCATGGAAGACTCGGCAGTTGTTTCCCACGCGGAGGGGAGTATGAGGGTTTAGTGGTTCGTTTGCCATCCCCGGAGAATAACAGCAGGTGTGGGTGAGTAGAGGGATGGCTAGGCCAGCGATGGGAGTACGGTGGGGCGGTGAGGCCTGCGCGGTGGCATAGCCGGCTGCAAGAGGAGGGAGCAGGCAGTCCCGCCGGTGCTTGTTTGGGCGGCTGGAGCAGGAAGAGCAGAGATTGAAGAAGCACGACGGCCGTTGGATGGACATCCAACAATCACTGCTCTCGTCTGTTGACTAAGTTGACACGGTGTTGCATGTGCGTCAACCGTTTTTTAGGAAAGCATACGCGTCAACCTATAGTAGGCGCACAAGTTAGCCTCAAATCTGTGGAAAACAGCATACAACCCATCTACCATTATTTATAATAATGTACAGCTCATTTGTTAATTCTTAAGAATTGTTTTGGAGCCCATCTTATTTTTGTTAGCATTACACCCCATATTGTGGCCACGGTTAAAAATTATACGAAATTTTGCATATTTCGGTGCAGTCATCTGTTTTTAGTCCCGAAATATCGATTCACATTCAAACTATTTTGAAAAAATAATTTATATAAATATAAAATCCAAATAATTGTCCACGCATAAAAATCAATGTAATTTAAAATCTTGTAATGAAAAAAAAATTGAAACTAATTCCCGGTTTGATGTGTTTTAAAAATGTACAACCCATTTCTAGGCAAACCAAATGAAACTCTCCTCGTCTTAAAAGATTTGCAGCCTAGCAGGGATGATAAAGCAAGTAGGCCTCGTTTGGGTATTTCTTTTAAAAAATAGAACTGGGCTAGCCATTTTCAGCAAGAAAAAAACATAACTGGGCTCATGATGTAGTAAACATAAATAAAACCCTGGCTAGACGGGCCACAGGCCCCGCACAGCCCCGTTGTTACCCTGTTCCATCGCTAAAACTAGTATAAACAACAACTGCTTGTTCCTCAATAAA
This sequence comes from Triticum dicoccoides, assembly GCF_002162155.2. Classification (NCBI taxonomy): domain Eukaryota; kingdom Viridiplantae; phylum Streptophyta; class Magnoliopsida; order Poales; family Poaceae; genus Triticum; species Triticum dicoccoides. The sequence continues at coordinate 218,614,519 of NC_041381.1, read as the reverse complement.
AAAGTGTGTGACCTGCTGGGTCCGTGGTGTCAGCCGCTCGTAGTGTAATTCTCTCGTTTATTGACTACGTTGACAATGGGTGAGCCCCATATGTCCAACCATTAGGAGGAGCCATTTTTTGGGCTTGTAATAACGACGCACTTGCTTGCATACTGCCATGACGCTGGTGAGTCCCTACTGTCATCCTCTCCACGTACAGTCATCTCCTTGTTCCTCTCGGTTGTTGGCGACGTTGAAAACGCAAGAGGGCGGCGCACCGTGCACGGCGAGCAAACCAAGATGGAGGACGACGGTGAGGCCTCAGACGGAACGAACAGGAGCCGTGGAAGATGCGCCAGCCCAGTCGCAGGCGGAGGGGAGTACGAGGGTTGACTGGTTTGGGTGTGGGTGCGTGTTGGGGTTGACATTGCTGGAGAATAACAGGACGTGTGGGGGAATAGAGGGAGGGACTGGCCAACGATGGAGGGTACAGTAGGGCGGCCGAGGCGCAGCAAGCCATTGGAGGCCAGAGCAGGCGAAGCCAACGGGGTGGTTTTGGGCGGCTGGAGGAAGAAGAAGACAAGAGATAGAAGATACACGATAGATGTTGGATGTCAATCGAACGGCTGGTAGGTAGAATCGTTTGTTGACTGGCTAGTAAGTCGACACCACCTTGGATAGGCTATTCCTCGTGGGTCCCAAATGTCAGAATCCAAATCAGTCACGGTCATGCAACCTTTCCTATGAAAATTTACATCCCATTTGATGTGCTAGTTCGAAATAAGTTTGTGGGTGCTGATGGGGGCTAATCACTTGGCTTCTATAATGCACAGTGAGCTGAAGCAGCCGGCGAGAGTGATGTTATTTCCCTTGGTTAGGATTTGTTACAATATTTCACTCTAAATTAAACGAATGGCAAGCCATTTGCCTTGTTTCAAAGAAAATATGGCAGTCACAGCCGAGTTGAAAAGGGCAAGTGATACGTCTCCAACATATCTACTTTTCCAAACACTTTTGCCCTTGTTTTGGACTCTAATTTGCATGATTTGAATGAAACTAACTCGGACTGACGTTGTTTTCAGCAGAACTGCCATGGTGTTATTTTTGTGCAGAAACAAAAGTTCTCAGAATGACATGAAAATCCACGAAGATTACTTTTGGAAAATATAAAAAATATTGACGAAAGAATCAAGGCCAGGGGGCCCACACCCTGTCCACGAGGGTGGGGGGCGTGCCCCCTCCCCCTGGGCGCGCCCCCGTGCCTCATGGGCCCCTGGATATCCACCGACTTCAACTCGAACTCCATATATTCTCTTTCACGGAGAAAAAAAAACCCAGAGAGAAAGTTTCATCGTGTTTTACGATACGGAGCCGCCGCCAAGCCCTAATCTCTCTCAGGAGGGCTGATCTGGAGTCCGTTCGGGGCTCTAGAGAGGGGGATTCGTCGCTGTCGTCATCATCAACCATCCTCCATCACCAATTTCATGATGCTCACCGCCGTGCGTGAGTAATTCCATCATAGGCTTGCTGGACGGTGATGGGTTGGATGAGATTTACCATGTAATCAAGTTAGTTTTGTTAGGGTTTGATTCCTAGTATCCAGTATGTTCTGAGATTGATGTTTCTATGACTTTGCTATGCTTAATGCTTGTCACTAGGGCCCGAGTGCCATGATTTCAGATCTGAACCTATTATGTTTTCATGAATACTATGTTCTGAGATTGATGTTGCTATGACTTGCAATAATAGATCTGATCTTAAGAAATCATTAGCTAAGCTGAAACAGAAGTCTCTGAATGCTAGAATGAAATATGACCCAGCTTTTGCTACTTCACCTATCTGTGTTACTGATAAGGATTATGATTTCTCTGTCGATCCTGAGATAATTACTTTGGTTGAATCTGATCCTTTTTATGGCTATGAATCTGAAACTGTTGTGGCACATCTTACTAAGTTAAACGATATAACCACCCTGTTCACTAATGATGAGGAAACTCGTTACTATTATATCCTTAAGATATTTCCGTTCTCATTAAAGGGTGATGCTAAAACATGGTTTAATTCTCCTGACCCTGGTTGTGTGCTTAGTCCCCAGGATATGATTTATTACTTCTCTGCTAAATATTTCCCTGCTCATAAGAAACAAGCTGCTTTAAGGGAAATATATAATTTTGTGCAAATTAAAGAAGAGAGTCTCCCACAAGCTTGGGGGAGGCTTCTCCGATTACTTAATGCTTTGCCTGATCATCCTCTCAAGAAAAATAAAATACTTGATATCTTTTATAATGGACTAACCGATGCTTCCAGAGACCACCTGGATAGTTGTGCTGGTTGTGTTTTCAGGGGAAGAACCGTGGATCAAGCTGAATTGTTATTGAATAATATGTTGACTAATGAAAACAATTGGACACTTTCTGAGCCAATCCCTAAGCCAATTCCTGAGCCAACTCCTAAGCCAATTCCGAAGAAAAGAGGTGTTTTACTTCTCAGTCCTGAAGATATGCAAGAGGCAAATAAATCTATGAAAGAGAAAGGTATTAAAGCTGAAGATGTTAAGAATTTACCTCCTGTTGAAGAAATACATGACCTTAATATACCACCTATTTAAGAACACATGGTCTTGATAACCCGATATAGGTAGTAAAGGTAAATTCTCTCTATAGATATGATAAAGTTGAAATCCCGTCTACTAAGTTTGCTAGCAAATGTTTAGATGAATTTGATGACTTTATGGCTAGACAAGAAAACTTCAATGCTTATGTTGGTAGACAATTGAAAAGTAATGCTTATATGATTGGACACTTGAGTGATTATATGTCTAGAGTTAAGGGTGGACTTAAACTCATTAGTAAACATGCTTCTATGGTTACCACTCAAGTAGAACAAGTGCTTAAAGCTCAAAATGATTTGCTCAATGAATTGAATAATAAACCTGACTTTGCTGTTAGAGTAGCAACTAGAATGGGTAAAATGACTCAGGAACCTTTGTATCCTGAGGGCCACCCTAATAGAACTGAGCAAGATTCTCAGAGAAATAATGTTGATGCACCTAGTCCTTCTAAGAGGAAGAAAATGAAAAATGATATGACTTTGCATGCTTCTAGTGAACCTGTTGTAGACACACCTGAGAATCCCAATGATATTTCTATTTTTGATGTTGAGACACAATCTGGTGATGAACATGAACCTAGTGATAATGTTAATGATGATGTTCATGCTGATGCTCAACCTAGCAATAACAATGATGTAGAGGTTGAATCGGCTGTTGATCTTGATAACCACAATCAAAGAATCAACGTTATTATAAGAGAGACTTCATTGCTCGGAAGCACGGTAAAGAAAGAGAACCACGGGTTCAGAAACCCATGCCCTTTCCTCCTAAACCATCCAAGAAAAAGGATGATGAGGATTTTGAGCGCTTTGCTGAAATGATTAGACCTATCTTTTTGCATATGCGTTTGACTGATATGCTTAAAGTGAATCCTTATGCTAAGTACATGAAAGATATTATTACAAATAAAAGAAAGATACCGGAAGCTGGAATTTCCACCATGCTTGCTAATTACACTTTTAAGGGTGGATACCAAAGAAACTTGGAGATCCAGGAGTACCAACTATACCATTTTCCATTAAAAGAAACTATGTTAAAACTGCTTTATGTGATCTTGGAGCTGGTGTTAGTGTTATGCCTCTCTCTTTATATCGTAGACTTGAATTGAATAAGTTGACACCTACTGAAATATCTTTGCAAATGGCTGGTAAATCAACCGCTATACCTGTCGATATTTGTGAGGATGTGCCTGTTGTGGTTGCAAACATTACTATCTTAACGGACTTTGTTATTCTTGATATTCCTGAGGACGATAGTATGTCAATTATCCTTGGTAGACCCTTTTTGAATACTGCAGGGCTGTTATTGATTGCAACAAAGGCAATGCCACTTTTCATGTTAATGGTAATGAGCATATGGTACACTTTCCATGGAAACAACCGCAAGTTCAAAGTATCAATTCTATTGGAAAATTTCCATCGATTATTATTGGAGGTTTTGAATTTCCTCTTCCTACTGTCAAGAAGAAATATGATATTCTTATTATTGGGGATGTACATATCCCAGTTGAGGTAACTTAATGTTATTCGAAGTTTCTCCGGTTTCATGCGATTCGGAATGAGTTTGTTAACAAGACGTGATCAACCTTGTTAGTGTATTCCTTTTGATGAGCATGATATGGATGAAGTTAGAAGGCACAACCTTTTGTACCCTCCTTCTACTTTCTATTATTTAGATTAAATAAAGTAAAAATAGTATTTTCTGTCTGTTTTCTAAATTATCCATGCAATAAAAAAATACCCCAAAAATAAAAATTCTCCAAATGCCCTGAAAATCAAATATGATTTTTTCTGGAATATTTGAGAATATCTGGCACTGAGAACACAACAAGGGGAGCAAGCACCTGGCCACGAGGGTCCAGGACGCGCCCACCCCCATGGGGCGCTCCCCCTACCTCGTGGGCCCATGGTGGCCCCCCTCCACTTATTCCTGCACTCACACACTTCTTCTTCCTCCCAAAAAATCACCATCCAGCTCAAGCACGAGTTCTAGCTCATTTTGCTGCCATTTTTGATCTCCTTGCTCAAAGCTCCATTCACAAAACTGCTTTGGGGGATTGTTCTTTGGCATGTGACTACTCCAATGGTCCAATTAGTTTTTGTTATACTGCTTTATTCATTGAAAAAAATTTGCTGCTAAGGTGACCCTGTTCTTGAGCTTAGATGTCAAATTTATATGGTCCCAAGTAGTTCTAATGCATGATATAGTCTCTAGGCACTTGTGGGAGTAGTTGCTATCAATTTTATTGAGTTTGGTTCACTTTTATTTGGAGTTACTAAAATTTTCAGAAATTTTTTAGAGGAAGAAATATGTCTAGGAAAATGTACCAAGGTGGTTCTTCAAGGAAGCAAGGACCCAGGCTCACAATACATGAGCAGGACGATGAACCACCGAGGGAAGCTTACGTGTGGCCCTGTGAATGGCCGTCAGAGGAGTTTATGGTCAAAGCAGGCATCAAGGATGAATTTGATGCATATGTGCGTAATGCTGATCTTGAGGACTTCATGCAAGATAAGTGCCCTCAATACTACCATTTAACTGATTCCTTTGTGAGAAGGTTCAAATTCATATCTTCGCGCAATTCTCACACTATTTTATCTGATCTCTGTGATAAATCATATACCATGGACCTAGAAGATTTTACTACTGCTTGTAAACTCCCGCAATGGGGTAGTGCTAGTGAACCTCGCAAATCCGAATATAAAGATATTCTTGCTAGTATCACTGTGGGGGAATCTAGAGAAATAGCACAAGCTACCATAGGGAGCATTCATTTTCCTGCTATACATTATTTTGCTCTCTTCATAGGTAGATGCATTAACGGTAAAGATGAAGCTTGTCACATGTGTGTTCCAGATCTTAGTGTTGTCAAGAGTGATGTATTAGGAGATAAACAATATAACTTGGGGGCCATTGTTGCACGTAGGTTGCATAATAATGGTTTAATTGGAGACTTGTTTGGTGGGATTTATGCAACCCGTGTAGCTAATTTTCTTGAGATACCATACATGAAGGGGATATGGAGTTGCCCCTGCTTATTTAGATTATGACGCCATGGTTAGCCATCAGTTTCTTGAGAGGAATGAACAATTTCTCCAATACTGACTAATCTTTGACAGACGTCGCACTGTCCATGTTGCTCTCCCTGCTCCTGGTTTATTTGTCTTTTAGGCAAAAAGGAGATATTTTATAACCAGGGAGGAGGCGAACAAGTACGAGAGGAGGACGGAGGCAGCCCGCCTCCAAGTTGCAGCTCGTGAGGCGATGGCTGCTGCATCTCAGTACGACCCCAGTTACAACTTTGGATATCCGCCAGGCCATCCGTGGGCATAGACCAACTTAGGCCAAAAGCCTAAGCTTGCGGGAGTATGTATTCCTCACCGACATTACATTCATGTTCACACACTCATTCTAGTTGTCGATGCTCATACTTTTTCATTGTACTATCCATGCTAGTTTATTTTCTTTTTCTAGCTTTCTTCTTGTGTGTTTGAAAAATCTTAAGAAAAACAAAAAAAAATAGTTGTAACTTTTAGCTAGTTTACTTTCCATGCATGTAGTAGTAGTAATTAAAAGAAAACCCAAAAAGATTTCTCGTTCTTCTTTTGTTTGTTGGGAGCTTTCCCGTGTAAATAGTTTTATTTCTTTTCTTTTCTTTGGGGGTCGAGAGGAGAAGATCATGATGAAAATGTTGAGTGGCTCTCATATGCTTTATTGTTGATTTGACCAAGAGCACATATTACCTTGTCTTCTCCCCTGAATTGAAGGCTTGCAGATTCTAGCTTAGTCCAATGCACGTGCACTATTACTATTTTCCACACCGTTCGGCCATGCAAGTAAAAGGAAATAATGACGATATATGATGAAATGATTGAGATGAGAGAAGCTGGTATGAACTCGACCTCTCTTGTTTTTGTAAATATGATTGTTCATCGTTACTAATTCAGCCTATTATGAATAAACATGTTTGCAATGGCAATTAGAGATTATAGTTGCTTATGCCATGCTTAATTAGCCAGGAGTTTATAATGGTTTACCTCGCGTGCCAACATGCTATTAAAATGGCTGTGATGTGGTATGATAGGGTGGTATACTCCTTTGAATAATTCGACTGACTTGACTTGGCACATGTTCACGCATGTAGTTGAAACAAAATCAACATAGCCTTCACGATATTTATGTTCATGGTCGATTATATCCTACTCATGCTTGCACTCAGTGTTGATTAATTTTAATGCATGTTCATGACCGTTGTCGCTCTCTAGTTGGTCGCTTCCCAGTATTTTTCTAGCCTTCACTTGTATTAAGCGGGAATACTGCTTTTGCATCCAAAATCCAGAAACCCCAAAGTTATTCCATATGAGTCCACCATACCTTCCTATATGCGGTATCTACCTGCCGTTCCAAGTAAATTTGTATGTGCCATCCTCCAAACCTTCAAATGAAATTATGTTTTGTATGCTCGAACAGCTCATGTATCAACTAGGGCTATCTGTATCTTCCATGTTAGGTGGGTTATTCTCAAGAGGAGTGGACTCCGCTCCTCATTCACGAGAAAATGGCTAGTAACCGGGATGCCCAGTCCCATGCTTAAATAAAAAATAATTACAAACAAAACTCCCCCAGGATTGTTGTTAGTTGGAGGCACCCGTTGTTTCGGGCAAGCCATGGATTGATGCTTGTTGGTGGCAGGAGAGTATAAACTTCACCATTCTGTTTGGGAACCGCCCATAATGTGTGTAGCATGGAAGATATCGAGATCTCTCAGATGTTATGTTGACATTGAAAGTATACCGCTCAAAATATTATTTATCTCTATTTGAAAATCTAGCTCTGGCACCTCTACATATCGCTGCTTCCCTCTGCGAAGGGCCTATCTATTTACTTTTATGTTGAGTCATCACCCTCTTATTAAAAAGCACCCGCTGGAGAGCACCGCTGTCATTTGCATGTATTACTATTGATTTATATTGGGTATGACTATGACTGGATCTCTTTTACCATGAATTACATTGTTTAGTCAGTCCTTGATCATCAAAGGTGCTCTGCATTTATGTATTGCGGTCTCAGAAAGGGCTAGCGAGATACCATCTTGTTATATCATATTATGATTGTTTTGAGAAAGTGTTGTCATACGCGATTTATTATTATTGCTTGCTAGTTGATTATGCCATTGATATGAGTAAACATGAGACCTAAGTGTTATTGTGAATATGGTTAGTTCATAATCTTTGCTGAAAACCTGAATGCTGGCTTAACATATTTGCAACAACAACAACAAACAGAGTTTGTAAAAGTTTTTCTTTATCACTTTCAGTTTGTCAACTGAATTGCTTGAGGACAAGCAAAGGTTTAAGCTTGGGGGAGTTGATACGTCTCCATCGTATCTACTTTTCCAAACACTTTTGACCTTGTTTTGGACTCTAACTTGCATGATTTGAATGGAACTAACACGGACTGACGCTGTTTTCAGCACAACTTACATGGAGTTATTTTTGTGCAGAAATAAAAGTTCTCGGAATGACCTGAAAAATCCACGGAGCAACTTTTTGGATTTAATAAAAAATACTGGAGAAATAATCAGCACCAGGGGGCCCACACCCTGTCCACAAGGGTGGGGGGCACGCCCCCTCCCCCTGGGCGCGCCCCCGTGCCTTGTGGGCCCCTGGATATCCACCGACTTCAACTCGAACTCCATATATTCTCTTTCATGGAGAAAAAAAACCCAGAGAGAAAGTTTCATCGCGTTTTACGATACAGAGCCGCCGCCAAGCCCTAATCTCTCTCAGGAGGGCTGATCTGGAGTCCGTTCGGGGCTCTAGAGAGGGGGATTCATCGCCGTCGTCATCATCAACCATCCTCCATCAACAATTTCATGATGCTCACCGCCGTGCGTGAGTAATTCCATCATAGGCTTGCTGGACGGTGATGGGTTGGATGAGATTTACCATGTAATCAAGTTAGTTTTGTTAGGGTTTGATCCCTAGTATCCAGTATGTTCTGAGATTGATGTTGCTATGACTTTGCTATGCTTAATGCTTGTCACTAGGGCCCGAGTGCCATGATTTCAGATCTGAACCTATTATGTTTTCATGAATATATGTGAGTTCTTGGTCCTATCTTGCAAGTCTATAGTCACCTATTATGCGTTATGATCCGATAACCCCGAAGTGACAATAATCGGGATACTTCTCGGTGATGATCGTAGTTTGAGGAGTTCATTTATTCACTAAGTGCTAATGCTTTGTTCCGGTTCTCTATTAAAAGGAGGCCTTAATATCCCTTAGTTTCCATTAGGACCCCGCTGCCACGGGAGGGTAGGACAAAAGATGTCATGCAAGTTCTTTTCCATAAGCACGTATGACTATATTCGGAATACATGCCTACATTACATTGATGAACTAGAGCTAGTTCTGTATCACCCTATGTTATAACTATTACATGAGGAATCCCATCCGACATAATTATCCATCACTGATCCAATGCCTACGAGCTTTTCACATATTGTGCTTTGCTTATTTACTTTACCGTTGCTACTATTACAATCACTACAAAACTGCTACCGTTACTTTTACAACTGTTACCATTACTATCATACTACTTTGCTGCAAATACTAAGTTATCCAGGTGTGGTTGAATTGACAACTCAACTGCTAATACTTGAGAATATTCTTTGGCTCCCCTTGTGTCGAATCAATAAATTTGGGTTGAATACTCTACCCTCGAAAACTATTGCGATCCCCTATACTTGTGGGGTATCAAGACTATTTTCTGGCGCCGTTGCCGGGGAGCATAGCTCTATTCTTTGGGTCACTTGGGATTTATATCTGCTGATCACTATGAAGAACTTGAAAGACGAAATAACTAAGATTTTCCCCTCAACTACGAGGGGAGGTAAGGAACTGCCATCTAGCTCTGCACTAGATTCTCCTTCCGTTTTGAATAAGCTTGCGACACCTAAACCTGCTACTCCTATGAATTATGATATGTCGCATGTTATTGATGATGCCACTTCTGCTATGCGTGATACTTATGATGAAACTACTTCTATGCTTGATACTACTGTGCCATTAGGTGAATATCTAGATGAACAACTTGCTAGGGTTAGAGAGAATGAAATTATTGAAGATGATATTATTGAAGATAGTGATGATGAAGGTTCTCCCCCTAAGTATGAATTGCTTGTTGTTCCTGAGGGTTATGTTCTGGATGAAGAAACTGCTAGAGATCTTCTTGCTTGCAATGATAGATCTGATCTTAAGAAGTTATTAGCTAAACTTAAACAGAAAACTCTAAATGCTAGAATGAAATATGACCCTGCTTTTGCTACTTCACCTATCTTTGTTACTGATAAGAATTATGAATTCTCTGCCGATCCTGAGATAATTACTTTGGTTGAATCTGATCCTTTTTATGGCGACGAATCTGAAACTGTTGTGGCACATCTCACTAAGTTAACTTATATAGCCACCCTGTTTACTAACGATGATAAATCTCACTACTACTATATCCTTAAGATATTTCCATTCTCATTAAAGGGTGATGCTAAAACTTGGTTTAATTCTCTTGATCCTGGTTGTGTGAGTAGTCCCCAGGATATGATTTATTACTTCTCTGCTAAATATTTCCCTGCTCATAAGAAACAAGCTGCCTTGAGGGAAATATATAATTTTGTGCAAATCGAAGAAGAGAGTCTCCCACAAGCTTGGGGGAGCCTTCTCCGATTACTTAATGCTTTGCCTGATCATCCTCTTAAGAAAAATGAAATAATTGATATCTTTTATAATGGACTAACTGATGCTTCCAAGGACCACCTGGATAGTTGTGCTGGTTGTGTTTTCAGGGAAAGAATAGTCGACCAAGCTGAATTGTTATTGAATAATATGTTGACTAATGAAAATAACTGGACTCTTCCTGTGCCAATTCCTGAGCCAACTGAGCCAGCTCCTGAGCCTATTCCTAAACCAACTCCAAAGAAGAGGAGTGTTCTATTTCTCAGTCCTGAAGATATGCCAGAGGCAAAAAAATCAATGAAAGAGAAAGGTATTAAAGCTGAAGATGTTAAGAATTTACCTCCTATTGAAGAAATACATGGTCTTAATATACCGCCTGTTGAAGAAACATATGGTCTTGATAACCCGACACAGGTAATAAAGGTAAATTCTCTCTATAGATATGATAAGGTTGAAATCCCATCTACTAAATTTCCTAGCCAATGCTTAGATGAATTTGATGACTTTATGGCTAGACAAGAAAATTTCAATGATTATGTTGGTAGAGAATTAAAGAGTAATGCTTACATGATTGGACACTTGAGTGATTATATGGTCAGAGTTAAAGGTGAACTTAAACTCATTAGCAAATATGCTTCTATGGTTACCACTCAAGCAGAGCAAGTACTTAAAGCTCAAAGCGATCTGCTCGATGAATTAAATAATAAACATGACTTTGCTGTTAGAGTGGCTACTAGAACTGGTAGAATGACTCAGGAACCTTTGTAGAGTGGCTACTAGAACTAGTGCCCCCTCCCCCTGGGCGCGCCCCCTGCCTCGTGCGCCCCCTGGATGTCCACCGACCTCAACTCCAACTCCATATATTCTCTTTCGCGGAGAAAAAACCCAGAGATTAAGTTTCATCGCGTTTTATGATATGGAGTCGCCGCCAAGCCCTAATCTCTCTCGGGAGGGTTGATCTGGAGTCCATTCGGGGCTCTGCAAAGGGGGATTCGTTGCCGTCATCATCATCAACCATTCTCCATCACCAATTTCATGATGCTCACCGCCGTGCGTGAGTAATTCCATCGTAGGCTTGCTCGACGGTGATGGGCTGGATGAGATTTACCATGTAATCAAGTTAGTTTTGTTAGGGTTTGGTCCCTAGTATCCACTATGTTCTGAGATTGATGTTGCTATGACTTTGCTATGCTTAATGCTTGTCACTAGGGCCCGAGTGCCATGATTTCAGATCTGAACCTATTATGTTTTCATGAATATATGTGAGTTCTAGATCCTATCCTGCAAGTCTATAGTCACATATTATGTGTTATGATCCGACAACCCCGAAGTGACAATAATCGGGATACTTCTCGGTGATGACCGTAGTTTGAGGAGTTCATGTATTCACTAAGTGCTAATGCTTTGTTCTGGTTCTCTATTAAAAGGAGGCCTTAATATCCCTTAGTTTCCATTAGGACCTCGCTGCCACGGGAGGGTAGGACAAAAGATGTCATGCAAGTTTTTTTCCATAAGCACGTATGACTATATTCAGAATACATGCCTACATTACATTGATGAACTGGAGCTAGTTCTGTGTCACCCTATGTTATAAGGGTTAATTATCCTTTTGCCCTCAGTGGTGTCTCTGTGCTCAGCTTTGCCCTCAGATGCAAATTGTGCTCAGGTTTGCCCCTAGTCCATGCACAGCTACTATGACAAGGCCAAACGGCCATATTTGAGTCCATTCCGTCCACCAGCGTTAAGTTGTGGGTCCGGTGCTTACACGTGGGACCACGTGGACGTGGGTCTGGAGCTGACTTGTAGGCCCGTGCAACTAAATCCCCAAATCATTCATAGCTCACTCTGCCCATCCGCTTCCCCACCGGCCGACTGACCTGCGCCGCCGCCGGCACTTGCGCCGCGGCCAGGACATGCCCCGCCACCACCTGCACGCCTACTCCACTGCTACCTTTCTGCGCCTATGCTCCACGGCTGCCTGCGACGCCCGCCACCTTCCTGCGATGCCACGGATGGGGCGCCCGCCACCGGCTCGACCCGCGGCGCGGCCTCCTTCCATGCGCCCGGCCGGAGCGCTCAAAGGTGGGGGGCTGTTGGAGCTATTTGAACTAGGAGGAAGAACCCTAGGCCGAAATGGAGAGCAACGGCAACCCTGGAGTACCTGGCGAGGTAGGCATCGGGCCGGAGATCCGCCGCGTCCACGACTGGGTTCCCAAGGGGTAAGTCTCGCCTCCTGTTTAGATTGAGCTTAGTTGTGCATTTGAACACTTGATTCGAGTAGGTTTGCCTAATTAGTGTGCTGATTGTGTCTCAGTTTTTCGCCGGTTAGGATGGAGTTGTGGTTTGCTTTCTTGATGCACATTAGAAGGGACCGGTACACGTTTGATGCAAAGGATCAGAAGAAATACCAAGGAGGTTTTGATTATCGGTTGCCAATGTCTAGTAATTGGAGTTTCAGACAATTTGGGGAGGTAATTTGTAGCCAATATCCTTGGGGTTTGCTTGATGAAGTGGTATACAAATACTATGATGGGGAAAAGAAATGGGTGACAGTTAGTAATGATGAAGAGCTAGCTACCATGTTTGTTAGGCATAAAGAGAAAGATAATTTTCATGTGAGGCTGCAAGTTGATGTGCTTGAGCAAGCATTTGGACCTAGGATGACGGGTGCAACATCTCGGGGAGAACCAAGTCGTCGTAATGGCATCTCTAGCCAGAACAATTTAGTTGGTGCATGGTGACGTGGTGGCTCGACAAGTGTGGGCAACAGCAGTAGGGTCCCCCTTGAAGTGGAGCATGATGACTACAACTCTGGGGTTGATGAAGAGAAGCTATATTCTGATGTTATTCGGAATTTATGACGGGCACCTCGGGCTGATAACCAAGATGAGGCTCACAATGCAGTCCGTGTGGATGATGACGCGGTGGGTGAGGACCAAGACCTTGCAGCTGTTGAATGGGACCCTTTGAACCCTAATTTGGAAGAAGGTACCGTTTATGCATCCATGAATGAGTGTAGAAATGCACTTGTGACATACTGCATCAAGGTAGAACGTACTTTCAAAGTTGACAAGAGCGATCAAGTACGTTACAGAGTGCACTGTCCGACTGAGGGTTGTCCATGGAGGCTGCTCGCATCTAAAATGTGAAATAGCACTAATGTTCAGGTCAAAGTGAACCCTTTTAAGCACACATGCTAGGAATCAACCCTTAGGAAGGATACAATCAGTAGAGCCAAGTCAAGATGGGTGGCAGAAGAAGTAAAGAAGTGGGTGAAAGAAAACCAGCAAGTGGGTCTAAAGGAATTGCAGAAGAACATCAAAGATAAATTCAAGATAGATTTACCATACATGAGGTTGTTCAATGGTAAACAACAGGCTACGGATTCTATGTATGGTAACTGGCAGGAAAGTTTTCAATTGTTGTATTCATTCAAAGGTGAAGTGGAGAGGACAAGCCCAGGTAGTATTGTAGATATTGATCACCACACCGTGGAGTACACATTCAGGGGAGTGACAAAGACCAAGGAATGCTTTAGGAGGGTTTTTGTCTGCTTTGAGGCTTGTCGCCGGGTTTTTTTGGCATGTTGCAGGCCTTATTTGGCTATTGATGCCACTTTTCTCACAGGGAGGTTTAAAGGACAGTTAGTAGCTGCTTGTGCAGTTGATGCACACAGTTTTGTATTTCCAGTTGCCTACGGTGTGCTGGAGACAGAGTTCGAGGAGAGCTGGACTTGGTTTTTGCATAATTTGCGCCGGGCTATTGCACATCCCAATGGGTTGGTCATTCATACAGATGCCTGTAAAGGTTTAAAAGTGACCGTGGACAATGTGTTCCCTGGAGTAGAGCATAGGGAATGCATGCGTCACCTTGCTGCAAATTTCATGAAGAAATTCAAAGGAAAGGTGTATACCGACAATTTATGGCCAGCATCTTTGACTTGCAGTGTGAATAAGCACAACTACCACTTGAGGCAGTTATACATGAATCCCAAAGTGAAAGAATACTTGGAAACACACCACTCCAAGTTATGGGCCAGAAGCCAATTTAGTGAACTGAGCAAAGTTGACTATGTTCACAATAATCTAGCAGAGTCTTTCAACTCAACGATCCGGAAACTAAAGGGTCATTATGTGGTGGATTTGCTGGATAGAATAAGGATAGAATACATGCAGAAATTTCATTATCGTGCAGGAATAGCCGAGGCAAAATTCATGGGCCACATTATCATCCCTGCCGTGATGAATGAGCTGATGCAGAAAACAACAGGCTTGGAAATGAACATGACTCTTTGCTCGGGTACCACAACAAAGATATCATATTTGGATAAAGAGAAGAGGGAATGGAGATATCCAGTGGATTTAGAAGCTAGAACTTGCAGTTGTAGGCAATGGCAGATAACTGGGTTGCCATGCATTCATGCCTTGTTTTTCATCACTTCTCTCCCTAGTCCAGCAGGGAACATTCAGCAGTATGTGCATGATTACTACTCTGTTGCAAGGTTCAAAGCCACATATGCTTATGCCTTGCCTGCTATGGAGGGAAAACAACAATGGGACATGGTGGACACTGGATTCAAGCTTTGCGCTCCAGTTCTGAAAAGAGCAGCAGGTAGACCAAGGAAGAGTCGAATCAGACCTCACAGCGAAGGAGCTGGACTTGGAGCGAGGAAGCGTAAGTGCACAAGATGTGGTGGGTCTGGTCATTTCAGTAAGTATTGTGATAACACAGTAGATCCAGCGTTCGGAGAGAGTTTTGATGAAGGCTTCGATGAAAATAATGGACATCAGCCGGTTGCATCAGATGAGGATTTTGACGAGGTTCGAAATGATGATGGTCAACAGCCGCATGATTTTGACGATGATCCAAGTGAGGCTCCAAATAGTGATCATGGTGATCCAAGTGAGGCTCCAAATAGTGATCATGGTGATCCAAGTGAGGCTCCAAATGATGATCATGGTGATGCAAGTGAGGCTCCAAATGATGATCATGGTGATCCAAGTGAGGCTCCAAATGATGATCTTGGTGATCCAAGTGAGGCTCCAAATGATGATCCTGGTGATCCAAGTGAGGCTCCAAATGATGATCCAAGTGAGGCTCTAAATGGTGACCAACCTTCTGTTGTTGTGAGTTCTGCTAGGTATGTAAATCTTGCAAGGGTCAAATACTACTGTACATTTATGGGTCACTTGACATGATCTCATTACCCTTTATGTTTTGCACAGCTCTATGATAGGTTTGAAGAAGACGCACAAGGTACCGACAACCAAGAGGAGAAGAGAAGAAGCAATGAGCACAAGGTGCACGAGGAGCAAAGTGATGGCAAGAAGCTCAAGGAACAGACAGAAGCCCGAACGCTATATGTGAATAATTATGAAACATTATGAATAATGTTGTATTTCTGTTGGATGATGTTAGAACTATGTTTGACATGATGGTTAAATCTGTTGGATGATGTTTGAATGAGCACATGGTTTTTCCTTTTTTTGATTTTTTTGAATTTTGTTTTGCTCATTTGAATTCTGGTCAAACCTAACTTTGACCAAGATTTAGACAAGTCTAAAACATCAAAATGAAGAACTAAGCCTGGATCCTTCTTAGTCAATCCAAAATGAAGCTGTGGTGAGGTTTTTGAAATTTTCATGAACAATGTGCTAAAATGAGGGTCCAAAGGTAGGGTAAACAGCCTCATCTCTAAGCAAGGTTTTTTCGACCTTGTCTAAATCAGCCAAATAACTTTCCTAAATATATATTCTATATATTTTATATATACAGACTATGTGCGCTGGTTTTTCCATTTTTTGATTTTTTTTAAATTTGTTTTGCTCATTTGAATTCCGGTCAAACTTAACTTTGACCAAGATTTAAATAAGTGTAAAACATCAAAATGAAAAACTAAGCCTGGATCCTTCTTAGTCACTCTAAAATGAAGCTGTGGTGAGTTTTTTGAAATTTTCATGTTTATTCCCCCAAAACACTTCTCTTCACTTCATACAAAAGAGTTTGAGATACTCGAGATATCATACAATACACATGAACTTATCGTTTAAATGTATGTAAACCTTGTTTATCAACTTAAATCGTTAGTACATGACATAAGAAGACTATGTGCGCTGGTTTTTTATTTTTCTGATTTTTATTTAATTTATTATGCTCATTTGAATTCTGGTCAAACTTAACTTTGACCAAGATTTAAATAAGTGTAAAACATCAAAATGAAAAACTAAGCCTGGATCCTTCTTAGTCACTCTAAAATGAAGATGTGGTGAGTTTTTTGAAATTTTCATGTTTATTTCCCCAAAACACTTCTCTTCACTTCATACAAAAGAGTTTGAGATACTCGAGATATCATACAATACACATGAACTTATCGTTTAAATGCATGTAAACCTTGTTTATCAACCTAAATCGTTAGTATATGACATAAGAAGACTATGTGCGCGGGTTTTTTATTTTTCTGATTTTTATTTAATTTATTATGCTCATTTGAAATCTGGTCAAACATAGCTTTGACTGCTCCAAACCCCTCCCAAACCCCGCTAACCCTAGCGCTGAACCAGGACCGTTCATCTAACCCTAGCGCTGAACAAGGGCCGTCGATCTAACCCTTCTAGAAGGAATCTGTGGGGAGGAGGGGGGCGATCCGCAAGATGCAATCTGATTGGCTGGGAGATTCTTTTTTTTAAACAAATATCGGGCACGCTGGATGGACCTTTGGGCCATCTCGTTGTCTGGGCCTGAGACCGCAGTAAATAGCCCGTCTCAGGCTTTCCAGGCCTTGCATGCATGCATGGGAGGCGGCGACGTGCATAGGCTGCGACGTAGGTTTGCATGCGCGCGAGGCTGCGACGTGCATGCATGCGAGCGAGGCGAGCAAGGCGTGCTAGGCGCGCTAGGCTAGCGAGGCCAGCTAGGTGGTTCAACGAGTCAGATGCACCGTCTGGTCAAAGAGCTATGCAGTGATTCAAATGCACGCACGCGCCCCATGCATGCATCGTTTTTGTGCAAAAATTTAAGAGTGCAAAGCGTAACGGATAGACACACGCACCATTCTCACCCTTTATCTCTTCCTCTCCCACCCACAGACCTATAAATGGGGTGCCTATCTTCCTCTCCCACCCATAAGCCAGATCCGATCCATTCTCTCCATCTTCAAACACCCAATCGACCGAGCCCTCCCCAAGCGAGACCATGCAGTTCAACAGGCCGACCTTCAGCCGTCCGCCTGTCGTGCCGGAGCGGCGCTACCCACCGGGCGTGCTCGTGGAGAGGGAGCTCCGTGTGTGGGCTTTTTCAAGGTGGAGGGGTTCTGTCGAACTCACCCGCGCCTTCCTCAGAGCCGGCTATGCCCACCTCCCACGGGGCTCGCCGAGGATGTTCACCCTCAACGAGGTTCGTGACCGCGGCGGCATCCTCCTACTGCTCACGGTCACCTTCACCAACCCGTTTGACACGCATGAGCTCCTCGGCCATGTCTTTTGGTGCGGCTGCGAGGCCATCTTCTTCACCGTCTACAACATCTATACCAACTACGAGAACATCTTCCCCACTCCAGCCGGGATGCACTCCCTTCCCTACGACAACGAGGAGGAGGTGTGAAGATGAAGACGGTGTTGAAGGGGCGTGCGCGGCCAAAGTGGAAGGAGGAGATCAAGATGAAGACTGTTTCGTTTTTTATTTGTTGCTTTTCTATGTCGTGTCGTGTCGTGTCATGTTTCATCATGTGTCCGTGAAGTGTCTGTGAACTTATTATTGTAATGGTACTTGTGTTGCATCTTATCTAAGTTATTTATTAGGGTTTATTATGTGTGTTAAAAAATGTCCATGCCCAAGCATATAATTTCTTCCCTAAACCAAGTCATGAAGCTCGAGAACTTGTGGTTGTCATTCAAAAGAGGGGGTGAGAAGCCCTCCGTTTTATTCAAAAAAAATAAGTCATGAACTAACATGCAAATTTATTCCGCTTAAATCCTAAACCAAGTGCCACTCTAACACTAAACCAAGTGCCACTCTAACTAAAACCACGTCGCAGTGCAAACATACGTTTTCAACCTTCCAACCCTCCAAAATTTTAGTGCAAACAAAGGAAAACCACTCTCACGCGTGTGCAAACATTCACGGTCTCACATTTTTTTTGACAAATTTCACAGTCTCACTATGTATACATTTCTTCCCTACCCATGTCAAACTCTTGCCATCTGTCCTAGCGGTTACCAGCGCAGCCCTAAACACCACAAACCCACGCGGTCTTGGGTTCGAGTCCCTAGTCGCACCAATTTTTTGTGCAATTTTCCACCCTTCATTTTTTGACAAATTTCATAGTCTCACTATGTATACATTGCTTCCCTACCCATGTCAAACTCTTGCCATCTTCCTAGCGGTTACCAGCGCAGCCCTAAAAACCACAAACCCACGCGGTCTTGGGTTCGAGTCCCTAGCCGCACCAATTTTGTGTGCATTTTTCACCCTTCATTTTTAGACAAATTAGTTTCTACTCAATGTAATGCCCTTCAAAAATGTTCATTTATTTTGGCACTAGGTGTAAACATCTACCAGAGCTGAGGCACATTTTCCATGACATTTTGGTCTTTCATTTAAATCACGGTGTATTTGAATTGGATTACTTAAATTGCTATTAAATATTTAACAGCTCCAAAAAAATTCTAACCTTAATTGTTTGGCGCTGGAATAATTCATTAGCTGCATTTCATTGATCAAAAGTTTCTGAATTCTTCATTTCTTCTCCTTTTTTTCAACATATTTAAATGTTGTTCACTTCTTATCTTTTTTCCCCAACATTTAAACAACTTTGACCAACATTTAAACTAGGTGAATTTCTCATACAATTTCAAGATTACAAATTCCTCCATAATTCATGCCTTTCCATACATTTTCAACATTACAACCAGTGCGATTACCATACCTACAAATGCCCAAAAGTATTTGCAAATGGGTATTGGTAGTGCTTGATCTTCAAGCTTCCTAACCTTCTTCTTCAACATCCTAAGCTCAACAGCTAGATCTCTGTCAGTGCGTGCTTCGCCCTCCATCTCTTCTTGCGGAGCTCGTGCTGCGGCCACTGCGGTTTGGGGTAGCATGCGCAACCATTCGCCATGCTCTTCTTGCAGTTCATTTATCAGAGTCTTGGCCAGAGCATCGACCCAAAGAAAGAAGCATGTCACCTGCATGAACACGGAACAGATCAACCGATTGCTCAAAGATCCCGACCACGAAAATGGTGCAATTGCCCCGATTCTTACCCCATTCTCGCTGCACACGTAGAACGGACAATTGTGGTTCCTTGGTGTGTGAGAAACCCTCCGATCAACGCTCACCCGGCACTGCGGACAGATGAAGACAGGCATCTCCACACGCGCCCGGCTCTGCATCCGCGAGGTGGCGTGGGAACTTGCGGAAGACATGGAGCTCGGAGCCGAATGGGATCTCAACGCCGTCGCGCCCTCCACAGCTAGCTTCCCACCGCCATCGTGCTCTCGCTCTCTCGCCGTGGTCAGCGCCGTGCTCTCTGTCGCCGCTGTCGCCCGCTAATATAGCACACCCGCAATGGCTCTATGCTCAATGGCTCTCTACTGGGTCCCGCAAGCCATGCATGCAACGGTCTGAATAAAATTGGCTGCCTCTAGCGCCTGGTCGCACCTGTAAGGGCCGAGTCAAAACGTTGATCTGACGGAGATGCCAAAGTTCACAGAACGAGTCGGTGCGCACGGACTAGGGGCAAAACTGAGCACAATTTGCATCTGAGGGCAAAACTGAGCAGATGGACACCACTAAGGGCAAAAGGATAATTAACCCATGTTATAACTATTACATGAGGAATCACATCCGACATAATTATCCATCACTGATCCAATGCCTACGAGCTTTTCACATATTGTGCTTTGCTTATTTACTTTACCGTTGCTATTGTTACAATCACTACAAAACTGCTACCGTTACTTTTATTATTGTTACCATTAGTATCATACTACTTTGCTACTAAATACTTTGTTGCAGATACAAAGTTATCCAGGTGTGGTTGAATTGACAACTCAACTGCTAATACTTGAGAATATTCTTTGGCTCCCCTTGTGTCAAATCAATAAATTTGTGTTGAATACTCTACCCTCGAAAACTGTTGCAATCTTCTATACTTGTGGGTTATCAGCAAGAACATCTAACTCCAGCTTACAAATTGTACAAAAGCATGAGGGTTAATTGTTCATTAGGTTTACACAAAACACAGGTTGAAAAGGGCAACAACATCTAACTCCAGCACTATTTTCGTCAGTCATGGTCAAATGGATCAGTCAGGTCCATAGAATGAACATCCTGCGTCGTAAAATTTACTGGATTATGACCACAATATGTTGTAAATAGAAACCCGGCACATTCAGAAGCTCTTTTGCCCACTTGAAACTCCTTTTTTTGCTCTTCGACATACCAATCCGTCAAAACCATGCTGCTGATAAACTTAAGCCTGATGGACAATAGTAACCTCGCATTCAGCAGGAAGAATGTGACAAATCTAGTGTTTGCATGGTTGGCTACATATTGTTCTAGCGTTATTGTCTTCAATCGAATCTCATGAGAAGTGAGAATATCCCGGTGCTTACGAATCCACCGATTGGTTATAACTTTCTTACCCCGTACTGTTGCCTAAATAGACATGAAGATTGAAAACAATTAAGGTCTAAAAAAAGAGTGATGTGACCCCAAATGATGTCGTTAAAAATATTGTCAGTAAGGTGAACCAGAGAAATACTGAAAACTATATAGTTCCGCCAGACGCTATGAGAAAAAGAAACAAGCTACTGATGCACATGTTCCTGTCCAACTTGTTGCACCGGAGGACGTGGAGCCACGATTCAGAACTCCATGCAAGCAAACACATCTACGTGAGCGTACAAGGAAGTAGTACTAGTTTGTTTGTCCTTTTGTGATCAGTGTGCCGTATTTTTAAATTAGTTAATTAGTAATTAATAAGATAGATGAACGGGAGAGTTGTATTAGTACTAGTAGCAGTACATGGTTATGTTTAGCTTTGAGTCCAACGAGTATACGGTCCACAATAGGAGTCCAGGACGGTTGTACCTTGTGCCTACGTGCACTATTAATAGGGCCAGCGGGCCATGTATCTAGGTCAGTTTTGGATTGTGTTTGTTAAACCGGAAACTCGCCATGTTGCCGCGGCCAAGTTCTGCGTATTTTTGTTGAGAATCCAGCTAGGGTTTGTGTTCTTGGCGAGGAGATTAGACGGGCCAACCTCTAATTTGCTGCCGATTCTTGTTGAATCGCCCACGCACTTCTTCTGCCCGAGGATGTATGTGTAGTTTCGGCTGGTTTGCATCTACATATTGTAAGCTTGCTGTTTTATTTTCCTGTTATTTGGTGTACACCAGAAATTGGACTTGGAGTTACTGAGTTTGTACGGTGAAAGATTTTGGAAAAGCATTCGCGCCATCAATTTTCTGTCGAGGGTTGCATCAAGTGGTATTCAGAGCAAGGTTGATCACAGTACAATTTTTTTACTGCTATTTGATTCAATTGTTTGAAAGATGGTGAACTCGCAACATGAGAAATCTGATCATGAGGAAGGCGATGAACTTCCGAAGGATCTGGAGATAAGTGATGATTTGCGTATCCATCTGATGTCAATCAAGGGAGACAACAAGAAGCTTGGGACAAGGGTTGAGGAATTGTCTGCAAATATTGTAGGCGTCGAGGACAGGTTGAAGGAGCGTCTGACTGCCAGCGATCGGCAGTGCACTGGTAGTCTACAGGTGGTGACCGAGAGTCTTAATCGGCTCACTGCAGCAGTTCAGCGCCTTCAGGCGAGAGATGTGGCACTCCGACAGTCCCGCTCACCACGACAATGTCGTGACCGTGACAACGATCATGGTGGTGATTTTTCTGAGGATTCCGATGCCCGTGGAGGCTTACCTCACCGACCACGGCATGATACTGGGGCTCACCGCCATTTTGGGCGGGGCCGTCACTATGGCGGCAATGGTGCCCACGAGGATGATGGTTTGGGTTGAATCAAGATAACCATACCTGAATTCTCTGGACGTTGTGCTGACTTGGAGAAATATTTGGAGTGAGAGATGGGAGTAAATCAGATTTTTGACGGTCACAACTACTCATAAGAGAAGAAGGTTCGTGTTGCATCAATGGAATTTACAGAGTACACTCTTGTATGGTGGGATAATAAGAACCATACTCACGAGCAACCAGCGACATGGGCTGACATGAAGCGAATCATGAGGGAACCTTTTGTGCCTGCTTACTACACTCTCCAGCTTCATAGTAGACTGCGTCGTCTGGTGCAAGGTACAAAATCAGTTGATGAGTACTATAAGGAGATGCAAGTTTTGATGATCCGTACAGGTGTGCGTGAGTCTGCGGAGGCGACCATGGTACGTTTCTTTGAGGGGTTGGAAGAAAAGATTCGTGACCGTGTTGATTTGATGCAATATAATGATATTCATGAGTTACTTCATCAAGCGGAGCGTGCTGAACGTTGGATATTGGAGAAGCAAGTTTCAGAGAATCGTCCGACTTACAATAGTGGGCGACGTGGTTCTTCTCCTATTGAGGGTGGGTTTAGTGCTAAACCGACTCCTTATAAGTCAGGAAGCATTGAACAGAGCAAAGTGGCGGCTGCACCAAAGGAGTTTTCTCATGTTTCATCTAATGCGTATTCATCTCATCATCATAATATTATTTGCCACAAGTGTGGAGGACATGGACACATGAAGCATGAATGTTCCAATCAACGAAGGGTTCTACTTGTTGATGCAGAATCTATTTCAGAATCTGAAGATGAGACGCCTAAGTTAGAGGATGTAATTGAAAGAGGTCATGGTGATACCATACTATGTTATCCTCAAGATGATCCTGATATGGAGAGTTTGCTAGCACATAAGGTCCAACGAGATGACAAGACCATTGTTGAACAAGGATAACGGCGGAGTATTTTTCAAACTGCATGTACCATCAAGGGAGAAGTGTGCAAACTCATAATTGATGGCGGCACTGCTAGCAACATGATTCGCAAGGATGTGGTGGATTCTCTTTCGTTGCCAACATGGGAGCATCCAAAACCATACTATATGAAGTGGATAAATGATGTGGGCAAAGTGAAAGTAACACACAGGGTGAAGGTGCCTTTTTCTGTTGATGGCTATGTTGACAAAGTGGAATGCGACGTTATGCCACTACATGTCTGTCATCTTATATTGGGGCGTCCATGGCAGCATGATGTTAACGCTCTTCATCATGGACAAACAAACAAGTACACTTTTATGCATAAGGGTGAGTTCTATTCTATTCTTCCCAGGGATGCAAAGAATATAAAGTGTACCATTGAGGTGTTCAAGAGAAAAATCTGCAAGGTATAGGTTGAAACTAAGGACGGTTTCCTTTCAAGGAAGGGAGGATGATGTGACCCCAAATGATGTCGTTAAAAATATTTTCAGTAAGGTGAACCAGAGAAATACTGAAAAGTATATAGTTCCTGCCAGACGCTATGAGAAAAAGAAACAAGCTACTGATGGACATGTTCCTGTCCAACTTGTTGCACCGGAGGACATGGAGCCACGATTCATAACTCCATGCAAGCAAACACATCTACATGAGCGTACAAGGAAGTAGTACTAGTTTGTTTGCCCTTTTGTGATCAGTGTGCCGTATTTTTAAATTAGTTAATTAGTAATTAATAAGATAGATGAACGAGAGAGTTGTATTAGTACTAGTAGCAGTACATGGTTATGTTCAAGTTTGAGTCCAACTAGTATACGGTCCACAATAGGAGTCCAGGATGGTTGTACCTTGTGCCTGCGTGCACTATTAATAGGGCCAGTCGGCCGTGTATCTATGTCAGTTTTGTATTGCGTTTGTTAAACCGGAAACTCGCCATGTTTCAGCAGCCAAGTTCTGCGTATTTTTGTTGAGAATCCAGCTAGGGTTTGTGTTCTTGGCGAGGAGATTAGACGGGCCAACCTCTAATTTGCCGCCGATTCTTGTTGAATCGCCCACGCACTTCTTATGCTCGAGGATGTACGTGTAGTTCCAGCTGGTTTGCATCTACAGATTGTAAGCTTGCTATTTTCTATTCCTGTTATTTGGTGTACACCGGAGATTGGACTTGGAGTTGCTGAGTTTGTACTGTGAAAGATTTGGAAAAAGCGTTCGCGCCATCAATTTTCTGTCGAGGGTTGCATCAAAGAGTGTCAAAAGAGCAACAACTGAACGGTTAATTCTAGTACACTATATGCGGGCTTCCAATGTGCATGAAATTATCACCTTTATATACAACTTCTCCAGACATGGAAAGCATTGCAGCAGGCCAATAATCTTGTTCAGATCAAAACTATTCATTTGGATATATAACATCTTGGCAGAATCCAACACCATTGATTGGCCATCCATGGAGAAACTCTTCATTGAGCATAGAACATAACATTAGTACAAAATGTGTACTCCAAGATGATGTATAACTTATGCACAGAAATTTAAAATGCAGCTTATGGTTACAAGTGTAGATGATAATATAAAGTACCTGAAGAACTGTGGAGCCAAACACCATATTGAAATGAGCACAGAGATCATGTATTACACCCAAGGTCTCCAGTTTTGGCGCAGAGAGGACGAATATTTGCAACGGTGAATAACTAGAATCAAGGATCAACCTTTGAAGTGAAGGGGCATCTTGGATGATGAGCTGCCTTCCGTCAAAAGAAATTCCAATTCTTACAAGGTTAGTGACTTTATTTGTAGACAACCGATTCTAACTGTGAAAACAAGCACCAAGCACTCCAGGGCAGGGCAACTGGAGTGGATGATGTTGTGCAATGAGGCCTCCGATATACGAACCCGCACAAGTGAAAGTTTTTTGAGAAATGGGAGTAGAAGGTTTAGTACCAGATTGTCTGGTAGGTAACACAGCGCAAAGGTGGCGGTGTGGAGAGAGGAGGAAAACTGCGAGATGGAGATCGGTGCTAAGGGCACAAGTACATGGCGTTCGATATGTGGTAGGTGATTTCCAGGGGAATAGTAGAACTCAAGCAATTGTAGTTCTGTGAATTCAGGAGATTTCAGCCAGGCGTCCACCGTGCAGGGCATGGTATTCTTGCTCAGGTAGCATGACGGGATGCAGAGGCTTTGAATGGAGCCCTGGTGGGAGGAGATGATGGCTCTGGGGATTTCAAAATCATTGAAGAGAGATAGCTGACGACAGTTGAGATTAAGGGGCACGGCGTGCCATAGAGGGCGCCACCAAATTGAGAGGACTTGGGTGCGGCAACAACCCTTGGTGGGGAGAAGCGAAATGATCTCCCCAAGGACGGCATCCGGGAGATCGCTGATGCGGTCCACCTGAGATTCTATGGGTTCCTGGGATCCGGTGGGGCGGGGTTGCCGCTTCTCCCCGCGCTGCAGGGTGCGGGATCTACAACACACGTTGCCGCTGGCGGGAGCCTCATCTTCTTGGCACTACGGTCAGCCGACTCCATTTTCCTCGAGGGCGTCGCATCGCGCTCATGGATTTGAGCAGAGTAACGCATGACGAGCCTAGTTGTAGTGCGAGTGAATAAGAAGGGGAGCTAGGGGTTTTCTGTAGTAGTGAGGAAGAAGGGGAGCTGGGGTTTTCTGTAGGAGTGAGGTGAGGAATTTGGGGGTATGAGTGGAGCGAGCTGACGTGAGGTGGGTGGGAGTGAGAAGGAAGAAGAGCACCCATGATTTTTGGGGGGCGGTGTGCTGGGTGTGGGTAGCGCCTCTCATTAAGTAAATATATGGGCTTTTGAATTGATTTTACTATTTACTAGGGTGGATGGGCTGTTTTGTCTTGGGCCTAGAGAAACAATTACTACTAGTAAAGTGGAGACACTCTACACCTACCCAAACAAGCAATTACTACTAGTACAGTGGATACACTACCGCTTCTGGCTCCTCCTAGGTCATCGAAACGCCTCCATCTACTGAATGCAGTTATACTTTTGTTCACCGACATGCGGGCCATGCAGCGCGCGGGCCCAAATGCCATCCACCAAATTAGAAGGCAGTATGCAGGCGGAGAGTTACCCCGGTTGTAGCGCGGCAGTAACGAGCCGTCGTATCACAAAACCCCACCTCCCCGCAGTCTAAGTTTGACGGACGAAGCAACCATCATTTCACTCTTCACTGAATCCCCTTCTCCCTCACCGTCTTCAAGAAAGGCAACACTCGCATCTGCCATTGTTCTTCTCTCGCAATGAAGGGAAGGTAAGCGGATCCATGATGTTGGTATATTTTCGTTCAAAGAGAAAAAGAACTTTTGCAAAGCAGTAATCGATCCTCACTCTCTTTTTTGTTTCATTGTCATTGCGATTGTGTTTTCCTTTCATTGCTCTCCTAGTATTCGTCAGTTTCATGATGGACCAAGGAGAACCAGGCAAAGAACTGCCGATATTGGAGCAGACGCAGGAGGCTGATCCCCACGAGACAGAGAGCTGCAAGAAGATGGAGGCAGCCATCGAGCCGACTCCAGATACGCTCACTGACACTACTGAGATGGTCAATGCCCCATTTGAGGTTATAGCCCCTATGGCACTACAAGAGCAGTTTCCCCCTTCGAGGATGTGTCCCCCCCCCACTGAGCTGCCCAAGGTGATTTTCTTCTTTGCCGATCTCGATTGTGGTTTTTCATATAAGTATGTGGTGATGAATAATGCAAAATTTTATTAGCTTTGATGCCATGCTGTAGATAGTGGTTTAAATAACTTGTGTTTCTTATACTAGAAAGTAATTCAAAATTTGTTTCTGTTTCAATTAGAGCCCTGATGCAGACAAGGATTGTGTGGTTGTACATGTCACTCGCTATGAGGCGGATGACCTGAATATACACACTGGAAAAACAGAGTTCTTAGGCTGTTGGATCCTGGAAGCCATTTGTGCTTATACCAATGTCGAGTTGTATTCCAGCCTCACTGTTGTCAGGCGTGTTGTCCAGGGTGTACTGAAGCACAAGAAGTTAGCTACTCCTTCATTTGTGAGGCATACTGTTCTTGTCAAGCTTTTGTAGGAAGATGATGTGGCATGCCTCCACAAAGAAGTTTATGAGTGGCAAGGCCACAAGGTTGTCTGCATGAAGGTTCACAGGATTGAGCTGCTGCCGGACGTCCTCAATGATGTTCATGGCAAGGTCCGTCTTGTGTCCAACCCAAATTAGATGGAGGCATGAAATAGTTGCCCTAGCTATTGTTTAATAGTAGTTTGGATTGTGTCTAATTATCTGAACCTTGCCTGTTATCGAGCCCTCTGGGGCTAGTACTCTGTTTGAATCCGTCTATGGGAACTGCTGCTACTTCTGTGTGCCCGTGAATCATGTGAGAACCATCATAATTGTTACCGAAACAGATGTGTCCTCACTAGTTTTTTCATGAATATGGCATGGTAAGACATAAGTTGTCACGGTTTATCATACGAGCAATGTGTGTTTGATGAAATAGAGTACTCTTTCAAGAATTGTGCGCTGACGTATACATAAGTACTTGTAAACACTGATGGTGCTACCCCACTTGTAAGCAGTTGTGCAAAACACGACACATTGGCTCAGCTCGCTTCAACACTAGGCTATCGACCAGCTAACAATCAACAGTCTGATGTCTGACATATAAGCAACTATGTATCTTGTTACAGTGGTTCATGCAGTTAACTCAGGCCACAATGTAAATTCCAAACGTTCACACACTAGTCCAGCGTTCATGTGGAACACTCACATTAAACTTGGCTTCACAGCAAAATACAAAGTTGTGAGAAGGTTTACAAATCAGGAAAAAACAAGCAAGGCTTCTCTGAGCAAAGGGCCTCCCGGTAGGCTTAAATTTCCTGGAGTTCACTCTAGTTTTTTCTTGTTGCCACCATCCAGGGTTAGGTTCTCTCATTCCAGAATAACCAATTATAATTGTGGTCTCAGCTGGAATGCTGAACTGAACCGTGTAGTGTACTGACCAGCTTAAATTCTTGTGCATTCCACTAAATTTAAGCACCGCTATTTGCAGAAATAAGCAAACCACAACGCCTCTTGTCCGCGCACCTGTCCAAAAAACCGCCGTGCAGCTGTGCCAGCTAGTCCTCGATCCATGGATGAACTGGTAGAAAGTGCATTCCGGACTAGGATGCAGTTGTTTTTGCTTGTCCCTGCACTGTAATCATGAAGTAAAACGTACGAATCAGCTTCTTTTAGATTGCATTGGTCATTCTACCTAGTTATTACCAATGTAGGAATACCTGGAACACTGGTGGTTAGAGGATGACAACTAGGAATAGCCATCTCATTTTGTGCAGTTGCACTAAAACTGAGGTGTGTACTTTTGATTGTGCAGACAAGAAACGATATGGAGACAGACATCCCTGATTGCGCAAATACGAAATACAGTTATTTAAACAGTGGTAGATATTTGTAGTGGCGTGCGATTAACATCAGCATCTGTTCTGTTACAATTGGCACTAGATTGACAGTATGAAAGTGCCCTTAAGTAAGTATCATCACATCACATCAACACTGCCACTAGATTAACATGCTGAACAATAGCATTAGTATTGCTATCATGAGAGTAGCACATGGTCAGTAAATGTACAATCAAATTTGTGCAGTTCCACTGGGATGAAGCAATGTTAGCGCTATGAGATTTAAGTGTAACTGCAAAAATACAATTCATGGGAAATAAAGCAAGACGGAAGCACTTCATAAAATGGTGGTGGCATTGCTTCAATTTATCGACAGCACTAGACCATTGCTTATAGTGACATTAGGTGGCATTGCTTAACGCTTCATGTGATTTTACATTAACGGTAGCGATATGGGTGTAGGGATAGCAGGGGCATAAAGTGGTGAGGCAGATGTGGTTGACGAGAGCAGCAAACACTCAAGCAGCATGTCTGCATTTGTCCCATTTTTTATCTCCTCGGTGACATTGTCCCATTTGCAGACTAAGGCATGGCCTAGTGGTGGGAAGGGCTTGATGCCTTCCCACCCACCCAGGTTCAAGGCATGGTACTTGCAATTTGGGTTTGCTGCACCAATTATACTGTAGGGGGGGTCCCTTACAGTCTTTCTATCAAAAACATTTTCCTATGTGAGCATAGGAAATATAGACCTGCTCATTCTCATTTGCGTTATCCCCCAACATCCGTCACTTTCTTTCCTTTTCCAACCAAGAGATAGGTCCACTTCCCCCCACCCTTCACCATCCACCATGATTTCTTCTCCTTTTCAACCAACAGACCGGTTGGGTAGCTAGTATCTACTACTTTCCCCCGTTTCCTCTTAGAACCAAGTCCTAGATTCATGCTACAACTTTCCCACTTCCTTCCCTATTTGAACCAACTCTTAGAGTCAACTGTATGAACTAGCTTTACCTCTAATAATAGTAAAAGTCTAGGTGGCTTTGGAACAACAGACGGAAGTAGAAAAAGATCGACACGAAGCAAAGTGGGGAGCTGGGGCAGTAAAGCAAGGAAGGTTTCGAAGGAATATATACCTGAGGCTCGTCGGCATGTGGCAAAGACGGCGTAGGGAGGCTGCATCTTGGCCACAATACCACCTGGAGGAAGAAGGGGTCGGAGGTACTCCCGAGCCGGCGCTCTCTCGGAGTGAACGGCACGGCCGCCGATCAGGACGCGCGGGCAGCCGTTGGTCTACTCCCTCGCCGTCGACGACAGCATGAATGATGCACCTACACCCCTGTCTCGGTCGAGGTTGTCCGGCTGGATTTGTGACCAGCCGTGAGCAGAGAGAGAGTGTGGCCACCTATGTCTTGCTTAGATATGGAGAGCATGAGAGAGTAAAAGAGAGGAACCCTAGTAAAGCAAGCGCTAAGGCTCCTGCTTATATATATAGTGGAGTGATTTTGTTATACCATCTTCAAAAAAATGCGCTCCTACGTGTACCAGCGAGTGGGTGTGAGAGAACTAGTGCGTGCGTGAACTGCTTCTCTTCGTGAGAGTACAATATACTATGCCACAAGAGTAATAGTATAAGTGTGTGACGCGTGAGCTAAAATAAAATGTGCGCGACGTCTTTTATTTTTTAGAAGTTCTGAGGGTAGGGTGTGAAAAGCACATATGTGTGTGATGTCTACCTACAGATAGACGGTGGGTGCGAGAGGACTCATGAGGGTGCGTGTGTGCGTGAGAGAGAGAGAGAGGGGGCACGTATCAATGTAATGCATGTGTCTGTAAATCATTATCCGACAAACATTCGCCACAAGCCTTTTCCCGACGGACACCGTAAGACCGTTAGATCAGCATCCGACAGTGTCAGTTTTGCCATGTCATTTAACAGAACAACCACTCATCCTACACACAAATCTTCCACGTGAGTGTCAGCAACTGCCGTATGCTCCCTCCATTCCAAAATGTAGTGCATATAGCTTTATTGAAAATTCGAACCTCGCAAACTTTTATCGAGTTTTCGTGTACCAAATTGCACATATAAAATACCCAGTATATATCATTTCATTCATCTTCGAGAGGTAACTATAAAGATCGGGGAGGAGTCTACAAAGAAAGACCATCATATCACTTGCAGCAATTTCAACCATCCTTTGGTGTGGAGGAATATCATAGGAATTCTATATGATACGATTTTTATAGGATTTTTTCCTTTAGAGCCAATTGGTTCATAGGAATAGATTCATATACTCCACATTTCAAAGGAAATAAACATGATATCATTTTTATAGCTTTAGAGCCACTTGGTTCATATGAATGGATTCCTATACTCCCATAATTTCAAGGGAAAATGAACATTAGCGTATATTCAATAGAAAAGTTCCTATGATATGAACCAAATGACATCTCTTTTCTAATCCCTCATAGGAATTGAGATACATGTCATCTCTAGATTCAATAGAAAAGTTCCTATGATGTGAACCAAATGACATCTCTTTTCCAATCCCTACTCATAGGAATTGAGATACTCCATGTCATCTTTTTCCCTACAACTTCCATGTATACATCATCTATTCCTAAATAGCTAGTACAACCCACTAGTAGCTTTTTTCCAAGACATGCAACTATGGCACAAGAACTATATAGTGTGCAAATAACTTTGAAAGATGGTCGTTGGATGAAGCTAATCCGACAGTGCGGAGATGGCAAATCCGAGCACTACTGGCCGTTGGATATCATCAACATTCCACCAGATTCTGCCACATGTACAATTTAAAAGACTCCATGGTTGAACTTAAGCATAATGCACAAACCTCAAAACACAAGCACTTCTCCTTTGTTCTAGAATATTTCGTATCATAATTGCCCAATTTTTTTCTAAATGAATTGTCATTATTTGTTTTTTACTTTATTCTTTACAATGCACAACCCCATGAATCTTAACATTTTTGTAAAACTAATTGATTTTGAATGAGATGAACTATAAGAACTAAATGAACGTCTACATCATGCATATATGACTCAAAGCTTTACATGCCATAGTGTGTATTTATTCATAATTTGGTTTCCAAATCTCATGCGTTCAATGCATGTGTACCTTACTAGTTTTGAGTAGAGTAGCAAATTTCACGTGGCCGCGGGTATATCAAAATGTAGGGCCCATGCATCATTGCCTTTCGGTCGAACCTACGTCCACAATTTTTTATATGTATATCTCCACTGGTCCCCGAACCCAAAATGCTGCCTCATTCCCGTAAAACCAAGCGGCCCACACATATTTAAGGCGTCGACTCGAACTCAATCCCTCTCTCGTTTACTACGGCGTGGCCCCGCACGCCGTACTACTACTACAAACCCTACTGGCGCACACATCATCGGTTTTCTTCAAGAGGACAAGGGAGAAGCCGATTTGTAGTGGAGGCGCTTTAAAAAAAGGATTTGTAGTGGAGACCCCTACCCTAGGGTGCCCTAGGTAGCTGCCATACGCATCATTGGTTTTTTCTTTTCTTTATGCTCTTGCGCCCTAGAGTGAAATGATGGTTGCTTCGTCCATCCATCTTAATGCTGGAAAGGTGGGGCTTTGTGATTTGACCCCTCATCGCTCATTTTCTACTACTGCGGCACTACGACCGGGGTGCTTCCAATTCCAACCGCTGCTCCGAACTGTAATTTGGTGCATTGCACGTGGAACAAGACGGTGCATGAGCCACATGTCGGTGAAAGGGGTCCTGTTAAGTGTGTTGCCATTTCGTGTGCGGACTGACCCTGCTTGAGTTGCTACGCTAACACGACAGGAGCAACCTACCACTTGGTTTTGCTCCTTGGTGAATCCCGACTATATTGATCTAAAAAGATACGTATTGTACTACCCTCTCTGTCTCATTTTTTAGGCGTCTCGGTTTATAGGGCGTGCATGTAGTTCTAGGTCATCCATTTGACTAACTAAATATGAGTTACTATGTCACAAAAAGTATATCATTGGATTCTTAAGCGAATGTAGTTTCTAAACATATACTGTTCATCATATATATAGCCAGTTAAATTCTCAACCTAAAACGGCGTGCATGCCATGTAAACTGATACAGAGGAAGTAGTAAAAATGAGGTGATTTTAGCGAGCTATCGGCGGGGGAGCATGGCCTGTCATGCGGTCCCACGTGTCATGATGTACCAAGGCGATGCGCATGTCCCTCTTGAGGCAGAAGCAATACTACATAGTTTGAGATGATGGCAAACCGAAGTGTGAAACAATGGTTGTTTCGTCCGTCTGGGAAGGTGCGGCATTGTGATTTGACGTCTCATTGCTCATTACTACTACTGGGGCGGTACGACTGGCGTGCGTCCCCCTGCTGTTCTGCACTGTTATTTGGTGCTTGACACGTCGACCCACTTGCTATATGTCTCACATGTCGGTGAGAGGAAGTACATAATTCATGAAAGCGAGCATCGACGTAGGAGTACAAGACACGACTTGGTTTTTGCTGCTTCGCGCGATCCATCGATACAAACCTGGACTAAAAAAAGGCAAGGGCGGGTCTTTTCCCGCGCGGCAGGCAGGGGAGTTTGGCATAGTTTGTTCGAGGCAAGGAGGCAGGAAGGGAAACAAGAAAATAAAGGTTGAGCGACTTAGTTTTCAGAAAATCTGATTTTACGGAGTACGTACCCACTAGGGTTTATAGGGCTCATCTAAAAAAAATTGGTTTTCCGTTTTATAAGTCTCAGTTCTACTAGTAGTAGTAGTACCATCACATGTTGGATTTCGAGGTGCGTTAAATTACCCGATGCAAGCAGTGTCAAGAGAAAACTCACCAATGCATGTAGAAGTTCATCGAAATTTAGTGGTCATGCATACATTCGTTCTAATTAATGCCTCGGTAAATATAACTTCTTGAGAAAAACTAGCGTACTAATTACTTGTGCAAACTACAAAATTAATTCCACCACTCACCGTCTACCTTGGTTGGAATTGAGCCATAAACTGGAAAGGAGGGAGTAGTAACTTTTGTCTCGATTACTGTTTGTGGCCTTGTATAGATGCAAAATGTATTTTCTTATAGTGGATTTGTATAAGTAAATGGAGGGATTACTAAAGGACATATATATTCCAAACAATATGATAATCTCTCTAACCAAGGTAGGGACGAGGAGTAAACGGATGGAGTAGTAAAATTTTCTCCTCGTCCTGCGAGCCACCGCATGCGTGGGCGAGGGACGGGCGTAAGGTGTACATTACTAGTAAGCAAGCTTCACCTCATCCTGCGAGACACCATGCCCGTGGGCGAGGGAGATGGTATACTAAGCAAGCTTCTCCTTGTTCTGCGAGTTGACAGGACACATCAAAAGTACTCCAGTGTATACAACATTGCCTCTGTGGTAGGCCCCACATGGTTTGCCTCTTTTTTAACATAACGCGTCAAGTCACAATTTGTTTGTTCACCCGTGGTAGACGATCCTCCCTCCATCAAGTGGACAACTAGTACACGTGTCAAATTACCATGTGGGCTGCATTTCCGTACAGAAATGAGCTCCACCGTGTACCCGCGCGGGTGTGGTTGGGAAAGAGACATGAGTATTGCTCCGTGCGTGCACCTCTTCTCTTCATGCACATCCCCCACCTACGTGTGTGTGTGTGAGAGAGATACAAACCTAGACATAATGCACCGTCCATCCCCATGCCTCCGCCCAGTCCGACCACCAGTCACCACCACGCCCCACTCCTCCTCACCTTATCTCTCATCTTTCTCCCTCCATTTTTATATACAAGGCCACTATAAAAATTATAATTTGCAAATATACAAGGCCACTAACACTAATTGATGCAATATTAATGGTGTTTGCCTTGTTGTACTAGGAAAGTAGGACATAAATTATCCCTTGCATGCATGCGGGAGTGTGAGCATTGGCTTGATGTGCATGAAAGAGAAGAATACACATTAATTTACAAGGCAAACAAGGAAACAAGGTGGCTTGCAACATTGACTTAGAAGACATTAATGTTTGCCTTGGTACCTGTAATATGGGTTTGTGGCCTTGTATACAAAAATGGAGTCCGATAAAATTCTCGAGATACCATTTTTCCAATAAAATTCTCGAGATATCATTAGTTTTTACAAATGGGATTACTCCTACATGGGTCTATCACAATAGGTGTTTTGTAAAAAAATGCATCTTGATGTTCCGTGCAATGCACGGGCATCTTGCTAGTCCATGAAAACAACACATGGCAAAATTTCACGGCGAACGAGGGATTTGAATCTGCTGGGAGGGGCTGTTTGGATCTTGCCCGGGGTAGCCAAAATATTGGCGACCCTTTTGTCCACCGGTGCCTTTGCCACCGATGAACAAGGAATGGCTCGGGTGCTCATGCATCCTCCAACGCGCACGTTGGAGACGAGCTCGCACGAGCTGTGTTTTTTTTGTCCCACCATGCTGCCCGAGCCGCACGCAGACCAACCGGACAAAATTCATGCAAACACGGTGATATTTCATATAAACAATGATGGAAATCATATAAAATACCGGATTTTCATACAAACATGACGGATTTCATTACATTCAAATGAACTACGCGGAGCTAGTTCTGGACAACACATGTATATAATACCTGGCCTAAATGGTCGCCCGCTGGTCCATTTGTGTTCCTGATGTCCGGCAGCACGATCACCGGACTGCCGGGAGCCCCGGAGGTATATGCTTCAGCGCAAAGAAGGCTTCCCCGCTTCCGTGGAGCCCATGCAGGGTCGACGAAGGTCCTCGCAATAAAATGGATCCGGCAAGACACCTGCTGTGTACGCGGGCATCGCCTCCGCGGTGGCCTTCCTGGGACCCAAGCGGCGGTGGCCTCCCGTGTTCTACTTCTCCTCGATGATGGCGGCGGACACGGAGGCGCTGGCCACCGACTCGTTGCTCTCCATGCACCCGGCTTCTATCGCTGCTTTCATGGTGCAGCTCTGGCATGGGAATCTCGGCCACAAAAACGGGAGACACGGTCACAGACGTGGGAGGCGCGGTACGAGGCGGCGGCATGGACGACAACAACGATGCTCGTGTGCTGCTCCTCATCGAGCTGGCCTGGAGTGGCGAGTTGTTGAACCACGCACCGGCTTGGGGCGGCAACTGGCTCTGTCGGGCGAGGGGAGGGAGGTGGATCAGGGAGCTGCATAGCTCGTATCTGCTGGGCTCTGCGGGCCACCCAACCGGCTTGGATGTGGGATAACTACTCTTCCTAAGCCATTGTAAGAGTGGACAAAATGGTGAAGGAGGAGATAGGGGAGCGGCGGAGGTGTGCGATTCTTGGCCAGCGTTTGGCCTCGTTTAAATAGGAGATCAAATAGACGGCAGACGAGAGGAGCTCGGCCGACGTTGCGTTTAATGCCGACCCGATCATGAACGGACGTGTGTCCAGAGTGGGTTTCTCGGCTTCCACACGGGCGGGTTTCATGGAGGTGTTTGAATGCGGCAAGGAGGCGTGTTCAGCCGGGCGTGCAGCGAGTGGCGCCCTCGACTCTGACGTACGACACCGCGCCATTCTTCCACTAACGTGTGGGATCTTTGGGTACATGGCCTGCATGTTAGTGACCCAACACAGGCAGCGCACAACAGAGGAACTTTTGGTGGGCCAGGGAGGTCAGAAGCGGGCATTTCATAAATCGATGATTGTTTATTGAGTGTGACATCATCTATTTCATGTAGATAAGCCTACTATGTTGATAGCCCATTCGATACGTTGTGATTCATAAAGACCGCTGCAAACATCAGTGTTCTGCTTATCACAGATAAGATTGATTAATACTCATAACAATCCATGTCCTTAATAAAGGATGCATGCACATATAGGTTGAGCGTGCGTCTTGCATCGTGTGCTATGTGCATGAAGGTGTGCGAGTGTTGCGTGTGTGCAAGGGTACGTTTCAGTGTTGCATGCATGTGTGCGTACGTGCGTGTGTTCGTGAGTGCATGTGTACGTGTCAGTGTTGCACGCCTGCATGCGTTCGTGTGTTTGTTATGTGTACGTGTCAGTGTTGCACGCCTGCATGCGTGTGTGTGTTCGTGCGAGTGTTGCGTGCGTGCATGTGTACATGCGGGGTGAGGCTACACGTCAATCGACTGACTTTTTCATCTCTGGTCATTAGATTTTCCAGCCGTTGGATACGAAAACAAGGGCCTGCAGTTTATCTTCAAACTCCACCCCCTAAGCTGCCAACCACCACTGGCCGGACCGCCGGCCCCCGCCGCCCCGCCCGCCCCAAAACCACTCCCCACCGCCGGTCCGCCGCCGCACCGGCCATCGCTCTAGG
>NC_041381.1:218529185-218577067 GCF_002162155.2 Triticum dicoccoides | reverse complement strand
CACCGCCCAATCACCACTCCCCCCACCACCAGCGACTGCCAACCAGAGGTCTCACAACTTCGAATACCCACCGACCACTAATTTATTACCATTTCTGTCCTTTGTATACGCGCTGACGGGTGGGTCATATGGTAATGTGCGCTGCTGAATGTGGACCGTTTGACTGGTCAATTGATCATGTCATCAACAAATTACGGAGCTCTGTGGTGAGCCAGTGACCATATGATCACCCTAAAATGTATTTTATTAACACAGTACAGACTCAAACTACCATTTCTTTCTTTCATATACGGGCTGACAGGTGGACCCCACGGTTACATGCCCCGATGGTGCAGCACTAGTTCCACCACGTGGAACGTTTGACAGGTCAATTGATTGTGTCATCAACAAAATACGGAGTTGTACGGGTGAGCCAGTGACCGTATAATTATGACATGTATTTTTTAACATGGTACAGACGCAAGGGCTCATATATACGCGCAAGCACTCACCGCTATAAGCTCACACACGCAGACCCTACCCCTATGAGCACCTTCGAGAGAGTGAGCCAGCATATGATCTTGAGATTTTACGAAGTGACCATAGGTGCCTCATAGTCGAGTGGAACGTCTCCTCCCACTGAACGCACATCGCCGGAAAATACTGAAATTAACCCAGGATAAATGCGAGCACCAAGACTTTAACCCTGGTGGGCTCGAGAAACCACTGTCATCCTAACCATCCAACCACATGTTGGTTAGCACGACAAAATGTATGTGGTGACCGTGAAAAGCTTATTCTGAAGTCCAATGACCATATCCTGCTTTCGCTTCAAATACAATGACCGTAAGTGTCGTCAACAAAATACGGAGCACGCATCAAATGTAAAGTCCGTCAGTGTCATCAAGAAAATACGGAGATGTATCGTGAGCTAGATACCGTATGATCACCATGAGAATGTATACGGTGACCGTAATGAGCATATCTGAAGTCCAGTGACCGTATAGTGCTTTAGCTTGAAATACAGTGACCGTCACGCGTGAATGTGTCGTGGGCATGCATACTTTTAGAGGGCTGAGAGATAGTTTGTGTGCGTATGTGAAAGTGGTGTAGAAAGAGGGGGTGTCCGGTGGAGACAAGGAGATATATGCCCTTCGTTTCTCTTTCCCGTGACTAATATTTTAGGAGAATATATAAACATTCACAATGCAGAACAAATATTTTTTGATGCACCATGCAATTAACTTTCATGTATAACATTGTACTATTGTATATGCTTATTTTCTTAGTGGCCGATTATGTGTGTGGTGTGGTGGGCACATCATTTCTAGTTGTGGTGGGTCAACATGAGGACTCATGGGTCGATTCCATCCTGCGCCACATAGGTTGGACCGAGACGCATTATACGAAGACCCATGTGGAGGACTCGGCGTACAACACCAAGCTACCAGAGTTGTGGAGGACGCTATCCCCACTGGTGATAAGCCGACTATATATGATTTGTAACCCTAGGCCCCGAGTATGTTCTAGAAGCTTGGGGGCTTGTTCGTCGATAGTATACACACACACAATGCCTGGTATTCACGTGTACTTTGTACACACCCCTATCACTAATATACAGTACCAAGAGTAGGCTTTTTCCTCAACTGCAAGGGTCTGAACTAGGTAAAACTTTGCCTCGTATTACCATCCAGCCTAACAGTCAGGGATATCCTACCGAATGATATGATGGAATCATATCTGCTAACTACTAAGAGAGAGGTGTGTCTGGGGGGGGCCAATGTGTGCGAGAGAGGCCTAAAGATAATGTGCGTGTGGGAGACACATAGGCACATATATGTGCGTATAGAGGTCTATTAGAGACCGTGCGTATGTATATATGCATGTGAGAGAAATAGTGTTTTCCAACTGAGATTAGTGAAAAGAGTGGTACATAGTAGTCAGAAAGAGAGAGAGAGAGAGAGATAGCGAGAGCATGTTCCTGAGACACCCTGACACCCCGGGAGAGATTGTGAGCATGTGTGAAAGAGAAATGCCGATGCATATAAAGTGTGTGCACTTATGCGTTAGATAGAGAGATATATAGCGCGTTTGTGAGAACGGGCCGAGGCATAGTGCATCTACGTCTAAAAGGTGGTTCTATGCATTAAATTAAAATATACATTGCATTATTATTTTTGGATGAGATCAAGAATTTTGCAAATTGCATATGGACGAAACTCGGTCTATCAAACACCCATACTCTATTGAATTCTAGCATGTGCATGTGTTTATTTCATATTATCGATCCATAGAGTGAGAGCGGTTTGAAATACAGGCAGTTGATTGCTTTTGCAATTCATATATAAACATTAATTGGTGCACTCCATGTTGTTAGTGTGAATCACTTTATACATTTGTCACTTGCATGGATACATTCCAAATTGCTAGCTACAAAATAGAATACATGTTGAATTCAACATAAAGGGGTTTTCGAAGATTCAAATTCATAGGAAGTGCATTCATCTATTTGAACCGGAGATAATGACATTTGTAAATCAGATCTAAAAGGCGGCATCAATCTTTGTTGTGCGTTTGAACATGCTATATAATCATACGCATGTCTAACTTTTCTTTTGCAACGAAGGAGATTATATCTGGAACCATGCATGAACTGAGGTATATTTTTTAATATATACTCATGTACAATGTATATTCAAATGTTACCCCCTCCATTCCAAAATAATTGTAGCTTTACGATTTTCAAGAGTAAAGATTTGTGAAGTTGGACAAATCCTGAAAGTACAATTCAAGAGAACCGAAAACGTTAATGCTTCTGCTCCCAAATATTGAATGAAGCGTCAAATAAGCCTCTGGCCACTTGAAACCGCGCGAGACTAATATTTGGTGGTAGGAAATTACTGTCCTGACTCTAGCCCGTGTAGCCTATCAGCCCGATGTCCAAAGGTCAAAACCGGGGTAGGTTTGTAAATTCACCAAGACGCCAGTCTCAACAGCCTCCGAGAAGCATTCATACGCCGTGGGCGCCAAAACACCCATGCGCTCGGCCGAAATCTATCTCGACCACATTTGGGACACTTGGGATTACTGTCCTACCCCCAACTCGCAATATGTCCGAAATTTTAGATGGGGGCAAAGTTTGTAACTTTCCCCAAATTTCAAACAAGCGCGTCCCAAACCGAAACATTGTTCCACCTTAGTTCCCCTCCCTCCGTTTCCCCATTCATACTCCGTGGGTGCCAAAACACCCTCTCCACCAGCCGCGAAACCCCAGCCTCCTCCGTCCTCCACCCCATAGCGCCCAATCCACCGCCGCCCTCCTCCATCACGCCGGAGCCGGTACCCCGACGTCGTCGTCCAACACAACCGCAACCGCAACGCCCTCAAGGACTTGGCAGCTGAAGCCGAGGCAGAGCTGCCGCCATGACGCCGACGTGCGCCATACCAGAAACACTTCGACCACGCCGTCCTGTGCCTCACCGCTGCCGCTCCACTGTCGCAACCGTCCACCGCACCAGAGTTGTTCCCGCTACGCCGTCGTTCGGCGCCTCGGATCTGGTTCCCCACCGCCGACAGACGGCCACCGCACCACACTCAACAACTTGGCCATGGGTTTG
Source organism: Triticum dicoccoides (assembly GCF_002162155.2). Lineage (NCBI taxonomy): Eukaryota > Viridiplantae > Streptophyta > Magnoliopsida > Poales > Poaceae > Triticum > Triticum dicoccoides. The sequence continues at coordinate 218,573,471 of NC_041381.1, read as the reverse complement.
TCGAAGGCTCCACTGTCCTCCACAACTTCTCGTTTCCAGTGAACCACAAGAATATCATTGGAAAAACAGAAGGAGGACACAACACTGCCAGTAGAAAGAGGTACTCCTCTTCCCTTATTCGTGCAAATCTTACGTCTCTGCTCACACCGTATTCATCCCACGAAAGAAACTAGTTGAGCGCTTCTTACTGCATCTTCTTCGTGATACTAAATGCACAGGGTTTCCTCCCTTTACTATTTCACCTTTGCTAGAGGTCAGTAGCCCGCCTGGATTTCAATTCAGGGTTAGTCGAATTAAAAGAAGCAGCACCATCATGTTCGCCGGGGAAGCGGCGCATCAGTGTCTATCATAGGGGTGTGGGGCGTAGGAGCTGCTTGCGCCTGATCTGGAGGTCGGCGGGGCTTGAATGGATGGCCGGGGGGTAGTGCCAAGCACGGCGGTGCAGTGAGGTCGAGGGGAGGGCGGAGGCAGGGGACTAGGCCGGTGGTCGCTGGCATTTCGAGGAAGATCGTCAACACTGACTGGCTGGAGGTAGATGAAGGTGATCTGCCTGTTCTTTGTACATCGAACGGTGCAGAAAAATGGACTGACCTATTTGTTTTCAGTCGACTGTTATTTTCATAGAATCATGTAGTAATTTAGTGTGTCATACATGTTATAGAGCTATCATATGTCTCCCGTCATTTATTTCTCATCGACCTGTTATCTGCTACCATTACACTGTACTAATTGTGCACACACTTCACCCATACTCACACTATTGTTTCTCTAAAGGGTGCAGTGTCAGCGGATGGAGATAGTAAATGTAGCTCTGCAGTTGATGATCTCAATTGCCACACGCAACCATCTCAGGTGCTTGCTTTAACTTCACGCTGTCAAATATGGTTGCATGTTGCATATGGTGTCTAGCTTGTATTGCTTCCAATTTGGTTAAATTGCATCTGCTTACTTTACACATTATACCTTTGATAATGGCATGCGTTCCTGTTTTTGCTACATACTACATATGTCTATTAACCATGTTCGTACATCAAACTAATGCTCTTTTGTATCCCTCATAAATCACTTATGATGAGACAGTCACCCCAGTGGGTTACTGTGAGATGTGCTACTCGTTTAAAGAGTGCAGTGTCATCCTCCCCACATGATTCTTGAGAAACAGCAAGGCTAAATGAAGATAGTCAATGTAGCTCTATAGTTGATGACTGCAATTCCCCCACACCACCATCGCTGGTGCTTTCTCTTACTTGGCGGTGTGATATGTGGTTGCATGTTGCATATGGTGTCTAGCTTGTAATGCTTCTAATTAGGGTAAATTGCATCTGCCTAGTTAACACATTATACCTTTGAATATGACATGTCTTCCTGTTTTTGGTACATACTACGTCTTTCTATTAACCTTGTTCTTGCATCAAACTACTTTTCTTGTGTATCCCTCATCAATCACTTCTGACGATACATCTTCAGATGACAGTGTAATATTGGTTGCATCTTGCATATCATTTCAAACATGTATTACCTCTAATTTGTTGAAGTGCCACTTATAATGAGACACATCTAACTTGGTAGAGTGATGTTGGTTGGATCTTTCATATGGTGTCTAGATTGCATTGCTTCCAATTTGTTGAAATGCCTTCTGCTTAGCATTTTTCATACATATTCCATCCTCCTACAATGTGGTTGCCATACATAAAAGTTGTGTTCGTCATTATCATGCATCAACGAATTTGTAAGTGCGGATTTCATTCCTTTTTCTTGTGTGTTTACTTGACAAGGAAAAATCTGAAAGGACGAAGGCACGAAATGATGGTGGTCCTCTGGAGCAACCGAAACGGATGATCTCCGCAGATTCTCTTGCTACTCCTACTGCAGTGCAAGTTCAAAATCTCATCTCCCCTACTCCACAACCCCAGGTGCTTGCTCTAACATGGCAGTGTGATATCTGGTTGCATGTTGCATATGGTGCCTAGCTTGTATTGCTCCTAATTTGTTAAATTGCATCTCCTTAGCTTACACATTATACATGTGAATATGACACGCCTTCCTGTTTTTGGTACATACTACATCTGCCTATCACACCAAGTTCTTACATCAAACTACTGTTCTTGTGTATCCTGCATCTATCGCTTATGATGAGACAGTCACGCCCGTGGGTTAGTATGAGACACGCTACTCTTATAAAGAATGCAGTTTCATCCTCTCCACATGATTCTCAAGAAACATCAAGCCTAAATGAAGATATTAAATGTAGCTTTGTACTTGAAGACCGCACTTCCCCTACACCACCATCACAGGTGCTTGCTCTAACTTCACAGTGTGATATGTGGTTGCATGTTGCATATGGTGTCTAGCTTGTAATGCTTCTAATTAGGGTAAATTGCATCTGCTTAGTTTACACATTATACCTGTGAATATGACATGCCTTCCTATTTTTGGTACACACTACATCTATGTGTTAACCATGTTCTTACATGAAACTACCTCTCTTCTGTATCCTACATGAATCACTTACGATGAGTCACCTTTATTCGTTGCATATTGCATATTATTTCTAGCGTGTTGCTATGTATTGCTTCTAATTTGGTCAAATACATTTGTTAGGGCACCCTTTTAATTTGGCAGAGTGATATTGGTTTCATCTTTCATATGGTTTCTAGCTTGCATTGCTTCTAACAAGTTCGAACACCTTGTGCTTAGTTTACACTTTATACATCATACCTGTCAATATGTCACGCCATCCTGTTTTTCATACATATTCCATCCTCCTATCATGCGGCTGCCTTACATGAAAGTAGTGTTCATCAGTATCATGCATCAATGAGTTCTGAAGAGCAAATTTTATTCCTTTTCCTTGTGGGCTTTGACTTGACAAGGCAAAATCAAGAAAGAGGAAGGAAAAGAGTAAGGAAGACGATGATGGTGGTCCTCTACAGTAACATAAATGGAGCATCTGTACGGATTCTCCTTGTACTGCTAGTGCATTACAAGGTCCAAGTTTCGCTCCCCTACTCCACCATCAAAGGTGCTTGCTCGAATTTGGCATTGTGATATCTGGTTGCATGTTACATATGGTGTCTAGCTTGTATTGCTTTTAATTAGTGTAAACTACATCTACTTAGCTTACACATGATACATGTGAATATGACACGCTTTCCTGTTTTTGGTATATACTATATCTGTCTATCACACCATGTTCTTACATGAAACTACTCTTCTTGTGTATCCTGCATCAGTCACTTATGATGGGACACCTTTAAGTTGGCAGTGTGATATTGGTTTGCGCATTGGATATGATTTCTAGCATGTGGTGCTTCTAGTTTGATGAATGCCACCTACGACGAGACAATTTTAACTTGGCAGAGTGATATTGATTGCACCTTCCATATGGTGTCTAGCTCGCAGTGCTTCTAATTTGTTGAAGTGCCTTCTGCTTAGTTACCACATCATAGGTGTGAATATGTCAAGCCATCCAGTTTTTCGTACATATTCCATCCTCGTATCATGACTTTGCCTTTCATCAGAGTAGTGTTCGTCAGTATCATGCATGAATGAGTTCTGAAGAGCGAATTATATTCCTTTTTCTTGTCGGTTTGACCTCACAATGCAAAATCAATAAAGCTGAAGGAAATTGGCAAGGCATTGGATGATGGTGGTCCTTCCAAGCAACTGAAATGGAGGTTCTCTATAGATTCTACTCCGCCATCCTCCCAACAAGATTCGCAAGACAACGCAAGGCTAGACAGTCAACATAGCTGTGTAGATGATGAGCACATCTCCCCTACTACACCAACATAGGTGCTTGCTCTAACTTGGCACTATTATATGTGGTTGCATGTTGCATATGATGTCTAGCTTGTATTGCTTCTAACTTTGTTGAATTGCATCTGCTTACTTTACACATAATGCCTGTGAATATGACATGTGTTCCTGTTTCTAGAACACACTATATCTGATCACACCATGTTCTTACATCAGAATACTGTTCTTGCATATCCTGCACCAGTCACTGATGATAAGGCACCTTTAAGTCGCCACTGTGATATTGATTGTGTCTTGCATATGTTTTCTAGCATGTACTGCTTCTAATTTGTTGAAATGCCATACAGTTTGAACTTGGCAGAGTGATATTGGTTGCTGATATGTCTCCAACGTATCTATAATTTTTGATTGCTCCATGCTACTTTATCTACTGTTTTGGATTATATTGGGCTTTATTTTTCACTTTTATATTATTTTTCGGACTAACCTATTAACAGGAGGCCCAGCCCAGAATTGCTGTTTTTTGCCTTTTTCAGTATTTCAAAGAAACAGAATATCAAACGGAGTCCAAACGGAATGAAACCTTCGGGATCGTGATTTTCCAACCGAACGTGACCCAGGAGACTTGGACCCTACTCCAAGAAGCGCCAGAGGCGGTCACGAGGGTGGAGGGCGCCCCCCTGGGAGCGCCCCCCTACCTCGTGGGCCCCTCGGAGCTCCACCGAGGTACTCCTTCCTCCTATATATACCTATGTATCCCCGAACGATCAGAAGGGGAGCCAAAAACCTAATTCCACCGCCGCAACTTTCTATATCCACGAGATCCCATCTTGGGGCCTGTTTCGAAGCTCCACCGAAGGGGGCATCCACCACGGAGGGCTTCTACATCATTACCATAGCCCCTCTGATGAAGTGTGAGTAGTTTACTTCAGACCTTCGGGTCCATAGCTAGTAGCTAGATGGCTTCTTCTCTCTTTTTGGATCTCAATACAATGTTCTCCCCGTCTCTCGTGGAGATCTATTTGATGTAATCTTCTTTTTGCGGTGTGTTTGTTGAGACCGATGAATTGTGGGTTTATGATCCAGTATTATCTATGGAAAATATTTGATTCTTCTCTGAATTCTTTTATGTATGATTGAGTTATCTTTGCAAGTCTCTTCGAATTATCTTATTTGGTTTGGCCAACTAGATTGGTAGTTCTTGCAATGGGAGTAGTGCTTAGCTTTGGGTTCAATCTTGCGGTGTCCTTACTCAGTGACAGAAAGAGTTGCAAGGCACGTATTGTATTGTTGCTATCGAGGATAACAAGATGGGGTTTTTATCATATTGCATGAATTTATCCCTTTACATCATGTCATCTTGCTTACGGCGTTACTCTATTTTTACTTAATACTCTAGATGCATGCTGGATAGCGGTCGATGAGTGGAGTAATAGTAGTAGATGCAGAATCGTTTCGATCTACTTGTTTTGGACGTGATGCCTATATACATGATCATCGCCTAGATATACTCATAACTATGCTCAGTTCTGTCAATTGCTCAATTGCTCAACAGTAATTTGTTCACCCACTGTAGAATACTTATGCTCTTGAGAGAAGCCACTAGTGAAACCTATGGCCCCCGGGTCTATTCTCATCATATCAATCTCCATCACTTTATTTACTTACTTTGCCTTTACTTTTTACTTTGCATCTATCTATCAAAAATACCAAAAAATATTACCTCTATCAGATCTCACTCTCGTAAGTGATCGTGAAGGGATTGACAACCTTTAAACATTGGTTGCGAGTTGCTATCGTTTTGTGTAGGTACGAGGGACTTGTGCGTGGTCTCCTACTCGATTGATACCTTGGTTCTCAAAAGCTGAGGGAAATAGTTACGCTACTTTACTGCATCATCCTCTCCTCTTCGGGGAAATCCAACGAAGTGCTCAAGAGGTAGCAGTTGCATCTTCCATATGGTGTCTAGCTTGCAGTGCTTCTAATTTGTTGAAATGCCTTCTTCTTAGTTACCACATCATAGGTGTGAATATGTCATGCCATCATGTTTTTCGTACATATTCCATCCTTGCATCATGTGTTTGCCTTTCATCCGAGTAGTGTTCGTCAGTATCATGCATGAATGAGTTCTAAAGAGCGAATTTTATTCCTTTTTCTTATCGGTTTGACTTCACAATGCAAAATCATTACAGCTGAAGGAAATTAGTCCGACAGTGGATGATGGTGGTACTTCGAAGCAACTCAAACAAGGGGTCTCTATAGATTCTACTCCGCCATCCTCCCAACAAGATTCGCAAGATAACACAAGGCTGGATATTCAACGTAGCTGTGTAGATGATGAGCACATCTCCCCTACTCTACCATCACAGGTGCTTGCTCTAACTTGGCACTATTATATGTGGTTGCATGTTGCGTATGATGTCTAGCTTGTATTGCTTCTAACTTTGTTGAATTGCATCTGCTTACTTTACACATAATGCCTGTGAATATGACACGTGTTCCTGTTTCTAGAACATACGTGTACATGATGAGCACATCTCCCCTACTCCACCATCACAGGTGCTTGCTCTAACTTGGAACTGTTATATGTGGTTGCGTTTTCCGTATGATGTCTAGTTTGTATTGCTTCTGATTATGTTGAATTGCATCTGCGTAGCTTACAACTTATACCTGCAATGATCACTAACCCATAAGACACATTTAACTTGGGACTATGATGTAGGTTGCATCTTGCATTATCTTCTAGCTTGTACTGCTTCTAATTTATTGAAATGGCACTTACGAGACACTTTTTACCTAATAGAGTGATATTGGTTGCATGTTCATATGGTGCCTAGCTTTCATTTCTTCTAATTTTGTTGAAATGCCTTCCGCTTACTGTTTTTCATACATATTCCATCCTCCTATCGTACGTGTGAATATGAAACGCCATCTTTTTTTGTATATATTCCATCCTCCTATCCTACGCTTGCCTTGCATCAAAGTAGTGCTCGTTTGTATCATGCATCAACCAGTTATGCAGAGCTAATTTAATCATCTTCTTGTGGTTTTGACTTCATACGGCGATATCAGAAAATAGGAAGGAAAAGAGTAAGTTAGGGGATGTTGGTGGTCCTCCGCACCGACGCAAACGGAGACTCTCTAGATTTTCTACTACTAGTGCAAATGAAGTTGAAATCCCAAGTCTACATGATGAGTTCATCTCCTGTTCTCCACCATCGCAGGTGCTTTCTCTAAGTTGACAATGTGATAATTGGTTTCATGTTGCAAATGTTGTCTAGCTTGTATTTCTTCTATTTTGATTAAATTGCACCTGCTGAGTTTATATGTTATACATGTGCATATGACATGGCTTTCTGTGTCTAGACTACACTACATCTATCTATCATACCATGTTCTTACATCAAAGTACTGCTGTTGTGTATCCCGCATCAGTCACTCATGATTGGATGCTTTTAACATGGCAGTTTGATAGTTGTTGCATCTTGCATTGATTTCTACGTTGTACTGCTTCTAATTTTTCGAATTGCCAGTTACGACAAGACACTTTTAACATGGCAGAGTAATATTGGTTGCATCTTTCATATGGTGTCTAGCTTGCATTACTTCTATTTTCTTGAAAATCCTTCTACTTAGTTTACACATAGTAGCTGTGAATATGTCACGCCATCCTGTTTTTTTACATATTCGATTTTCATATGGTTGTCTTACATCAAAGTATTGCTTGTCCGTATCATGCATCAATGAGTTCTGAAGAGCGATTTTATTCTTTTGTGTTGTGGGTACGGCTTGACATGGCAAAGTCAAAAAAGAGCAAGGAAAAGAATATAGTAGGGGGTGGTGTTACTCGTCGGGTGAAACGGAAAAGGATCTGCCATCGAGATTCTGCTGGTACTTATAGTGTAGTAGAAGGTCCAAGTCCACCGGCTAAATCTACAAAAACAGTATCACCTGCTCCACCAGCTGCAACATCCGCTTCAACTGTACCAGCATCTCAACGAGTTACTCGTTCGTTTACTCCGGAACTGGCGAGTTCCCAAGTTGCCTTCACACCTAACACTACTTTCGAAGCACTGCTGACACAACATGATAAGATCAGATGAACCTCATGAGCATCAACACCAAGACGGTACCTGACCGAGTCAAGTTGCAGTTGCATGCTCCTCTATATGTACTCTCACAGTTTGATGTACACTAACACTTTCCATATTCGTTGTTGAACTAGCACCACTGCGCAAGTGGAAACATACATCAGGGATAATGCTTGACAGATTAACAAAATCTAAAGGAGGAAGAATGGAGATCCATTTTGAGGCAGGTTTAAAAAGGCCACGTGATGCTACAGACTCAGCCAAGTTAGTATCAGAGGCAGCCGTTGCCGTTAGGTGTCATGCACGTATCCTCCCAACATGGATCCAATACAAGAATGAGAAAGACAATACCCAGTTTAACACCTTCCTTGACCATTTACCCGTAAGTAATGTTATTCATCGCAATTAGTAATATTGTCTTGCTCTCTTTCATACTTTCTAGCTTCCTCCTAATGAGACTCACATTCTTTTTCAACATATGAGGTTCAAGTTGGATCCGAAAGATGATGCAACTAAACAAGCATGCACTCATGTTTTTCAGTCTGCTCTGCGACAGTAGCGGTACCACCTTAGAAAATCTCACTTTGAAGGCAAGGCTAACAATGAAATCGCCCAAACATCTCCAGTGGAATATATTACAGATGAATACTGGACATCCCTTGTTAAACACTGGTCTGATCCAAAGTATCAGGTAGGCTATATGTATTTGATCAGACCACATATTGAACTTGTATTTATGTATGAGGCTTACAAGTGTATCTTCTTCTAGGATAACTGTTTGAAGAACAAGACCAACCGTTCTAAAGTGAAATTACAACAGACAGCAGGATCTCATAGCTATATTGCACACTGCGAGGCTCTTGTAAATAGCTGCTACTTCCTTCTTTTTTTGTGCCATATTATCGTATTATATTGACCTGTTCCAAATATAGAGGAAAGCCCGTTCGGACAAAAAAGAACCTGAACCGAATGCAGTGCAAATCTTCAAGGATTGCCACACCAGCAAGATGAAGGGCATGAGCACACCAGTTCAAGCCGCTGTTGTAAGTCCTTACTCCTCCTGCCTTTGAACTGATTGGTACTATGATGTGTTCATTTAACTACTTGGTTTGCAGCCAATGTCAGTTACTCTGTTCACTTTTATAAACAGTTGTCTTAACGTATCATTTCTCCTTACATGGTTTAAAAGAGATGAAGGATATTCTTTTGGTCTTGATCTGTAATCTAGTTGTTATGTTCACATGCGCACACAATGATAAAATAGCCTATTTGTTTTATATCTATTTGCCCATGATATGAATGATGTCATACTATGTTTATCCTACTTTAAACCATGTCTATTTATCCTTAGATGTCAACAAATGTGAGGAAATAGACAATACAGTAGGCATGCTACATGGACATATGTTCCGAAAGTGATTATATTATGTAGTTGGCACTACAATACATGCTAATGTATTACAGTAGTTCACCAAAATAAGTTATGTATAAACGTGTAACCTACTTTGTTTGTTTTTGTCTCATTAGTAACTTATCTGGTACACTAATCTCCAAGTTCAAACTTTCAGCAAGCTATGGAACAATTGATTGAACAGCCTAGCTTGATGTCATCTCTTGCTGCAGTGCGTCATTATCTCTCCACTAACAGTGCAAAAAGCACCTTCCTGCATAATTCTGGGTTGGTTGTCAAGGTAACCTCATCCAAAACACCTACTGAACAAAATCTTTCGGCTCGACAGAGTGTTATATCTGTGCTCCAGACAGAAGTCCAATCCCTAATGGACGTTGTTTCAGAAACAAGAATAGTGGTTGACAAATGTCAAGATATGAATGGTTTTGAAACCAGACTATCAGACATTCGCTTCATTGTTCAAGAGCAATGGCGGAAAAAATGTGAAGATCGTGCTGCTCCATCAGATTCTACAACCTGAAACATTAGCACTCAGGTCAAATGATCTGTGCTTCTATACATCTGAAGGTTCTTTTATCTGCAAGGACTGTAAACTTTATGCCAACATGCCTTTTGTTGTATGGTTGGAATTTATTTTGTTGTAATACAACATTTATGATGCTGCCAAAGGCTGCAGTAATTACGACGCTATTTTTTTATAGTGTAGGTTTATCTTAGTAATGTATTCGGCCGAAAGCTTTGTAGGAGCCCAACATGCCAACATTCATCGGGCCCATTCCAATTGGGCTAAAAACGATTATGGGCCAAAATTTGCATGTAGCCCACTAAAAATATCTAGGACTAAATCTGCATAAGCTTTCATATTTTCTAGTAGGCCTGTGCCCATAGTGGTCCTTTAACATGCCTAAACATAATCTGGGCCCTTAGTAACAATAGGCCGTTTACAGGTGTAAATATCTCGAGCGCATAAAAATCACGGGCCTTTAATAGGCCAAAACTAAGATTGGTCCCTTATTGTGTCGAATAACCCACTGGTCTTAGAAGGCCGAAATGGTGGCCCATTTACAATGCAGATCTTTCACAGGAGAAAATTCAGACGAGCCGTAAATGCGCCGACCTAATACACGGGCCTTTAACAGGCCAGAAGTTCGATCGGGCTTGATTAGCGTCATTTTTATATGGGCCGTTAATGGGCCCGATGTGACGTTGGGCCACATATGGCCCATGGATTTCGTCCGACGTTAATAGGCCAAAAATCACAACAGGCCGAAAGTGGCCCAAATCTATAGTGGGCCTCCAATAGGCTGAATGTCGGACATGGCCGAATATGACCCAAATCCTTCACGGTCGTTTATGGGCCGAAAGTTTCAATGGGCTTTAAATGGGCCCAAATGAAGCAGGACCTTTAACAGGCCAGAAATACACCGGGCCATAATTCGGCCCAAATACTTAGCAGACTGTTAACGGGCCAGAAGTGACCATGGGCCGCGATGATGACAAGTTTAGGACGGGTCGTTGACGGGCCAATTTGACACTAGCCGTACGGGCCTTATTGAGAATGTTGGGCCTTTAGCTGGGCAGCCCATTATGGTCTGCAAAATCTTGTGGGCCTTTTGCTGGTCCAGCCCATTATGGTCCGCTAAATCTTCTAGGCCTTTAGTTGGGATGGCCCATTTAAACTTTATGGGCCACTTTTGGGCCCGTCAACGTGTCAACATACCATAGGCCCATCTCAACCGTTGGATGAGTGACACCTGTGCCAACGCGGAGCTGATGTGTGGTTCCGTTGGCCAATGAGAATTTTACACGTGGAAAATCGGCATTGGTCATGGCTATTAGCGGGTTATCAGATCTAAAACCGGACCCGATAGCTTAATGACGCTTAACGGCGTCCCGTTACGGTGGATGCCACGTGTCGGTCACCCTTGACGAAATCACTTCTATGACGCGTGATTTATCGTCATGGAAGTAGACACTTCCATGATGATAATTTTGGTAATGTCACGGAACACTTCTACGACAGCACAAGTATGACTATCTTGATTCTGTCATAAAATCATCGTGGATGTACATGCATGACAGAAAATGTGACCTACTGTGAGAAACACGTATCATCACAGAAGTGTATTTTTTTGTAGTGGTGGAAGTGATAAGTATGGAGTGTCGAACCCACAAGGAGCTAAAGGCAAGATCAATATTCTCTCAAGTCCAATCTGCCACTGATACGATTCTATGTACACCAAACGTTTGCTTTCAACTAGAAACGAGAAATAAAACTACGTTGTGGGTATGAAGAGGATAACTTTGCATGATATTAGAGAGCTAAAATATAAAAGTAGGTGATGTTATCATAAATTTAGAATATATTACTAAATATTATAAATAGCGAGTGTGGAATAATGATGGGTTGGTGTGCGGAATTATCCTAGGCAATTATTAACAAGACCGGTAATCACTATTGCAATTTAATATGAGGGAGAGGCATAAGCTAACATACTTTCTCTTCTTGGATCATATGCACTTATGATTGGAACTCTAGCAAGCATCCGCAACTACTAAAGATCATTAAGGTAATACCCAACAATAGCATTAACATATCAAGTCCCATTTATCCCATACGCAACAACCCCCTTACTTGGGTTTATGCTTCCGTCACTCAAGCAACCCACTATAAGCGAATCATGAGCGTATTGCAACACCCCACAGCGGGAATCCGTCATGCTTGCGCGACACGGAGGGCACAATAGGACAACACCAAAATAAAATAAACAACTCATACCAATCTAGATCATCAATCAACCCAAAGACGAAGGATATCTACTCAAAACAGCATAGGATGGCAACACATCATTGGATCATAATATGTGGCATAAAACACCATGTTCAAGTAGGGATTATAGCATGGTGTGGGAGAGTGGACCGCATAAAAGAGATGAGGATGGTGATTATGATGGTGATGTTGATGAAGACGATCACCGTGGTGATGATTTCCCTCCCGATGGCACTCCGGTGCCACCGAGAGAGAGGAGCAGAGGTTCTCCTCCTTGTGCTTCCTCCTCCATGGCCTCCCCTGGATGGGGAGCGGTTCTTCCTCTAGTCCTTGGCCTCCATGGCAATGATGGACCCTCCGAGATCCTCCTCCATGGCCTTCGGTGATGATGGGCCCCTCCGGCAGGGTGCCAGAGAGGGCCTAGATTGATTTCTCATGGCTATAGAGGCTTGCAGCGGTAGAACTTCCGATCTAGGTTATTTTCTGAAGATTTGGGGATTTATAGGAGAGGCTGGCATCGCGAACAAGTCAGGAGCCCCACAGGAAGTCCACGAGGCATAGGGGCACGCCCTAGGGGGGTGGGCGCACCCTCCACCCTCGTGGGGCCCACGAGACTCCCCTCCGGTAACTCTTATTTCCAGTATTTTTTATATTTTCCGTAAAAAATCTCCGTTGATTCTCTGCGCATTCCGAGAACTTTTATTTCTGTACAAAAACAACACCACAGTAGTTCTATTGAAAATAGCATCAGTCTGGGTTAGTTCTAATCAAATCATACCAAAATCATATAAAACTATTGTAAACATGGCATGGATACTTCATAAATTATAGATACGTTGGAGACGTATCAGTATCCCCAAGCTTAATTCCTACTCGTCCTCGAGTAGGTAAATGATAAAATAAATAATTTTTGAAGTGTGAATGCTAGTAAGTGCTTAAGTTTGATCAATGATAGTTTCAATCACCTTTTCTAGCATCATTATATATCATAATAGTAGCTCAACTCATAAAACTTCTAATGATCAAGCAACAAGCTATTCACAGGTTAAAGTATAGATCATAAACTTTCTTGAAAACTAACAAAAAATGCTCTTAGTCATCAAACAATTGCAATTCATCTTATTTTCGGGAACGGTCTATGTAAGAGCTTTGATTCAGCAAACTCCACATACTCAACTATCATTTAATCTTTCACAATTGCTAACACTCATATGATATTTATGGGTTCAAAGTTTCAATCGGCATAGAGAAAGATAGGGGCTTATATTTTCGCCTCCCAACCTTTTACCTCAAGGGTAATGTCAACAATAATAATTTATGAAAACCTACATCCAAGTGGATATATATATCCGGATCGCTCCAACACAAAGTGCTTGCCAAAGGAAAAAGTGTAAAAAGGAGAGGTGATGATCACCATGACTCTTGTATAAGGGTAGAAGATAAAATTAAAAGATAGGCCCTTCGTAGAGGGAAGCAGAGGTTGTCATGCACTTTTATGGTTGGATGCACAAAATCTTAATGCAAAATAACGTCACTTTATATTGCCGCTTGTGATAAAGACCTTTGTTATGCAGTCTGCCGCTTTTATTTCTTCCCTATCACAAGTTCGTATAAAGCTTATTTTCTTCGCACTAATAGATGATACATATTTAAGGAGCAATTTTTATCGCATGCACCGATGACAACTTACTTGAAGGATCTTACTCAATCCATAAGTAGGTATGGTGGACTCTCATGGCAAAACTAGTTTAAGGGATGTTTGGAAGCATAAGTAGTATTTCGACTTGGTGCAAAGAATTTGGCTAGCATGAGAGGGAAAGGCAAACTCAACATGGTGGATGATCCAAGACAATATAACATTTCAGATTTAGGAAAACATAACTCATTAAGTTGTCTTCCTTGTCCAACATCAACTTTTTAGCATGTCATATTTTAATGAGTGCTCACAATTACAAAAGATGTCCAAGATAGTATATTTATATGTGAAATATCTCTTCCTTCAATATTCTTTCATGAATTGTTCAAGTGACCAATACTATGTTTTTATCTTTCAATAAATTTACCACCTATACTTATTATCTGTGAAGTCATTACTCCCCATGGTATAAGCATATGAAACATACATAAATTCAGATTTATGATATTCAATTCATTCAACCATTTACTCATAGGATATACGTGAAGCACGTGGGTAAATGACAAACTACACCAAAAAGATATAAGTGAAGAACACTGAGTAGTCAAATAATTAACTAGCCATGGGAGGACTCTCTCTTATTCAAGATTTCAGATCCAATAATTTATTATTAAGGATTTCAGATCCAAAGGTTTATTCAAACAACAAGTAAAATGAAAATACGCTCCAAGCAAAACACATATCATGTGACGAATAAAAATATAGCTCCGAGTAAGGTATACCGATGGTTTTGAAGACGAAAGAGGGGATGCCTTCTGGGGCATCCCCAAGCTTAGGCGCTTGAGTATTCCTTCAATATTACCTTGGCGTGCCTTGGTAATCCCCAAGCTTAGGATCTTTCCACTCCTTATTCTCCTCATATCGATATCTCGCCCAAAACTTGAAAACTTCAATCACACAAAACTTAACGGAACTTCATGAGACGGGTTAGTATGGTAAAGAGTAAATGTCGGGGGTTGGGTGCGACATATGCCAAAGGATGGCTTATCATGGTGGGAGTGAGTAGAACGTCGCCGGTGCCAGGAAACGGGATTAGGCGAAGGCATGCACGCCGGCGAATCTTACCCAGCTTCGGGGCTCTCCGGGGAGATAACACCCCTACTGCTGCTCTGCGGGGTCTCCGCATGATCACTAAGGCGTTGTGACTACAAGGTTGCTCCTAGAGCTGTATTCTGGAGGTAGAAGGAGGCAAGGCTAGCCCTCTTCTTCCTATACGATCGGGTCTAAGGCTAATGGAAGCAAACCCTTTGCATGGGTGCCCCGGGGGGTTTATATAGGCCTACCCCCCGGGGATACAATGGTAATCTGGCTGGGCACGGGTCCCAGCCGTCTGTCTCACAGGTCGCCGTCTTCTCCGCCGACTGATGGGGCCCGCCGACTTGTGGACCCCATCGGCGAGTCCGGCACTGTAGTAGTGCCTCTGATGACGCAGGCTTGGTCATTGGGTCGTGGCAACAGTGCCGCCGTCTATCAGGCGATCACTGTCGTTACTCCCCATCTTGTCTGGTTAATGGCGCATGGGACCCGTGAGAGGGGCTGGCCGACTCCGGGGAGCCGACTCCCACGGGGCCGCCTTCGGAGCGTATCCGCCGTCTTCTAGCTCTCACTGACTGGCGGGTCCGCCGTCTCTGAGCCGTATAGGTAGGCCATCGTGGCCACAGTGCGCCGCGCACTGTGGCCAAGGTCAGGTCTGGCATGGCTACAGTGCCGGGCCACGCCGGAGATCTCCGGCGGTACGGCACACTGTAGCCACGCCGGCTCCTCGTAAGCAGGAGGTGACGGCCACGCCGTGGTCGTACCCACAATGAGTGTAGAGTCGTGGGCCGACTATCCATAGCCGGCTCCTCTGGGAGTCGTCATCTGAGACTCGGTTCATCTGGGAGTCGTCATCTGAGACTCGGCTCATCTGGGAGTCGTCATCTGAGACTCGGCTCATCTGGGAGTCGTCATCTGAGACTCGGTTCATCTAGGAGTCGACATCTGAGACTCGGTTCATCTGGGAGTCGTCATCTGAGACTCGGTTCATCTGGGAGTCGTCATCTGAGACTCGGTTCATCTGGGAGTCGTCATCTGAGACTCGGCTTTGAGGGGCGCGGCCTGCCCCGATGTCTTGAAAGGTTCTGGGGCTCGGGTCAGCCTACCCGTGGTTCATTACTCCGACAGTAGTCCCCGAAGCTGGTGAGGCTCCGAAAGTGACTCGCTGGGGGGCCTCAACAGTTTCATTCTTCCGGTGGTCGAATCTGGGCTTCGTTTACCGTCTTCCTCTGGGCCGACTATCCGTAGTCGGATTCGTAGAGGGCCGTCTTGTTTTGTGGAGAGCTCGAAAGTCGTGGCGGGAGACCAGACGGCGTGCCTAATATGCTTCCCTGCTGCCGCCCACCGTGGCCCTATCGCGCAGCGCCACGCGGCAGGGACAGTCTGCCGTCCCACGCACGCGACGGGACGGGCTGTCAGGCGGGGCCCGCCACTACCGCGCCTCGGCACACGAACGGATCCGCTGCGGCCGTGCAAACGGTTAGGCTTCTCACGCAGTTACTGCGCGCAGTAACTTCGTGGGGTAAATCGTGGGGCGACGTGGGGTTCTGGGCGCAGTTAATCCCATGCCCGCCCCCTCGGCTTCTCAGCCTCCAAGGCTATAAGTAGGGGGGGAGTGGAGCGGCATAGAACGCGCGCCCATCTCCCTCGACCCCCGCTTCCTCTTGCTTCCTCTCTCCTTCTTGCCGCCGGCGAGCGGAACCACACCGCACCAGCCAGCGATGAGCTCCTCCTCCGCCGCCGCGTCTCCGGCCGTGCGTTCCGGCGCGTGGGACAGCTCGGAGGTCGATGACGACCTCATTGAATTCCTCCTCAAGACGTGCCGGCTCCCCGGCGCACACCTCGTGCGAGCCCGCACCGCGCCGGCGAAGGAGATATCACCGGCGCCGGAGGAGGGCGAGCGGGTCATCTTCCGCTCGCACCTCATGCGCGGCCTGGGGCTGCCGGCAAGCGGCTTCTTCCGCTCCTTCTTGGAGTTTCACAGCCTCCAACCGCACCACCTCACCCCGAATACGGTGGTGCTGCTCTCCGCCTTCGCCACTCTGTGCGAAGGTTTCCTCGGTGTTCTCCCCACCATCGAGCTGTGGGGAGAATTCTTCTCTTCTAAACTTGGCACGCACGTCGCCGGCGTGCCGGCTCAGTGCGGTGCCTTCATCGCGATGCGGCGCTCGATAGCCGACAACCCCTTCCCTTCCATCTCGCTGATCAAGTCGGTGAGGATGTGGCAACGCTCATACTTCTACGTGAAGAACCTCGCCTCCGACGACGACTGGGTTAATCTGCCGGCTTATGAAGCCGCCCCCCCCCCCCAGCTGGGAGGCTCCCCAGCTGGTCTCATCGGGTCAAGACGCTGACTCCCGCCGGAGCCGCCGCCGTAGCGCGACTGCGAGTCTTGACGCAGTCGGAGGCCTCGTCGGGTCCGACTTGCTGGCCGCCTTTGTGGCGCGCCGAGTTCTCCCGCTCCAAGGTCGGCCTCACCTGATCTGTCAGATGAGCGGCCTCCGAGACCCAAGTCGGATGAGCACCAAGGAGATGCCCTGCGCGGAGGTGGCAAACATGGTGAATCATATCGTGAACTGCGAGTTCGGGGAGGACTGGCAGTTCAGCAAGGAGCCGTACTCGCGCGACAACCCCCCACCAGTGGTAAGTCGCATCTCCTTATTGCTTTGTCTTCTTTGCGGCTGAATCCGGTTTCTGATTCTCGTTGGTTTCTTCTGAACTAGAACCCCCCTCATGCAGCCTGCAGCCGGCGCCACGAGACAGCCCCGCGAGTTTGTCCCTGGTCGCGCAGAGAGCAACGTCGACGACCCCGACTTGGCGCGGCGGCGATGGAAGCCGACGCCGAAGGCGGGGGAGGAGGAGCGGTAGGCGGCTTCAGGCCCTCGGCCACCTTCGCCGACTGGCCTGATGACGACACCGAAGGGGAAGACGCCCCGCGCCACTAGCCGAGGGTCGGCTCGTCAGGGGCCGGCTCCTCCGCCGGCCTGGCTGGCCAAGGCGGCGCGAAGAGGCGTCACGCTGGGCCGAGTGCGCCCGGCGGCAAGTTGAAGAAGTTCAAGGGGCGGCCGCGCGACCAAACGGGAGGAGGCGGCCGCAAAGGCCAACCGCTTCCGTAGGGAAGTGAGAAGGCTGCCGCTAGTCTCTGCGTAAGTTTTTACGCTTTTTTATTTTCCTTCGGTGAATCTTGTCCGAGTCTTCTTTTATACTCCTTCCATTCTTCTTCAGGGCCGCCCTTTCCCTTGAGAGAGTCGTCGTCCCCTCCGTCATGGGGTTGGCAGAGACGTCCGCCAATACTCGGCGGGTCGACCCCGCCGCCGACCTTCGGGAGGCGACGGAGCGTAACGCGCGGGAGAAGCGCGACGAGGAGGAGGCGGACCGTCTGGAGAAGGCGGAGGCCAAGAAGGCGGCCGCCTCCGCCCAGAAGAAGCTGGAGGATGCCGAAGCCGCCCTTGCGGCGAGAAGGCGAGCCGAGGAGGCCGCGCGTCAGCGATCGGCAATGCTCGTCCCCCGCTGTCCTCTGCACCACCGGCTCCAGAGTTCACGGGGCAGACCGGAGAGGCCGGCACCGAGAACCCTGTCGTGGAGAAGGAGAGCGGTGAGGCCTCCATGTCGGACACTCTCGTGCCGCCACCGCCGCCTCCACCACCGTCTGGGAGACCGCACGGCAAGCAGCCGGCGGGTCCGCCGGAGCCGCCGACTGCGGATGAGTCCGAGGCGAGGCTGCTTCTCCAAGTCGCCTCGCCGCTGCGCTGCCGTCTTGAGAGGGCGACCTCGGCGCCGCGACTTCGGGAGACCGGCGCTGCCAGCTCGGCAGCCCTAGACGCTGAGGCAACAAGCGCCGCGCCCATCAGGTGGTTGCGTGGAGGCAGCACTGGGCCGCTGAATCAAGCGCTTCTGGACGTTCAGGCGAAGCTGCGTGCTGAAGGCGACGCCCTTCAAACTTGCACCAGGGCGCATCTGGCAGCGCGGACGGCCATCCGAGTACATTTCCTTCTTCTTTTTGATTCTTGTTTTTCTCTGTGGGGGCGCGCCAGCGCATCCACTGGGTGTAGTCCCCGAGTTTCGGGCCGGCTGCTGAGCAGGCGGCTTGGAACTCCCTCTGGCGAGTTCCAAGTACTTATTTCATCTGACGTCGTTGTTTGCAGGAGTATCACAACCTCCGCGCCACTGCCTTCAACCGCAATGTTGAGGAGTTGAGCAAGCGGACTGCCGACTTGACGGAAAGCCGGAGTAAGTTCTTTCCCTCTTCTTTGCGGGGGCACGCTAGCGCACCCGCGGGCTATAGTCCCCGAGATTTGGGCCGACTGCTGAGCAGTCGGGCCGGATCTTCCCGGTGATCTTCTTTTCTGACGACTTCGACGTTTCCTTTCTTTCATGTTTCAGGGGCCAACGCTACTCTTCAGGAGCAGCTGGGTGAAGTTAACACTACCTTGCGCGTAAAGGGGGAGGAGTGCAACAAACTCGCTGCGGAGCGCGATCTGCTTACTACGCAGCTGGCCAAGCAGAAGGAGCTGCTCAAGAAGGCGCAGGACGAGGCCGAGAAGAAGGAGGCTGCTCTCCTGGCCGAGTTCGAGAGCAAGCGCTCCTCCTGGACCGACAGGGAGGCGATGCTGACTTCCGGGTTCCACGAGATTGAGGATATCGTTGATGGTGAACTTTCTTTCTTTGAATTTCCGACTATGTGTCAGGCTGGCTTCTGATTTTTCGACTTGCTTCGTTTTTGTCTTGGCAGACTTCTTCCCTGGGCACTCGCAGGCAGTCCCTCTGGCCATCGAGGCTGATCGTGAGGCGCGAAGGGAAAACGGTGAGGTGATTGCCGCCAACACTCCCTTGACCGTCGATGAGCAGCTTCTGAGCATCGAGGCCCGTCTTCGTCCGGCCCACCGGCGGATGCGCCGGCTTCAGCGTGTCGGCGCCCAGGCGGTTGCCGCTCTGTGGCCAGACATGCCGGCTCTGTGCACCGCCAGTCGGACCGCTGACTGGCTGGAAGTCGCCGCCGGCCGTCTTGAAGCTTGGAAGGGTTCCTCGGCCCGGGCCGGAGCGCGCCGGGCCTTGGAGTTCGTCAAGGCGTGGTATCCGGGGCTGGACCTGGACCGTCTGGCCGCATTCCGGTCAGAGGCCCAGGCCGAGCTGGAAGCTGTGGAGGGCGCCCTTGTCGAGTGTGCGGTGGCCATCGCCGAGTACACGGACAACAGTGTCTTCGTCCCTGAGCAGGCTGAAGGCGGCGAGGAAGTGCCGCCAGAGTGGTTCGGGATGAACCCGGAATATGGTGAGGACTTGGCGGAGGTGATTGACTCCAGCACCGAGGAAGAAGGCGAGGCGGAGGATGAAGGCGAGACGGAGGTGCCAGAAGGCGGAGCGGGCGACCAGCCTCAGCTTGACCGCGCCTCTAGCAACGAGCCGCGTCCGACCGGGCCAACTGCCGCTGGCGGCGATCAAGCCGAGACTGCCCAGCCGACTGCCCCGGCGCCTGACACCGCCGTCTCCTCCGACCCTCCGAACCCGTCTGCTGCTCCTTAGGCTGCCTTCTGGCTTTATTTATCTGTTCTAGAAGGTCTTTGATGAACTTGTTAATTTGCACAATTCCACCCTCGGGGTGTATTTTAAACTTCTGTCTGAACATTCGGCCAATGGGCCTATGCTTATGTAAATATTAATCTGAGTCCTATCTTTCCTTGCTCATTGCTCCTTTGGCTTTTTCCTTTGCCACCTTCCCCTAGTTGCCGCTTTGCCAGCCGGCAGACCGCTCTGTGGACTGCCGCTGGGCCAAATGCCTGGCTACTTTGGGGAAAGCAAGTACTTGCCTTTCTTTGGAGTTTATTTAACAAGTTGGATAGAAAGCACTAAGCCGAATACTCATGAGTCGGCTTGTAAGAAAGGGGGGCTGGAAACCGGCTTAAGCTATGTTGATGTTTTGGGTCCTTAGCCATTTTTCGTGTGGACGCCCATTCATCCTTACTCCTGCTTACCAAACAGTCGCTCTGCGAGCTACGGCTTCTAGCAGGAGACGGCTTAGGCGCCGCACACTACTTGTCCGACTTCAGGAAACATTTCATAGCGCCTGACGGCGAATTCCCGGGCTGACTAGTCGAACCCGGCGCCAAGCGACATAGCAAGAAGTAGCATATTTGAAGGCATAATTCTTATCATACAGATAATCAAAAGGGGCAGTCCCCGAGCTCGTCTCGGGGGCCCCGAAGTCTCGGTACTTTAATACAAAGGGGTAGTGTGATACATACTGAATCAACTGTAAAACCTTCGAAGGAGGTTTGCGTTCCATGGTCGTTCCGACTCTTTGCCGGAGTCGTCTCTCTTGCGAACTCGGGGCTTCTGAGCATCGATCAGGTAGTAGGAGTCATTGCCCAACACCTTGCTGACAATAAAGGGGCCTGCCCAAGGTGCCGACAGCTTGTGCTGGCCGGCTATCCGCTGGATCAGTCGGAGCACAAGGTTGCCCTCTTGGAAAGATCTTGGCTTGACCTTCCTATTGTAGTATCGGCGCAGGCTCTGCTGGTAGATGCCGGACCGACTGAGTGCCAACAGCCGGCCCTCTTCTAGCAGATCGACGCCGTCTTGACGTGCTTCTTCTGCTTCCTCCTTGGTGTACATGGTGACTCGCGGGAGTCGAATTCTATGTCCGTCGGGATGACGGCTTCAGCACCGTAGACGAGGAAGAAAGGCGTGAAGCCGGTTGACTTGTTTGGAGTCGTGCGCAGACTCCAGAGGACGGCTGGCAGCTCCTTGAGCCAACAGCCGGCCGAGCGCTCTAGTGGTTCAACCAGGCGGGGCTTGATGCCAGATAGGATGAGGCCACTTTCTCGCTCTACCTGGCCATTTGACTGCGGATGGGCGACGGACGCTAAGTCCAGTCGGATGCCCTGTGTAGCGCAGAAACGGGCCAAGGCTCCTTTGGCAAAATTTGTGCCATTGTCGGTGATGATGCTATGTGGTATGCCGTACCGAGTTGTAATGTCGGCAATGAAGGTTACTGAAGTCGGACCATTCAATTTCTTGATGGGTTTTGCTTCTATCCACTTGGTGAACTTGTCCACTGCGACAAGTAGGTGAGTTAGGCCGCCTCGTGCCGTCTTGAATGGTCCCACCATGTCCAGGCCCCAAACCGCAAAGGGCCAGGCGATGGGAATGGTCTTGAGCGCCGAAGCCGGCTGGAGCGGCTTGGAACGGAACATCTGGCACCCTTTGCAGTTTTGGACTAATTCTTTGGCCTCTTCCAGGGCAGTCGGCCAGAAGAATCTGTGTCGGAAGGCTTTGGCGACGAGTGCCCTTGAAGCCGCATGATGGCCAGACTCACCTTCATGGATGTCTCTGAGAATTGCTTGGCCTTGTTCTGCCTCGACGCGGCGTTGGTAGACACCAGTGACACTGCGCCTGACCAGCTCTCCGTTGACTATGGTATAGGGTGCCGCTCGGCGTTGCACTTGCCGAGCCAGGATTTCATCAGCTGGTAGCTCTCTGCTTACTAGGAACTTGAGGATGGGCTGGGCCCATGAGGGTGCTGCTACTTCTTCGATTGCCACTATTGCGACTTGGACAAGGGTGGCTGGGCTGGGAGGTGACGGGCTAGGATCCGCGGCCGCTTGCTGGGTCGATGAAGTCCCCGGGCCGACTGGAGCAGTCCCCGGGCTGAGTTCTGAAGTCTTCAGGCTAACTGTCGCAGTCCCCGGGCCGGGTCTGAAGTCCCCGAGCCGGCTTTGACTGTGGTATTTTTGGAGCCGTCTGCTGGTGCTCTTGAGTCGGATCCGACTTCTTCGGGGGGAGCTAGCACGAAAATGGAGTCTGATTCTGATGAAGGCTTGATAGACGTCTTGAGGAGGCGCTGAAGGGCGACGCCAGATGGTATTGCTTGACGGGTGGAGCCGACTCGTGCCAGGGCGTCCGCTTGGTCATTGTCATTTCTTGGAATGTGAAGGAATTCACACTCCTCGAAATATCCGCTGAGTTGCTGCACAAGGAAGCGGTAGCTCACCATGTTTGTGTCTTTGGCGTCCCAGTTGTCAGATGACTGCTGGACCACCAAATCGGAGTCGTCGTAGCACAAGATCCGGCAGATGCCGAGTTCTTTGGCAAGACGGAGCCCGTGAATGAGCGCCTCGTATTCGGCAATGTTGT
The DNA here is from genome assembly GCF_002162155.2 of Triticum dicoccoides. Lineage (NCBI taxonomy): Eukaryota > Viridiplantae > Streptophyta > Magnoliopsida > Poales > Poaceae > Triticum > Triticum dicoccoides. The sequence continues at coordinate 218,550,579 of NC_041381.1, read as the reverse complement.
TGGAGGCGGCGAAGTGGATCTGTAGTGTGTACTTGAGCTTGTCGCCTTTGGGGGAGGTGAGGACGACACCGGCTCCCAGGCCGGTGCGCATCTTGGAGCCATCGAAATGCATTCGCCAATGGGTGGAGTCAGGTGCTGGCGGCAGGTACTGGGTCTCGGCCCAGTCGACAAGGAAGTCGGCCAGTGCTTGTGACTTGATGGCGGTGCGGGGCTAGTAGTAGGTGGTGTAGGGAGCCAAATCTATGGCCCACTTGGCCACTCGGCCTGAAGCATCACGGCTTCCGATGATCTCAGCCAGAGGAGCGGTGCAAACCATAGTGATTGGATGTTCTTGAAAGTAAGGCTTCAACTTCTTGGCGGCGAAATGCACGCCGTAGCACATCTTCTGGTAGTGGGGGTAGTTCTGCTTGGAGGTCGACAGTACCTCACTCAAGTAATATACCGGTCTCTGGACAGGGAGCGCCTTGACTTCCTCCTTGCGCTCGACTACGACAACTGTGCTGACTACCCGGCTGGTGGCGGCAATGTATAGGAGCATAGGCTCTTTGGGAGTCGGAGCCGCCAGCATAGGGGGAGCAGTCAACATTTTCTTCAGCTCGAGAAATGCTTCATCCGCCTTGTGGTTCCACTCAAAAAAGGTGGTCTTCTTCATCAGTTGGTACAAAGGGAGAGCCTTCTCGCCCAGCCGACTGATGAATCGGCTGATGGAAGCCAGGCAACCGGTGAACTTCTGCACATCTAATAGTCGGTGGGGGACTTCCATTCTCTCGATGGCTTTGATCTTTACGGGGTTGCACTCTATGCCGCGTTCAGAGACTAGGAAGCCAAGGAGCTGGCCAGCTGGCACTCCGAAGACGCACTTCTCCGGATTGAGCTTGATCTGGAATCGGCGCAGATTCTCAAAGGTTTCTTGGAGATCTTCCAACAATGTTCCCCGCTTTTCCGTCTTCACCACCACATCATCCACGTAGACATGGGCATTTCTGTCGAGTTGCTTGAGGAGACACTTCTGCATGCAACGCTGAAAGGTGGCGCCGGCATTCCTCAAGCCGAACGTCCTAGTCAGGTAGCAGAAGGCTCCAAACGGTGTGATGAAGGCAGTCTTCAGTCTGTCCGCTGGGTTCAGCTTGATCTGGTGATATCCTGAATATGCGTCTAAGAAGCTCAACAGCTCGCATCCGACTGTGGAGTCTATCACCTGGTCAATTCTTGGCAGGGCAAATGGATCTTTAGGGCAAGCTTTGTTGAGGCTTGTGTAGTCGATACACATCCGCCACTGCTTGTTCTTCTTCAGCACTAGGACCGGGTTCGCCAGCCATTCTGGAAAGAACACCTCCATAATGAAGCCGGCTGCTAGGAGTCGGGCTATCTCTTCTCCAACAACCCTTCTTTTCTCTTCTGACAGGCGGCGCAAGGGCTGCCTGACGGGCTTTACATCAGATCGGACATGTAACTTGTGCTCGGCGAATTCCGTCGGTACACCTGGCATGTCTTTAGGGGACCATGCAAAGATGTCTCGATTCTCATGGAGTAAATCAATGAGCTCGCCTTCCTATTTGCTGTCTAGGTTTGCACCTATGACGGCGTGCCTCTCCGGGTGCTCCGGGTCCAAAGGTATCCTCTTTGTTTCTTTAGCCGGCTTGAATGAACCGTCAGCTTCCGACTCCTTGGGGTCGGGCGACATCTCTGGCTGCTTGCCGGCCATCGCCACAACCCGGTCAAGGAGCCGCCTTTCAGCTGCGATCACTAGGGACTCGGCCAACCGACTGCTCTCGGCCGCGCAGGCGGACGACTTCCTGTAGTCGCCAGCCACGGTCAGAATCCCCTTTGAACTCGGCATCTTCATCTTGAGGTAGGCGTAGTGGGGGACTACCATGAACTTGGCTAACGCAGGTCGGCCAAGCAGCGCTTGGTATCGGCTTTCAAGGTCCACCACTTCAAACCAGACTGGCTCTCGGCGAAAATGATCTTTGTCTCCGAAGAGGACGTCTATCTGTATCTTGCCAATTGGGGAGCAGGAAAGGCCAGGCACAATGCCGTGGAAAACAGTTCGGCTGCTTTGAAGCTGTTTCTGCTTGATTCCTAATTTCTCCATGGTATCCTTGTACAGGATGTTGATGCTGCTGCCTCCGTCTATCAGCACTCGCGAGAAGCGAGCGGCCCGCATATCAGTGGCCAAGGTAGCACTCAGAACCAAGGCGTAGGAGCCCGGATTCGGCATCACCTCTGGGTGATCTGCTCTGCTCCAACTGATAGGCTTCTCGGACCAATGCATAAATTCCGGAGTATCTGATGCTACTGCATTTACTTCTTGCTGCTGCAACCGTCTGCTGCGTCGATCATCAGCCATACTGGTGAACACCACATAAGCTCCATGCTCTTAGGGGTATTCATCTTGTATGGCGCCGACTAGCCTGGCCGCCGGCTGCTAGGGCGGCTGCGGAGGCGGCGGCCTAGCAGGCGGAGGAGGAAGGAGGCCGTCTCCCTTGGCGATTCTAGTGAGCCAGTGGCATTTCCGGGTGGTATGGTTTGATGGCTTCGCACCGCTGTGGAACTTGCAGGGACCATCCAGAGTCTGCTCATAAGAGAAGGCTGGCAACTAGTTGGACTTGCCGCCTTTCTGCCGCTTCGTCGGAGGCTGCCCCTCAAGCTGTTGGTCTTCGACTGTCGCGACCTGCCGACTGCTGGAAGTCGGCTGCGGGGCCTTGCGCTTGTGATCATTCTGCAGCTGTCGCCGACTGGTATCTCCAGCCGGAGTTCTGGGAGCTTGGGGGGCCACTTTGCCAGTCGCACTAACTTGAATCTCTGTCTTCATGGAAGAGTCGATGGTGGCATACTTGTCTGCAATGACCAGCAACTCGTCGAGGGTCTCGGGCTCGTCGCAGAGGAGCCGGTGCTTCAGGAGGGTGCCTTCTCTGCACCCGGCGGTGAAGTACTCGATAGCCTGCACCTCGTTCACGCCCTCGCAGGAGTTTCGAAGCTCGCCCCATCGCGTGAGGTAGTCGCGTGTCGACTCGTCTTGGCCTTGCACGCACAAGGAGAGTTGTCATGGCTAGGGAGGCCGCTTGTACGTGCTGGTGAAGTTGCGGGTGAAAGCTTTGGTGAAGTCGACCCAACTGTTGATGCTGCGGGGCTTCAAACTGTTCAACCATGTCCGGGCCGTGCCCTGGAGCATTAGCGGAACGTACTTCACGGCAACACGCTTGTTGCCGTTTGCTATGTTGACGGCTGTGGAGTAGTCAACCAGCCAATATTCCGGCTGCACGGAGCCGGTGTACTTGGGGGTGTCTCGGGGGAGCGTGAACCCTTTGGGGAAGGGCTCATCTCGGATGTGGGGGCCAAAGCAGGGTGGACCCAGCTTGTCTTCTTCTTCCAGCGCCAGGGATCGGTGGAGTCGGTCGATCCAGAGGCGAGCGTCGTTCTCTCCGACTCTCTCTCGACGGCCGAGGCGGTCGCCGAGAGTCGGATGCTCGATAGGCGGCGGGGAGGCTCGTCTTTCCCTTTGTGGAGGGGGAGGCAGGTATTCGCCCTGCCGCTCCACTGCTCTTGGGCGGCCGTCTTGGTCGCGCTCGATGGTGATGCGAGTCCGACTGTGGCTGACAGCCGGATCCTTCTCTTTTCTTCCGCGGACTCCGCCAGTCGGCATCCGAGACGTCGCGCCTTGATCTTGGCGGGGAGGTAAGTCGTCATTTTGTCGCTGCGGCGCCTCCGTGCGGCAGCTGGCTTCGTTTTGTGCGGCAGCCGCTTTGAGGAGTCGCTGGACTCGCTCGGTCATTAGGCGGCGCTCTTCGCCTTCGAAGTTGTCTAGCTCGTCTGCCGCCGCCTGGGCGGCACGGATGTTCTCCGCAGGCATGGCATATCCGGGGTGATCGGCCCCGAACAGGTTGGCGACGGTCGCGCTGCGTTGTCGGACCGCGCCTAGGCGGCTAGGCCCAGTCGGCGCTGGCGAGCCGCCCACAGCGCGATCCATCTCACGTTGGTAGGCCTCCGACAAGCGTCTCATGCTTGCCAGCTTCTTCGCGCCTTCGACAAGCTGAAGGCGGCGTGCCTCCAGCGTCTCGGTGTCAGCATCCTCCAGAATGGGTGCCGTCAGGTCTCGCAGAGCCGCGTCGAGCGGGTCATGAGCTCCTTCGCCGGAGCGCTCGCCATGACTGATGATGAGCACTTCCGTGATGGCGCTTCCGCCGCTCGCCTCGCGAGGGAGCGGCTCCTCGTAGATCACCATGTTGGAGGGGAACGTGTCGAGCGACACGCCGTCGGAGTCGACCAGCATCGGGTCGGTGGAGCCTACGGACTCCAAGTCCACGTCTGGCTCGCCGGCAACGTGGAGATGGTCGAGGAGGCCCGTGAGGAGGCTTTCGGGGCCGCCCGTGCCCGCATCGGATGCAGGCTCGTCGGAGATGCTAACCTCGCCAAGAAGGTCAGCGAGGCAGCTCGGCGCAGGCGTCGTCGACGCTTTGCAGCGCGTCAGGGCAAGCGCCATCGGGCGTGCCGGGCTGGCTACGCTCGCGGGGGAGGAAAAGGGTTCCCGTCCAAAGCAGGTCTCCGTACGACGGTGTACCTCGCCCCATGGTGGGCGCCAAATGTCGGGGGTTGGGTGCGACATATGCCAAAGGATGGCTTATCATGGTGGGGGTGAGTAGAACGTCGCCGGTGCCAGGAAATGGGATTAGGCGAAGGCATGCACGCCGGCGAATCTTACCTAGCTTCGGGGCTCTCCGGGGAGATAACACCCCTACTGCTGCTCTGCGGGGTCTCCGCATGATCACTAAGGTGTTGTGACTACAAGGTTGCTCCTAGAGCTGTATTTCGGAGGTAGAAGGAGGCAAGGCTAGCCCTCTTCTTCCTATACGATCGGGTCTAAGGCTAATGGAAGCGAACCCTTTGCATGGGTGCCCCGAGGGGTTTATATAGGCCTACCCCCCGGGGATACAATGGTAATCCGGCTGGGCGCGGGTCCTAGCTGTCTGTCTCACAGGTCGCCGTCTTCTCCGCTGACTGATGGGGCCCGCCGACTTGCGGGCCCTGCCGGCGAGTCCGGCACTATAGCCGTGCCTCTGATGACGCAGGCTTGGTCATTGGGTCGTGGCAACAGTGCCACCGTCTATCGGGCGATCACTGTCGTTACTCCCCATCTTGTCTGGTTAATGGCGCGTGGGACCCGTGAGAGGGGCTGGCCGACTCCGGGGAGCTGACTCCCACGGGGCCGCCTTCGGAGCGTATCCGCCGTCTTCTAGCTCTCACTGACTGGCGGGTCCGCCGTCTCTGAGCCGTATAGGTAGGCCATCGTGGCCACAGTGCGCCGCGCACTGTGGCCGAGGTCAGGTCTGGCATGGCTACAGTGCCGGGCCACGCCGGAGATCTCTGGCGGTACGGCACACTGTAGCCACGCCGGCTCCTCGTAAGCAGGAGGTGACGGCCATGCCGTGGTCGTACCCTCAATGAGTGTAGAGTCGTGGGCCGACTCTCCATAGCCGGCTCCTCTGGGAGTCGTCATCTGAGACTAGGTTCATCTGGGAGTCGTCATCTGAGACTCGGCTCATCTGGGAGTCGTCATCTGAGACTCGGTTCATCTGGGAGTCGTCATCTGAGACTCGGCTCATCTGGGAGTTGTCATCTGAGACTCGGTTCATCTGGGAGTCGTCATCTGAGACTCGGTTCATCTGGGAGTCGTCATCTGAGACTCGGTTCATCTGGGAGTCGTCATCTGAGACTCGGCTTTGAGGGGCGCGACCTGCCCCGATGTCTTGAAAGGTTCTGGGGCTCGGGTCAGCCTACCCGTGGTCCATTACTCCGACAGTAAACCATTCACTTTGGTACTGTCAAAGACAAGATTCATAATTGTTCTCACACAATTCCTACTGTACCATATCATTTCTACAATTTATATTGAGAAGTATAAGCCATAGAAACTAGAAAACAAGCAAACTATGCAATGAAAACAGAATCTGTCAAAAATAGAACAATCTGTAATGATCTGAACAACATCCATACTTCTGCTACTCCAAAAATTATGAAATAAAATGGTGGACGTGAGGAATTTGTCTATTAATCTTCTGAAAAAAGAATCAACTCAAAATCACTCTTCTGTAAAAATTACAGCTAATCTCGTGAGCATAAAGTTTCTGGTTTTTACAGCAAGATCACATTAACTTTCACCCAAGTCTTCCCAAAGGTATTACTTGGCACTTTATTGAAACAAAAGCTATAAAACATGATTAATACAATAGCTTAATCATGTGAACACACAAAAACAGTAAGGATAAATATTGGGTTGTCTCCCAACAAGCGCTTTTCTTTAATGCCTTTTAGCTAGGCATGATGATTTCAATGATGCTCACATAAAAGATAAGATTTGAAACATAAAGAGAGCATCATGAAGAATATGACTAGCACATTTAAACCTAACCCACTTCCTATGCCTAGGGATTTTGTGAGCACACAATTTATAGGAACAATAATCAACTAGCATAGGAAGGCAAAACAAGTATAACTTCAAAACTTTAAGCACATAGAGAGGAAACTTGATATTATTGCAACTCCTACAAGCATATATTCCTCCCTCATAATGATTTTCAGTAGCATCATGAATGAATTAAACAATATAACCATCACATAAAGCATTATTTTCATGATCTGCAAGCATAGAAATTTTACTACTCTCCGCATAAGCAAAATTCTTCTCATTCGGAATAGTGGGAGCAAACTCAACAAAATAACTGTCATGTGAGGCACAATCCAATTGAAAATTAAAAGGATGATGACAAGTTTCATGGTTAACATATTCCCTTATAGCATACATGTCATCACAATAATCATCATAGATAGCAACTTAGTTCTCATAATCAATTGGAACCTCTTCCGAAATAGTGGAATCATTACTAACTAAAGTCAAGACCTCTCCAAATCCACTTTCATAAATATCACACTAAGATTCAACACCCTCCAAAATAGTGGGATTGTTACTTCCTAAAGTTGACACTCTTCCAAACCCACTTTTGATGATAGGCTTATTCATACTCCAAAAGATATAAGTGAAGTTCATGGAGCATTCTACAATTAATATAGACTAACCAATATCCAAGCTCAAAATATATAAGTGAATCACATGAAGCATTCTATAAAACCATACTCAAACGATTTAAGTGAAGCACAAAGAGCATTCTATAAGATCATACTCAAAAGATATAAGTGAAGCACATGAATCATTCTATAAATCAAGGAAGGGCTATCTCATACTAGCATGTTTCTTAAAGAAAAAGAAAAAACACAAAGGACACAGATCATGTGAACAAAACAAAAACCGAGGTATGCCGATAATTGTTGAAGAAGAAAGATGGGATGCCAACCGGGGTATCCCCAAGATTAGATGCTTGATTATCCTTGAAATATTTACTTGGGGTGCTTTGGGCCCAAGCTTGAACTCTTGCCTCTCTTTATTCTTCTCACATCGGTAACTCCTCGTTCTTCGAACACTTCATCCACACAAAACATAACAAAAAACTCTGTGAGATCCGTTAGTATAATAAAGCAAATCACTACCTTTAGGTACTATTGCAAACTCATTCCAATTTTATATTAGCACTGTATCTACTGTATTCCAGCTTCACCATGGTTCATACCCCCTGATACTACCCATAGATTCATCAAAATAAGCGAACAACACATAGAAAACAGAATCTGTCAAAAACAGGACAGTCTGTAGTAATATGGAAATTTCATATACTTCTGTAACTCCAACAATTATAAAACTAATATGAAAATTTTAAAAAATTGTACTAAAGAGTTTCAGACCCATTTGACTTTCCAGTAAAAAAATGTAAATTCACGCGCTACAGCCAAAGTTTCTGTTTTTGTACTGCACATAGTAAACAAGCAATCTAATAATCCTAAAACCAAAGCTTGGCACATTATTTTTATAATACAATGGATATATACAAGGGGATAATTATTTTCAGAGAAACTTCCATGAAAAATTCGACATTGTTTCCATGAGCATGAACACAAGTGTTCAAGGTCGACCCTCACTTCTCCAATGCATAACTTTTCAATCACTTCTATTTTTGAAAAACTTATTAGGCATATGAGGCAAGTGAATCTTTTTGTATTTTCATTTTTTAATTTTTTTTGTATGTTTCACCCACAACTAAGCAAAACAAAAAGGGAAAACAAAAACTACTTAGTGAGGAAAGCAAACAAGCACACACGAGAATATCAACCCCACGCTCTTGCTCCCCGGCAACGGCGCCAGAAAAGAGCTTGATAATCCCCAAGTGCAGGGAATCATCGTAGCAATTCCCAAAGGTGGAAGTGATATGTATGGAGTGTCGAACACACAAGGATCTAAAGGCAAGATCAATATTCTCTCAAGTCCTATCTTCCACTGATACGACTCTACGTACACCGAACGTTTGCTTCCAACTAGAAACGAGAAATAAAACTACGTTGTGGGTATGAAGAGGATAACTTTGCATGATATCGGAGAGCTAAAATATAAAAGTAGGTTCTGTTACCATAAAGTTAGAATATATTACTAAATATTATAAATAGCGAGTGTGTAATAATGATGGGTCGGTGTGCGGAATTTTCCTAGGCAATTGTTAACAAGACCGGTAATCACTATTGCAATTTCATATGAGGGAGAGGCATAAGCTAACATACTCTCTCTTCTTGGATCATATGCACTTATGATTGGAACTTTAGCAAGCATCCGCAACTACTAAAGATCATTAAGGTAAAACCCAACCATAGCATTAACATATCAAGTACCCTTTATCCCATACACAACAACCCCCATACTCGGGTTTATGCTTCTGTCACTCAAGCAACCCACTATAAGCGAATCATGAATGTATTGCAACACCGTAGAACGGGAATCCCTCATGCTTGCGCGACATGGAGGGCACAATAGGACAACACAAAAATAAAACATACAACTCATACCAATCTAGATCATCAATCAACCCAAAGACAAAGGATATCTACTCAAAACATCATAGGATGACAACACATCAATCGATCATAATATGTGGCATAAATCACCATGTTCAAGTAGGGATTACAGCGGGGTGCGGGAGAGTGGACCTCGTAAAAGAGATGAGGATGGTGATGTTGATGAAGACGATCACCACAACGATGATTTCCCTCCCGATGGCACTCCGGTGCCACCGAGAGAGAGGAGGAGAGGTTCTCCCCCTTGTGCTTCCTCCTCCATGGCCTCCCCTGGGTGCGGAGAGGTTCTCCCTCTGGTCCTTGGCCTCCATGGCGATGATGGCCCCTCCGAGATCCTCCTCCATGGCCTCCGGTGATGCCCCCCTCCGGCAGGGTGCCAGAGAGGGCCTAGATTGATTTCTTGTGGCTACAGAGGCTTGCGGCAGCGGAACTTCCGATCTAGGTTATTTTCTAGAGGTTTGGGGATTTATAGGAGAGGTTGGTGTCGAGTACAAGTCAGGGGGCCCCACAGGAAGTCCACGCGGCACAGGGGCACACCCTAGGGGGTGGGCGTGCCCTCCACCCTCGTGTGGCCCACGGGATTCCCCTCCGGTAACTCTTCGTTCCAGTATTTTTTATATTTTCCAGAAAAAATCTCCTTTGATTTTCAGCGCATTCCGAGAACTTTTATTTCTGCACAAAAACAACACCACGGTAGTTCTGCTGAAAACAGCGTCAGTCCGGGTTAGTCTAATCAAATCATCCCAAAATCATATAAAACTATTGTAAACATGACATGAATACTTCATAAATTATAGATACGTTGGAGACGTATCATTATGCCATTTTGTACCTAGGTGAGCTAATTATGTCATAAATGAAGTAGCTAAGCTAATTGTAGATCATTATTGAGCTATCCTAGGTTGTTATGCCATTTTGTACCTAAGTGAGCTAATTATGTCATAAATGAACTAGCTAAGCTAGCTATAGATCATTATTGAGCTATCCTAGGTTGTTGTGCCATTTTCTAGCTAACAAAGCATTTGTTAAGCAAAACACTTGGGAAAACTTACCATAATCCGGGAGTTAAAGGACCAGTCGGGGTTGCGCCACCGCAAGACGGAGAAGGATCGGTCGATCCTTTGTGGGAGGCGTGCTGCACGAAAGATCATTTGCAATGTTTAGTTAGCATGATGCAACTAAAATGTGAATACTATTAACTAATGACCATTCAAATGAAACTCACTGTGTCCACTATAGCAATCTGGGGCATCGGCGGAGGGGTCTTGCCGGTTTTCTCGCACACGGACTGCACATTTTATTTTCATGAGTCAGTCATATTAGTTAGTAATGAAACGAACATTGCGTGCATGATTTGGCTAGTATGCAGGAGAAACTTACCACGAGGATATCGTATAGGGCCTAGAGACTCGTGTCATCTGGTTTCTCTCTGCTTCCAACAGATTAGCCGTCCTCTTCTCCATCTCCCTCACCTTCTCCTCCGCCTGCCTGGTTGCCTCCGCCACAAGCTCCTGGGCCCTAGCCTTGATAGCGAGATCCATTGGCCGTGGTCGAGGCCTCATCTCGGGAAGAGACTTCGTCTGTCGCTTCTTGATCTCCGGGAGACTTCTAGGACAATGTATGATTCCATCCCCAATGGCTACGTGGCCATGTTTCCCCCCATCACCATATAGCATCACAAGCTCAGGATCAAAAGGACTTTGGCTTAGGTTGAAGTCCTCACTTTTCATCTGCTTCCTCCAGTCCATGTACCTCACAAGCTTGTCGTGGGAGGAGATGTTGGTGAAGCTCCCTGGATGATTGAGGTCATCCTCCAAGAATGCCTTGGCCTTCTTGTACGGGGCACTATGGGCCATGGCATAGAGGTCGTACAGCGGCGACACCTCCTTGTTGTGTCACGCCTGAAAGAGAGGAAAAGGGTAAATTAGTAATTAAAGCTAGCATGAAGAATGAAATTGCCTGAATCGAACCACATACCCAGTGTTCCCCGTACTCAAACAAGTTGGATCTCCCTTGATGGTGCGGCACACCTTGCATTTGGGCACGCTTGTCACTGGCCTTGTTGTGGATGGCTAGGCATTGGAGAGAGCACCACTCATCCACCAACCTCTCCCAACAGTCCATCTTATCCGCACACCATCTCCTGGGCACCCAAGTTAGACAAAGAGAAATTCCAGCGCTATGCCTATGAATCAAATAAAGGAAACTAGTATAAGGCCTTACGAATAGGTAATTACATTCATGTACTTGTCCTTACTCAGATACTTGACGCGGCACCTCTTCTTATGCCTCCTGATGTTAGTCGAGGCGTAGTAGTCTCGGACAACCTACACCCGAGCCTCGTGCCGTGTGTTCTGAAGTAGGCGCTTGCACTCGGCTTCGAGAACCATAGACGCATCTGCCTCGTGTTCCTCAAGACACCTATAGAAGGTCCGCAATCAAACAAGACAACACTGATCATTAGTACAATCACTAGGTGTCAGTGTCAAAACCGGTGGATCTCGGGTAGGGGGTCCCGATCTGTGCGTCTTAGGATGATGGTAACAGGAAGCAAGGAACACAATGTTTACCCAGGTTCGGGCCCTCTCGATGGAGGTAAAACCCTACTTCCTGCTTGATTAATATTGAAGATATGAGTAGTACAAGAGTAGATCTACCACAAGATCGTAGAGGCTAAACCCTAAGAGCTAGCCCATGATGGTATGATTGTAATTGTGATCGGCCTTCTAAGGACCAACCTCTCCGGTTTATATAGACACCGGAGAGGGCTAGGGTTTACATGGAGTCGGTTACAAGGAAGGAAACACAATATCCGGATCGTGAAGCTTGCCTTCCACGCAAAGGAGAGTCCCATCTGGACACGGGCCAAAGTCTTCAGTCTTGTATCTTCATGCTTCAATAGTCCGGACAATGTATATAGTCCGGCTGTCCGGATACCCCCTAATCCAGGACTCCCTCAGTAGCCCCTGAACCAGGCTTCAATGACGATGAGTCCGGCGCGCAGTCTTGTCTTCGGCATTGCAAGGCGGATCCTTCTCGGAATACTCCAAAGTAATTATCGAACATGTAGGCCGTGTCCGGATCTACAAGATGATCTTCACATACCATCGTAGGGAACATAGCGTAAATCTGATCTGTTGGCAACCTTCGTTCGTAGTGCCCTTGCATCGTGGCCTGGTCCAATATGAACCGGCGTTTCTTGCCCCACCTCGACTCGCATTGCGAGGTGGTTTTATTGGCACATCCTGCCAAAGCAGAGATTGTGTTCCTCTCATTACGGAATTTTCCATCAATATGGGTGTGCGTGACCCCACGACGACCGTTGGTATGACTCTGTGTGTTTTTAGATAAGCCTCAAGCGGTCATGCCGAGGACTCTTGATATTCACCCCCTTTATAAAGGGGCCGAGGCCTATGCCTCTTTTCCACCTCCCTCGTGCCTTCTCGCACCTCGAGTTCTAACACCCGAGATCTAAGCCCAAACACCCCAGATCCTCCAATATGTCCGGATCCAACCCTAAAGGCCGGTGGGTGGCCTCCTTGATCCAAGAGGAGGACATTGCGAGGCTTAGGGAGGTCGGATACCTGACCGCCGACATCTAGCACAGGCTTCCTGCTCCAGGGCAGGTCATCCCTACACCAGAGTCCAATGAGAGCATCATGTTTGTTCCTCACTTCCTCCGCGGCTTGGGCCTCACCCTCAATCCTTTTGTGAGGGGGCACATGTTCTACTATGGGTTGGATTTTCATGATCTGGTTCTGGACGCTATCCTCCATATCTCGTCGTTCATCATTGTATGCGAGGCCTTTCTCCACGTCACTCCACACTTCGGCTTATGGCTCAAGACCTTTAATGTGAAGCCGAAGATGATCGAGGGGCGACATGCGGAGTGCGGAGGTGCCATAATAAGCAGGAACGCCGATGCCCCATGGCCAGAGGGTTCTTTCCAAGAAGTATCCGATGTATGGCAGCGGAGGTGGTTTTATGCCACAGCCCCTAGAGGCACAAAGTGGGTAGCCGCTCCCGAGTTCCGCTCGGGCCCTCCGTCACAACTAGCGTCTTGGATCGACGTAGGACGGAATTGGGGGCCCGCTGGCGATGTACCAGTACTGCAAAATCGCATCCGGGAGCTTCTTGAGAGGGACATTAATCTTGTCAGCATAATTCAGGTAATGCTAATCCGACGGATGTTGTCGTGCAAACGTCGGCCTCTCCGGAAGTGGGAGTTCAATCCGGAGGGTCCGCGGACTATTAAGCACTTCTTCGGCCTGAATCTCGAAGGGATGTGTAAATTATTCTTCGGACCACAAGTAAAGTGTCCGGACACCATCGAGGATGCGGGCCTAAGCTGCAATCGCCTAGATGCCCAAGTAAGTAACTTTTAAAGCCGGACACTTTGTTTATATTTGTCATTATTCTGAAAACCCTCCGTGGCCAGGAATGGCTTAACAAGGCAGAGAGAATCAGGTGTCCGGCGCCACTTTCTGGAGGCTCGCCTGGTCCAACCGTCGCCAAGATGCTTGGCCGGGCGCTCAGCAAAATGCCCTGAGGGGAAGGCGAAGGAAAGGGGAGTGAAGCCGAACTCCACATACTACGCATCCGAACCGGGGGAATCGTTACCTCCCCCGAGGAGGATAGTCGGGGAGGGGAGGCTAAAGCCTCCTCCCCACGCCGGAAGAAGAGGGCCGCCTCCAAAGACTTGGAGACGGAGATGCCCAAGCAAGGGAAGAAGGTATCACCCGGGGGATCTGCGCGACAAGCACCCTCACCGCGTCGTGCCCACCAACGGGCCAGCCCTCCACCGAGCCGTAAGTAAATCGTCAATTCGAAGGTATTGTGTTCCTCCGAGATCCATAACCAGGATTCTTCTTTTGCAGTCCGACTAGCAGCTCTTCTCAACAGAGCTCGTCTTCAGGGGATCTTCCTCGAGAGATGATGGAGAGCGAGACTCCTCCCACCTCTCCGACTCATGAAGTGGGAGACACCAAGGTGTCGTCACGGAGGAGTCCGGATCTGCCGAAGCCGGAGGCTAATACGTCAGCCGCCCTAAGCCCAGAGCGTTTGGCTCCCACGGGGGGCAATGAGAAGGGTTCAGCACAGTTCAATGTCCGGCCGGATATACCGATAGGCCTTCTGGAGCGAGTTGCATTGTCGGAGGAGCACCGCTCACTAATGAGCACGGTGCTTAAGAAGATTTCATCCATGACAAGCGGTTTGAATGAGGCATTTATGAGCCTGCTGAGAGGCTTTGAGGTATGTAGTGAAAAATACACAATTTTTGGCAGTGAGGCACGTGCTAGGTGTGCTCCATATGGATAGTAGCCCCTGAGACTCTGGTTGCCCGCCCTAGGCGGCAAACGGAGGATCATATCTTGCAAGTACTGATTGCACTGTACATATGCGCAGGTATCTAAGGATCCGGCTGCCGAACAGTCCGTTGAAGTTGCCGAACTAAGGAGGCAAATTGGGTCTATTGATGCCGATATCACGCTGGTGAACAAGCGGCTCAACGAGTCACAAGGTATGTGCTCTTCTTTTCTTATTTATATAGGAATTTATGAGAATGGCATAATATTAATGCAATGTGCTTGGACTGCAGACGGTGCTGCTGCCAAGGAAGCCCTGAGGGCGGAACTTGCCCAGGCCAAGGAACAAGCTCGGGTTAGCAATGCGGCTGCCCTAAAGGCGGCCGAGGAATTGAGAGCCGAACAGGCTGCTCATCGCCGAAGCGAGGAAAAGATAGCCGAAATGGCTGTGGAGTTAAAAAATGCCGCTGACCGGTATGAGCTCCTTAAAAAGGAGCATAAGGATAGTTCGGCCGACCTGAACAAGGCACTTAATGCCACCAAGGAGATACGGACCAAGCTCAGGGGTGCGTGGGAGGAGCTTCAACAGGCCGGTAAAATCGCGGCTGGGGGGTCCTACTTACTGCGGACGAAGTTCTTGGATCCGAAGTATGCTCCCCTGGATGGACACTAGAGTCCGGTAGATGCGTATGTGGATTTGGCAAAGAGTACAACTGATGCTGCCAAGTTCTTTGAGGGTCAAGGTGAAAAGGCAGTGGAGAAGCTTTTCTGGTCGCAATTCGATGCTCCCACTCGCCAGCTGCCGTTAAGTGAGAAGATGGTTGTTGTAGCGGAGCTTCACAGGCTTTCCGGGCTTGCAATGCGGTCTGTAATAGACCATCTTTGGCCGAAGGGGCCTAAGCCGGACAGTTACTTCGGTCTGGTGCAACAATTCCTTGGGGTCGTGCCTCGGATCGATGCCATGAGGAGGTCAGTGTGCATAGAGGGTGCACAAATGGCTCTTGCCCGCGCTAAAGCCTATTGGACGGATATGGAGGCCACCATTGTAGCGACCCAGGATCCGGCGGGAGGCCAGTATCCGGCCGAGCACTACTTGGCGTAGGTCACAGAAGGTGCCCGCCTAATAGAGGCGCAATGCTCGAAGAATGTCTTATTCGAGTGACAAATCGAATCATTGTAAAAACATTGTTATTTTGGTTGTAAGGCTATATTTATACTTTTTGCCCGAAATTAGTATTTTGTCTCCTGTGAGGCCGTTTTTTATATATATATAAGTAATCCGAAAGTTAGCAGTCATTGGCTTCATCCCCCATGCATACAATGCGGGGGTGTTCGCGAAAAATATGCGTAATCACACTTGATCCAATGTCTTGGTCCATTAAGGAGGTGATCGTACGTCGAACTAGGCAACCAGACTATATAGCTATAACACTTTGGCTTAGCCATGGGAGTCTAACGGTGGGGCTACTATGTATCCCCTGGTACCTTTGCGTGCATCCGAGTGCGGGCGCGTATGTACATGGCCGAGAAACGGCCCTTCGTTAATGCGGAGGAATCCGAAAGATTCCGGTGAGTCTTCGAGTGGTTGAACAGTCTCTCGATATATCATGACAGTCAGTTTTCGGCTTTCTCTACTAAGGTGCTCATCCGGAATAACCAGGGCACAATCGCAGTAGTTCTCCTTTGGCTACCTTAGCCGATAAGAACAGAACGTAAGGCGGCAAACCCGGGAGCCGGGCAAACCCAACATTTGACCAAAGACATGATTCGGAGCTGATGCATATAAGGCCAAACTCGTGACGCCGAACACTCCCGAAGGTATTCAGACTTTATAACAGAAGATGGGCTCAAGAATGCCCATTCATTATAAACCCTGTGTTTCCAGGTACGTGCGTTAATCTATCGTGGCGAAATGCTAATAACGGCATTATCCTCTGTGGGTATGTAACCCATGGGAAGGTTAAACAACAAGAGGCAATAGAAAAGGTTTACAGAGGGGCTTAATCTAAAAAGAAACCTGTTGAACGGGGCCCTGCTGCACGTCTGTGCCTTTGTCTCCGTTGTGCCGTATCCTGGAAGGGTATCACGCGAACATTGTCTGTGGAAAAAGGAAAACTCGTAGGAGAGTACAACGTAAGTATGCGATGGATAGTAAAAGTGTAAGATGTTGGCCTGCCAATAAGGTTGAGCCAAGTGTGGGGCTATATTAAATACTTATAGCCCCTGGTGTTCGCTATGGGATTACATATACGGTGCCCGGGTTCAATTTTATCTGGGCTACTGGATTCGTCTAACCGTGCTGTGGTCTTTAATGACTAGTCATGTGTTCTGATATTGGAGGCCGCTTATAGTCTGACCGCTAGGACCGTCGCATGTTCCTCTGCGCGTGAAGAGCACTTTGTGATTCCATTAATGGTGATGGCGCTGCGTGGACCGAGCATCTTGAGTATAAGGTAGCCATAGTGCGGTAATGCGTTGAAGCGGGCAAAGGCCGTTCTCCCAAGCAATGCATGATAGCCGCTTTGGACGGGCGCAATGTTGAAGAGTAGTTCTTCGCTTCTGGAATTGCCTGGGGAGCCAAATGTTACCTCCAGTATGACGGAGCCTCTGCTGTAGGCTTCAACGCCTGGTATCACCCCTTCAAAGGCGGTGTTGCTTTGGCTAATTCTGGATGGGTTTATCCCCATCCCGCGGACAGTGTCCTCATATATTAAATTGAGACTAATGCCGCCGTCCATGAGGACACGGGTGAGACTGTACCCGTCGATTATTGGGTCAAGCACCAAGGCTTTTGATCCTCTGCGCCGAATACTAGTTCGGCCGTCCAAGTGATCGAAGGTGATCAGATAAGACATCCAGTAGTTAGGTGTGAGTATGATGGGCTCTATATCGCGTGCATCTCTATGCGCGCGTTCATGCCGTCTCATGGATGTGTGAGTCGCGTGGATCATGTTCACTGTTTTAACCTCTGGCGGGAATTTTTTTCTGTTCCCCAGTGTTCGGCTGGCGAGGTTCATCCTCGTATTCACTTGGTGTTTCCCTTGCCTTGTGTTTGGCATTTAATTTGCTGGCCTGCTCGAAGACCCAGCACTCTCTGTGCGTGTGGTTCGCAGGTTTGTCAGGGGTGCCATGGATTTGGCACAGTCTGTCTAGGACTCTATTTAGACCGGACGGTCCCTCTTTACTGCCTTTAAATGGCTTCTTTTGCTGATCATGTCGAGACCCCTAAATCCGGCGTTAACCGCTGTGTTATCTGGGCTCTCTTCCTTGTTTTGGCGTTTTGTTTTTATTATGCCGTGGCTTCCCATTGCCATCCCTTATTTCGGATGTGCTGGGGTCGCTGGTGCCTTTACGGGCTAGCCATCTATGTTCACCCGTGCAAAAGCGGGTCATAAGGCTTGTTAGGGCTGCCATTGTCCTTGGCTTTTCTTGGCCGAGGTGTCTGGCAAGCCACTCGTCACGGATGCTGTGTTTGAATGCCGCTAAGGCTTCAGCGTCCGGACAATCGACAATTTGATTCTTCTTAGTGAGGAATCTGTTCCAAATCTTGCGGGCGGACTCTCATGTGGCTTAAGTCGTCCACAACTGGAGGCCGGACATAAGTCCCTTGAAAATTGGCCCTGAAAGCGTCCTCGAGTTCCTCCCAACTCCCAATTGAGTTTTAGGGGAGGCTTTTCAACCAGTGTCGAGCTGGTCCCTTCAACTTTAGGGGAAGGTATTTGATCGGGTGGAGGTCGTCCCCACGAGCCATGTGAATATGTAGGATGAAATCCTCGATCCATGGGCCTGTCCACCATGTATATATCGTGTGACGAGGTGGTAGTCTAGCGTCCCAGAGATTCTGAATCCTCTCCTGCATCGTTGTCCATACTGTCGATGCCTTTGGAGTCGAAGTCAAGCACGTCGGTTAAATCATCAACCATAGCGATGAAGTGGATGGCGGGTGGGCAATGAATTCCTTCGTCGCCTGCTCCCCACTCGAGCTGGACATAGTTCGGCCGAGAGCCTCCTGACAAAGAGAGAGACTTTAACGAGTTCAGCATGTCGCCTAAGGGCGAGTGCTGGAAGATATCCACATTGGTAAACTCCATTATTGGAGCCCAACCTGGCTCGGTTGGCTCGAGAGTGCGCGGACTGGGACCAACAACCGGATATGAGTCCGGGGGTCCGGAGTCATAGGTTTCCATAGAGATGGGACCGGTGTTCGGCTCCACCGCTGATGAGTGTGCAGCCTGCGGGGCGGGGCCCATCCCTCTGTCCTCAGGCGACGCAGCCTGCTCCGAATTTAGGTCCGGGGCCACTACGGGGGTGATAACCCGAACATTATCCGGCAGCAGGTCTAGGCCGTGCTCATCGCGACTGTCCGGTGCTCCTGGCACAGGCTCTAATCCATCGAAGATCGAGTCTCCGTGAATATCAGCCATGTAGTTCGAGTTTCCGAACCTGACCTGGTGACCAGGGGCATAGTTGTCGATCTGCTCCAGATGGCCAAGCAAATTGGCCCGCAGTGCGAAGCCGCCGAACACGAAGATCTGTCCGGGGAGAAAAGTCTTCCCCTGGACCATGTTGTTGACGATTGAAGGTGCCATCAAGCCCTACAAATACAACACAAACGAACTCTCAATGAAAGCACCAATGTCGGTGTCAAAACCGGTGGATTCAGATAGGCGTCCCGATCTGTGCGTCTTAGGCTGATGGTAATAGGAAGCAAGGAACACAATGTTTACCTAGGTTCGGGCCCTCTCGATGGAGGTAAAACCCTACTTCCTGCTTGATTAATATTGAAGATATGAGTAGTACAAGAGTAGATCTACCACGAGATCGTAGAGGCTAAACCCTAAGAGCTAGCATATGATGGTATGATTGTAATTTTGATCGGCCTTCTAAGGACCAACCTCTCCGGTTTATATAGACACCGGAGAGGGCTAGGGTTTACATGAAGTCGGTTACAAGGAAGGAAACACAATATCCGGATCGCCAAGCTTGCCTTCCACGCAAAGGAGAGTCCCATCCAGACACGGGCCGAAGTCTTGAGTCTTGTATCTTCATGCTTCAATAGTCCGGACGATGTATATAGTCCGGCTGTCCATATACCCCCTAATCTAGGACTCCCTCACTAGGTACTGTTGATTTTTAATTATGTAAAGGAGAAATTACCCAAAACCACCATCTCACAATGTCGGCCACCATCTCGCACATGACACCGTCGACCATCTCCCCTGGCAGGGCCGGGGCAGCCTCGTACAGCTCCCAGGTCAGTCCTAGCTGTGAAAGCTCACCCTCACAGGGCAACGTGACCCACCCCGGGAAGTGGTGCCGGACTAGAGAACCAAGGACTTGGTTGGGACTAAGGACACCATCTGCGTGTATCCAACCCCTGCAGTATGACAAGGCCAACACATTAGATATTAATTTGAACAAACATGAAGGCAAAAGGTTAAAAAAGAGTAAATGCACTTACTTCTCCCCGTTAGGCTGAATCAACCACCGCTCGTCGCGGGTTGCCGGCACGGACGGTAGCTTAGTACCACCACGCTGGTAAACCTTCTTACCCTCCTCAACCCGCTCACTCTCGCTGAAGCTATCCTCAGATAAGATCTCCTCGACACCATCATCATGGTTGCTAGTCTCCGGAGTCACGTGTGATGAAGACTCTGGGACCCGAGTCTCCTGGGAGGAGAACTGTTGGACCCGAGTCTCCTGGGAGGAAGACATTGGGACCCGAGGCTCGACGACCAGAGGCTCATTGACCCAAGGCTCGGCGACCAGAGGCTCGTCGACACAAGGCTCGTGGATCGGAGTCCGACACGGGTCCAGGTCAGACGGGTCCACCTAAGACGGAGCACTACAGTGGTCCGGAGCGGGGGGTGGCGGCGAGGAAGGCAGAACAACCTTCCTACCTCTCCCAGCGCCCCGTCCACCTCTACCTGCACCCCTCTTCTTCCACCGACCTCCTCTCCCGGCCGAAGAAGAAGCGCCCGCCGAAGGTGCTGGGGGTGTCTACATGCTGTCTACCAGCGCTCTGTGAAGGTTCTGGGGTGCAATAACAACACCCCTCCCACGCGTCAAGGTAGGAGGCTCGGAGCGCTCTCGACCCAAGCCCACCATCTATCAACACCTGCAATGACAAAGAGTAAACGAAATTAGTACAACATAGGAATAATAAAAAATTAGTGTGTATCATCATCATGAACTTAATAAAAATTGAATACCTAATAACATAAACTAATTAATATCAGGGTGTCAGTGTCGGGGGTGCCATGTCGGGATCTCGGGGTGTCGTGTCAGGGGTCGGGGTGTCGATGGTGTCGTATCGGGGTGCTGTGTCGGGGTCGAGGTGCCCCTCGGCAACCCTCGACCATTGGCAACCCTCGGGGGTCGGGGTGTCGTGTCGGGCGTCAGGGTATCGGTGGTGTCGTGTCGAGGGTCGAGGGGTCGGGGTGTCGGCGGCGTCGTGTCAAGGATCGAGGGGTCGGGGTGTCGTGTCGAGGGTCGAGGGGTCAGGGTGTCAGGGTTAGGGGGTCGGGGTGTCGTGGTCGGGATGGCAAATCCTCGACCCCTTAACCCTCGATACGACACCCCCACCCGTCGACCCTCGACACAACACCCGACACCTCTTCTTCTTCTTCCTCTTCTTCTTTTACTTCTTTTTTTCATCTTTCTTGTTTATTCTTAAAAAATAGAAAAAAACTACCTAAACTAATTAAACTAAATAACCTAACCTAATTAAACCTAAACTAAAAACCTAAACTAATTAAACTATATAATCTAGACCAATTAAACCTAAACTAACTAAATTAGAAAACCTAAACCAATTAAACCTAAACTAACTAAACTAAACAACCTAAACTAATTAAACTAAATAACCTAAACTAATTAAACTAAATAACCTAAACAAATTAAACCTAAACCTAAACTAATTAAACCTAAACAAACTAAACTAAAAAACCTAAACTAATTAAACCTAAACTAATTAAACTAAATAGCCTAAACAAATTAAACCTAAACCTAAACTAAAAAACCTTAATTAATTGAACCTAAACAAACTAAACTAAGAAACAGTAGAAAAACAGGAGATGGGGTGGTAGGGGCTCACCGTGGGGGTAGCGACGGGGCGGGGAGGGGCGGCGACGGGG
>NC_041381.1:218447529-218528527 GCF_002162155.2 Triticum dicoccoides | reverse complement strand
GGAGGCGGCGGCGGGGAGGCTCGGGAGGGGGCGTGGGGAGGCAGGGAGGGGGCGTCGACCGGGTGGGAGGGGGCGACGGAGAGGTGGTGGGCCGGTGGGGCGGCGGGGCGGTGGGGCGACGGGGCTGTGGCGGTGCTTATCAGGCAAAGAGAAGAGGAGAGGAGAAAGAGAGAGGGCGACGGCAGGGGCGCGGACCGTTAACTTATTTTGAAGCTTTGTCGTCAGTGTCGCCTTTGCCGTCTGCAAGCTGAGGGCAATGGACGCTTTGTCGTCTGCTGGCGGACGACAAAGAGGGGGTGCGTTAGGGCTTAACAACCAGTGGGCCAAACACCATCTTTGCCGTCAGCTAGCGGACGACAAGGAAGCTTTGTCGTCAGCTAGCAGACGACAAAAAGTTGGATGATGGCAAAGCCTTCCTTTGCCGTCCGCATCCTCTTTGCCATCTGCTTTCTGGTGGCTGATGGCAAAGCCTTTCTTTGCCATTCGCTAGCAGACGGCAAATCTTCTGATTCTAGTAGTGTGAGGCTATATTTTTGTTCACCACATGATATGTGTTTTGCTTGGAGCGTCTTGTATGATTTGAGTCTTTGCTTTTTAGTTTGCCACAATCATCCTTGATGTACACACTTTTTGAGAGGGACACACATGAATCGTGATTTATTACAATACTCTATGTGCTTCACTTATATCTTTTGAGCTAAGCAATTTTGCTCTAGTGCTTCACTTATATCTTTTTACAGCACGGCAGTGGTCTTATTTTATAGAAATTGATGAACTCTCATGCTTCACTTATATTATTTTGAGAGTCTCTAAACAGCATGATAATTTGCTTTGGTTATAAATTTAGTCCTAATATGATGGGCATCCAAGAGGGATATAATAAAAACTTTCATATAAAGTGCATTGAGTACTATGAGAAGTTTGATTCTTTATGATTGTTTTGAGATATGAAGATGGTGATATCTAGTGAGTAATTTTGAATTTGAGAAATACTTTTGTTAAAGTTTGTAATTCCCGTAGCATGCACGTATGGTGAACCGTTATGTGATGAAGTCGGAGCATGATTTATTTTTTTGATTGTCTTCCTTATGAGTGGCGGTCAGGGACGAGCGATGGTCTTTTCCTACCAATCTATTCCCCTAGGAGCATGCATGTAGTACTTCATTTCGATAACTAGTGGATTTTTGCAATAAGTATGTGAGTTTTTTATCTAATGTTGAGTCCATGGATTATACGCACTCTCACCCTTCCACTATTGCTAGCCTCTCATGTACCGTGCAACTTTTGCCGGTACCATACACCCACCATTTACCTTCCTCAAAACAGCCACCATACCTACCTATTATGGCATTTCCATAGCCATTCCGAGATATATTGCCATGCAACTTTCCACCATTCCGTTTATTAGGACACGCTTCATCATTGACATATTGCTTTGCATGATCATGTAGTTGACATTCTATTTGTGGCAAAGCCACCTTTCATAATTCTTTTATACATGTCACTCTTGCTTCATTGCACATCCCGGTACACCGCCGGAAGCATTCATATAGACTCATATTTTGTCCTAAGTATCGAGTTGTAATTCTTGAGTTGTAAGTAAATAAAAGTGTGATGATCTTCATTATTAGAGCATTGTCCCAGTGAGGAAAGGATTATGGAGACTATGATTCCTCCACAAGTCGGGATGAGACTCTGGACGAAAAATAAAAATAAAAAAAGAGGCCCAAAAATGAGAAAGGCCCAAACAAAAAAATGAGAGAAAAAGAGAGAAGGGGCAATGTTACTATCCTTTTTCCACACTTTTTCTTCAAACTAGCCCCATGATCTCCATGATAGAGAGTCTCCTATGATATCACTTTCATATACTAGTGGGAATTTTTCATTATAGAACTCTGCTTGTATATTCCAATGATGCGCTTCCTCAAATTGCCCTAGGTCTTCGTGAGCAAGAGAGTTGGATGCACACCCACTTAGTTTTTCTTTTGAGCTTACATAAACTTATAGCTCTAGTGCATCCGTTGCATGGCAATCCCTACTCACTCACATTGATATCTGCTGATGGGCATCTCCATAGCCCGTTGATACACCTAGTTGATATGAGATTATCTCCATCTTTTTGTCTTCTCCACAACCACCATATTCTATTCCACCTATACTGCTATGTCCATGGCTCATGCTCATGTATTGCGTGAAAGTTGAAAAAGATTGAGAACATAAAAAATATGAAACAATTGCTTGGCTTGTCATCAGGGTTATGCTTGATTTGAACATTTTGTGTGATGAAGATGGAGCATAGCCAGACTATATGATTTTGTAGGGATAAGCTTTCTTTGGCCATGTTATTTTGAGAAGACATAATTACCTTGTTGGTATGCTTGAAGTATTACCTTGTTAGTATTACTTTTGTTTCGAATCTTATGGATGTGAACATTCATGCCACAATAAAGAAAATTACATGGATATATATGTTAGTTAGCATTCCACATCAAAAATTCTGTTTTTATCATTTACCTACTCGATGACGAGCAGGAATTAAGCTTGGGGATGCTTGATTCGTCTCCAACGTATCTATAATTTTTTATTGTTCCATGCTAGTATATTATCTGTTTTGGATGTTTTATATGCATTAATATGCTATTTATATTATTTTTGGGGACTAACCTATTAACCTAGAGCCCAATACTAGTTCCTGTTTTTTCCTTGTTTTTGAGTTCCACAGAAAAGGAATACCAAACGGAGTCCAAATGGAATGAAACCTTCGCGATGATTTTTGTTGGACCATAAGACAACTAGGAGACTTGGAGTTGAAGTCGGAGGAGCCCCCCACCCTTGTGGGCCCCCGTGACCCTCCTGACCTAATTCTTTCACCTATATATTCTCATATATCGCCAAACCAACAGGGGCATCCACGAAAACACTTTTCCACCGCCGAAACCTTCTGTACCCGTGAGTGTGATGCTCCCAATTCAATCGTACACTAATCATGCACGCAAACGTGTATGAGCAAGATCAGGGACTCACAGCAAGATATCACAACGCAACTCTAAAAGTAAAATAACTCATACAAGCATCATATTACAAGCCAGGGACCTCGAGGGCTCGAATAGAAGTGATCAATCATAAACGAGTCAGTGGAAGCAACAATATCTGAGTACATACATAAGTTAAACAAGTTGCCATAAGATGGCTAGCACAAACTGGATAAAGATCGAAAGAGGAGCAGGCCTCCTGCCTGGGATCCTCCTAAAGTAGTCCTGATTGTCAGCGGCCTGCACGTAGTAGTAGGCACCCTCGGTGTAGTAGGGGTCGTCGTCGATGGTGGCGTCTGGCTGCTGGCTCCAACATCTGGTTGCGACGTCCGAGAAGAAGAGGAAAAGGAAGGAAAAGGGAGCAAAGCAACCATGAGTACTCATCCAAAGTACTCGCAAGCAAGGATCTACATTACATATGCATGGGTATCTGTGTAAAGGGGCAATATCGGTGGACTGAACTGCAGAATGCCAGAATAAGAGAGGGATAGCTAGTCCTATCGAAGACTGCGCTTCTGGCAGCCTCCATCTTGCAGCATGTAGAAGAGAGTAGATGGTAAGTTCACCAAGAATCATCATATAGCATAATCCTACCCGGCAATCCTCCCCTTGTCGCCCTGTGGGAAAGCAATCATCGGGTTGTCTTTGGAACTTGTATGGGTGTGTTTTATTAAGTACCCGGTTCTAGTTGTCATAAGGTCGAGGTACAACTCCAGGTCGTCCTTTTACCGAGGGACACGACTATTCGAATAGATAAACTTCCCTGCAGGGGTGCACAACATTACCCAACACGCTCAATCCCTCTGGCCGGACACACTTTCCTAGGTCATGCCCGACCTCGGAAGATCAACACGTCGCAGCCCTACCTAGACACAACAGAGAGGTCAGCACGCCGGTCTAAATCCTATGCCCGCAGGGGTCTGGGCCCATCGCCCATTTCACACCTGCATGTTGCGAACGCGGCTGGCAAGCAGACCTAGCCTCCCTAATACAAGAGTAGGCATTTCAGTCCAATTTGGCGCGCGCTGCTCAATCGTTAACGTTAAGAAGGCTTCGGCTGATACCACGACGCCGAGTGCCCATAACTATTCCCGCGTAGTTGGTTAGTGCATATAGGACAGTGGCCAGACTCAGATCAAATACCAAGATCTCATTAAACATGTTATTTTGAAGTAATCGCGGACGCCGGCCAGGGCCAGGCCCACCTGTCTCCTAGGTGGTGACAACCTGCCCTGTCGCTCCGCCACAAAGTAGCACTCGGGGGCCGTCTTGAACCCAGGTACTCCACTACCTGGATGGAACCACCTGTCCTTTCAGCCCCCATATCCGAATCACTTGCGGGGACTCTATGAGCCAACCCAACTTTAGTCATCATCTGTATAGTATGTATGTATGTATAATATATACCCATGATCACCTCCCGAATGATCACGACCCGATAGTGTAGCATGGCATATGGACAAGAATGTAGGGCAACTGATGATAAACTAGCATCCTATACTAAGCATTTAGGATTGCGGGTAAAGTATCAACAGTTGGAGCAACAATGACAGGCTATGCAGCAGAATAGGATTAACTGAAAGCAGTAACATACTACTCTACTCTAATGCAAGTAGTAGAGAGAAGGAATAGGGGATATCGGGTGATCAAGGGGGGGCTAGCCTGGTTGCGATGGCAAGAAGGAGGGGTCGTCGACACCGTAGTCGATCTAGGGGTCGCCAGCAGCCTCGGGGTCTACTGGAAAGAAGAAACGGAGAGGGAACACAATAAATAACAGAGCAAGCAAAGCATCATAAAGCGTAGCATGGCAATACGCAGTGCTAGAGGTGACCTAACGCAGTAGTAGGTGATACCCGCGAAGTGGGGAAACATTTGGAAAAGTATTCTCGATGTTTCGCGTTTTCAGACAAACGGACTGGTGGGGGATTGTTGCACGTTCACTATGCTAGGGATGCGTGACAGACGAATGGACTACGTATCTGGATTCGTCTTGTCGTTCTGAGGAACTTTCATGTATAAAACTTTTTCATCTGAGTTACAGTTTATTTACTATGATTTTTGAAAGATTTAACAATATTCTGAAATTATTTTAAATTCGAAAATAAATATTAAATTGCTATGTGTACCCAGTTATGCGTACACAGAAGTGTACCCGAGGCTAACAGGTGGGTCAGGGGGTCCCGATTGACCAATCAACGTTTGACTGGTCAATAGGGGGTGGGGCCCCCTGTCATGCACTACTTAGACTAGAAGAACGTCTATGCGTTGCAACGGGGCCACATTAACTTTAAGAGTTTCATATTACGACATTGGTGACCATTTTTACCATCAAATCCCCACACATACACTCTCCCTCCCTCTTCCTCACTCTCTCTCCTCCTCTCCCTCTCTCTAACACACACACATATCCATTTTATTGGGTACGGGACCATAATCCATCTATTTCACACACACACGCTAGTGCATAACAATATGGATTATGTGTATTATATTTGCCACCAGAACTGAGGGAATTAATTTCATGTAAATCGGCCAGCCACAGCTCCAAGAATACGCGTTGGAGGTGGCCTGGGTCAGCGTCGGCGCCGTCTAGCGCGGGCCACGGGCCCGCTTCCAAGTGCACGTGCAATGCACGTCTTCACAAATATTATAACCAGATGTGAGAAATCACATACTAACACGATGTTGCAATCAATTTGTAATTAAAGAAGGCAAAAGTCTTTTTTCTTAAACCAGAATTCCTTATCCTGGAGTTTAAACAAACCCCACAATAACATGATCAATTTTTTTTTGCTCTACTTATCACCTAATTAAGCAAATGCATGGCTTATGAAGCGGATAATAAATCACGTTAACTTGGAACTAAAATTCCAACAAAAGAGTGAGGAACAAACCTTTTTATCATTGCTTTGAAGTCCGAACCTTCCCCTATTTGTTAGTGAAATGTCAGTATGCTTGGAAGATAATAATTTCTTATGCAACATATGCTTTTACATCTGAAAGAGCTACAAAATATGTTGACCTACCTACGTGCACTTCCTAAATCAACCGGATAAAATTATTTCTGTTGGCAATATAAAATACTAAACATTAGAAAGAAAAGGACAATGTCCACTAACCATGAAAATATTCTGACCATGGGATATTTAGGCTGGCGTATATGGGAAATCAAAGCTAAAATGAATCGATGAGTTAGGGATACATCAATAAATATTGTAAAAAAAGTGATAAAAACAAATTTGCAGCAACTCGCGACCCCATGAACTCGTATTCGCAATGAGCGAGTTAGTGAGGCCGCCATGGTAGGCTAGCACCAAGGGACAAGGGCAACAACCGCCTTCCCATCCAACCTACTGATTCTGCTGGCGCTACTTTCATCCTAAGCCTATGAGTACCGCTAGTGTGTTGCCACGTACGGAGAAACTACGAACTGAAATTTTCATCCAAATCATGAAAAATGTTAATGTTCCTCTCCTCTCCCATCCCTCGTGTGAACATACCCAATTCGTGGTTGGCTCGCTACATTCAGCGTAGCTCTGATGAGCATTACGCTCGCTCTTGATTAGTTGCCGCAGTGCCACACATCTACGCCAACAAGCTGGGGAAACAAATGCAAATGTTACACCGAGTCAAAATCAACCATCCCACAATCGTAACAGTAGAAAAGATAATAACCAAAATTTAACAGAAGAACTACTGCTTGGCTCCCAGATCCATCTCGATAGCCCTTGATCTGGATGCTGAGCTTCTCCTAGCCGCCTCAACATCACGTCATTACCAAACATGTAGTGGATACCTAGTGGGACAAGGATTAAGAAATAACATGAGGTGAAAAATACGATGGCTGTTAATTCCATAAGACGATCCAAGTAATTTTGACAAAAAAAATCAGGAGCATCTTGTATAATCTCAAAAAAACAACTAAAAATATGAGAAATGAATTGATGAAAATCAGCCCCTCCTCTCATTCATGCTCGCTTCTGTAATGGGAGGCAAGGAATGGGGATACCGGGAGAAGAAAGGATCACATGGATGGCAAGCCTCCACCACCAGCAAGTGGGGTTGCTTCACATCCAATCTCCATGGCCGCCGCCTCCATGGGGACGAACTCCCATGTTCACAACCGGGCTCCCAATCGGCCGCTGCCTCGCCGATCTTGACGACGAAGTAGTCCCTCCCTTCGATCCCAGTCGCAACGGAGGCAACACCCATCCCAGCGGACGGGTCCGCGGTGAGATCCCTACTGGATTGTGGTCGCGCCTCCCCAAACCTCACTGCGGGACACATGAGACGGCGCCGTTGCCATGGTTAGGCTTGGATGGGGAAAGGAGGCGACATAGCAGCAACGGCGCCTTCGCCGGGATTGGTGGCGACGGCGGCGGCGAGCGAGCGGGAGGACGGCGGCGGCGAGAGAGTAGGAGGGTGGTGGCGGCAGTCCATCGGTCGCCGTGACGTGGGAGGAGGGTGGGGATGGGGCCGCAATCTGGACGTATGGAGCGGTCGAGAGGAGGGGAAGCAGGCGCCGAGTTTTTCCATCGTGTGGGGTTTGGGGGAGGTCAAACGAGAGGGTTTTTTCGTGCAGGAGGCAGAGCAACGAGGGCGGATGTAGGGAGACGGGACGCGGTCGGTTGGCAGGAAAAGGAAAGCTATGCATTTTTTTAGGTAGTAGAGATGATTGATGATAAGAAAGGGAAAATCACATCAATATAAGGAAATATTCCATCAATACTTGATTGATTGCGATTTATTTTTTATACGGTAACTAATCTGATCATCAATACTTGATTGATTGCGATTTATTTTTTATATGGTAACTAATCTGATGGGTTTATGTGGGTGGTGAAGTGAAAAGACAGGTGGGAGGGAGACGAAATAAAACCAGCGAAATAAAACCAACGAAAGTGGTGAGGCGAAATAAAACCAGCGAAAAATAACCGGCGAACTATTCATCAACTGCTCCATTAGGAGTAGAGACTAAATAGGTTATTAGTCTAATTAGTTTTAGAAAAACCAAATTAATTTGATTAATAAAGATTAATTAGTTCAATTAATTAATTAATTATATTATTTTTTTATGAACCCTTTCTTAATAGAAAAGGGGCGTGGGGCCCGTGGTCAGTGGGCCTGGGGGGGCTTAGCGGGCGACGGCTAACGAGGCACGGGCGCCAGCCCATCTGGGCGCTGGCGGAGGCGCCCGTCGGGGCGGAATCGAGCGACGACCGCAGGCAAGCGGCGCGGCAAGGGGTGCGAGGCGCCGCCGGAGAGGAGCTGTGGCGGCCGGAGCGGGTGAGGCTGGGCGGTGGCGAGCGACAGCAGTGGGTGAGGCCTGGCGGATGACCGCGGTGAAGCGGCCGGGCGGGAGCCGCAGCGAGGCGGGCGCCAGGGAGATGCATCGGCAGTAGCAACAGAGTAGAAAAGGAAGGGGCGAGCGGGCGCGATTCACACGGGCGTGGCCCAGGGACGGTCGTCGCGCGGTGAGGCACGACAAGGGACGCGACAAGCGGCGGGCAGGGAGCGGCGGCAGCAGGCGATGCAGAAGTAGCATCGGTAGCGGGCGGCGGCAAGACGAGGTAAGGAGAAGGCGAGTGCGGGCGCGGGGCAGTAGCAGCGCAGCTATAGGCAGCAGCAATGAGCATCAGCGGCAGCAGACGCGGGCGGGCAGCGGCGACCAGGGGCGTCGCCGCCGCTGTGGAAACGCCGGAGCGTGGGGCGGCCAGGGGCTCACGGGAGCACGGCGAGTGTACGAATACAGAGAACTTCGAGCGCGGCTGATGTCCACTGAGCCGTGCTTCGATGACCAAACTGAGCGGCGCTTCGACCCATTCGAAGGAGTGCAACGCACTGCATCGCGTGGTGATGGTGGTTCAACCGGAAGCGGTCGGAAACGGTGAAGACGATGACTACCGATGGCGAACGGCGGCGTTCTATGGAGATGCATCTATGGGACACTTGGAGGAGCAAGGAAAGGTCAGGGAGACGAGGAGCTCACAGAGAGTGCGGGGAGGTGCTCAGGGAAGCCGGGCGCGGACGGGGTAGAGCAAATCAGGCGATGGCGCGCAGCGGTGCAGAGAAGGGGAACGGCTCGATCCCACAGCTGTTGTGATCTCCTGGTCGAGCTGCACCTCCAAGTCAACGTAGTGGACGACGAAGGAACGGCGACACTGTCCTTGGGCGTCAGGGTGGACACGGTCCGGGCCGGTCCGGGCCCTGACCGAGCCGCCGTCTGGACCGGCCGCCGGCGGACCGGACCGGACCGGACCGAGCACTGCCGCGGTCTGCTTTTCATGGACCGGACCGGCGGTGGTAAAGCTCGGGCCGGACCGGGAGGACCGCCCATGGCGTCGTACGGCAACGGCGAGCGGCAGCACATGGCGACTGCGAGCTCCTGCAGGAGGTTACGGGGCACGGGGAGGAGAGGAAATAGAGAAACACAGTCGCATGCCCATCATGAGCACGT
This sequence comes from Triticum dicoccoides, assembly GCF_002162155.2. Taxonomy (NCBI): domain Eukaryota; kingdom Viridiplantae; phylum Streptophyta; class Magnoliopsida; order Poales; family Poaceae; genus Triticum; species Triticum dicoccoides. The sequence goes on along the minus strand of NC_041381.1, from coordinate 218,519,038 downwards.
TTAAGAGGTCGGGGAGGACAGATACATGACGACGGCGATGAACGGAGGTGTTGCCATGGAGGTGGCGGCGGCGCAGGAGCCGGTGGAGGTCGCCTCGATCTGGGGCTGCTGGAGTTCTTCATCTGGGAGGCCCCCGAGCGAATGAAGTCCAAGGGCGGGTCTGTTCCTCGCGACACACAATTAATCTCGTTGCCTCGTTGTTTCTTGTTTTCTTTTTTCTTAAGGATGTTTCCTTTTTTCTGTCACGTTAATACTGTTTGTTTTTAGAAATTATCACGTTAAATCTGTTGAGTCGATAAGAGTCCATATTGTAGGATAGTTGCATGTGACATAACTGTCCTTTTTACAATTTGCATGTTGCAAATAAATAGAGCCTGTAACGTGTATGCCCACGTACAAATGTACATTCAGTCGTACAAATGCTGATATTCACAGGTCAATAGGATCGTGGGGAGGTGTAGAAGGAACGCATCCGATCGAGCCCACCTTTCTCGTTCTTTCTGTTTCTGCTCCGTTGAATAAAAGGAAAACTCCAACATTTTTTAGGCAATAGAATTCCTATTCCTACGAAGTAAATCGTGGAGATAATTGTCTCTCCAATAACATGGAGGGAATCGTGGAGATTACTATCGCTCCAATAATGTGGAGTGAATCGTGGAGATTACTGTCTCTCCAATAACGTGGAGTGAATCGTGGAGATAACTGTCTCTCCAGTAACGTGGAGTAAATCGTGGAGATAACTCTCTTCTACCTCGAGCCAAAGAGAATCCATCGCGTCAGTTCATTCGTGCAAACAGCCGAGCTCGTTCGGTCCTGTTGAGTTAACCGAGCTAAGACCAGACCGGACCGGTCGATTTTCGGGCCGAAATTCCCAGCTCGGACCGGCCAGTTTTTCCAACGGCCCGGGACCGATCGGTCCGGTCCAGATCGGTCCACGAGCGGGCCAGAAAGCCCGCTCGGTACGTCCAGCCTGACTTGGGCGCGGGGTGGTCGGTGGCCACAACAATAGTGAAGGCCAGGGTGGTGGTTGCTCGGTTCGGCGAGGGGATGAAGAAAGCGGCGCGAGAGGGGTGAATGGGGTCGCTAGGGTTCGTGGGGAGGGCGTGGGGGTGCTCTTATCTACCAGGGGACCGGGGGATGGCCGGCGCGTGGCAATCCCGGCCATGGACGCGCTCGGGTCGTCCACGAGGCACGGTGAACAAGAGGAGGACGATGGTGGCTTAGGTGAGCTGGGCCGCACTGTGGCAGCAGGCCTAAGCGCAATGTGCCACTTCTCTATTTTCCCTTTTTACCTATTTTTTATATTTCTTTTTTGTTTACTTTTAGTTTTTTATTTTATTATAGTTTCGTAAAATACCAAAGTTGTACCTAATTTAGTTTTACTAAACAGGCCACTGCCCCAATAGTTTTGGGCAATTAAATAACTTAGTTAATATTTTATTAATTGAAAAAGGAATTTATTTATTTATCTAAGTTACATTTTTATTTAACTTAGGGCATTTAAATATTTTATAGAAGTTCATTCCATTTCCAATAAGCATTTGCATTTATTTTCACATTTAGAACATTTTAGTTTTAATGTTTGAGAACTTTTAGTGTTTGGCTTTAGTTTAAATTTGAATTTGAATTCCGTTTGAATCAACACGAGTTTAATTAATGATAGTTGTGGTGACATGGCATCATTAGCAGGGAATTAATGTAGCTTAATTATCTGGGCATCACAATTCTCCTCAACTACAAGAAATTTTGTCCCAAGATTTAAGAAGTGTTTAAAGAGGAAAGGCATGGTTACGAAATTCTAACGAATCTGCTTGGCCTTGGTTGCTCTTCTCGAAGAGGTCGGTCCATTGCATTGATTTTTACATTTCCCTGCTTCAGGTCCTCAAGACGAAGTCATCATCCTTTCTTCGGAATCTTCATCGTACGCACGAAGGTCAAGGGGTAATTTCGGAAGAACGGACCTCTACAATGTTGTTTATCTCGTAGATAATATCAGGAAAGGTGGCCGAAAGTAACTCTGGAATTGGAACTTAAGGAAATGCCGAGAGCAAAGTAAGAAGGTCCAAAATAGGAGTTTCAAGCGGATAGGCAATCATTCGTTGCCTGAATTGAAGTGTGAAAGGGGTTCAGAGCTACGGTAGTAAGTATTGTGCCTGATACTAGAATTCATCGCTAGGAAGGTAGCCTGCGAATTACATCCGAAGTCAAGTGCGAGGAATAACTTGGGAGACAGGGGTGTACAGGAGAGTCAGGTTTTGATCTTGTGGAACTGTGGGTTATGGGCCCAACATGTGTGTTAAAAGCAAGAAGGCGCAAACATTTTACACGGTCACGATAGCAAAGCATGTCAGAGGGTAGCCTGCTAGTTATGTTGGCAACAACGTTGGTACCAAGGGCGAGGGATGAAGAGAACCATTTTCCTGCTCGCAAGGCGAGGCGGACCAGTAGGCAAAGTTCTCGTCCATCGTTGGTTACCGGAATGTCATCAACAAGGGTCTTTCTGACAGGGTCGTACACTAAGGTGTTTACATAAGCAGGAGAATATTACTGCTTAGATCACAAGAAAGACTAAACATAACAATGGAAAGGAAAATATGTTTAAACACAGGTAATAGGAGTATATCCTCCCCAACGATAAGCGGGGCATGATATACATGACAAGAGATCAAGGACATGGCCATTTGCATAAAAGGGTTAAGAAGAATCATGATATGTACCCTTACACGGTGTTTTGGATGACTGGTCAAGAAACATTTAGCATTGTGCTTTCAATGTTCTGGTTCATGCTTGAGTACCACCGTCATGCTTCGAGATAGCATTGACATGGTCAACAAGTAAAGGTCGGACTTCGGAAACACAAAAGGATCCAGACGGAACTACTAGAACAGTTCGTAATTTCATCATGGAAAAGATGAGGATGTGGCCGATGGGATGAGCAACAACTCATCGTGATTTCCGTAAACATGGATTTCCACAATTAAGTGAACAAGGTGAAAATATTGGACATACTGAAGTATATAGTGATGTGTGTCCTAGGTTAACACCCACAATTTAACTTTGAACGAGAATGCACCTAGAAATATGGATCAAATAGCACGGTCAATTTTAGAATGGAGATCCAATAACCAAAGGGCTTGGAAGGAAACTATCGACCATTCAATTCAAAGCAATAGGGTGGCTAGAAGTTTGAATTCACCCATCACAGTTCAAAGGTCGGTAATCCGGTTAGAAACAACACAGAGACCGGGATATGAACGGAGTGGCGAGAAGTATTTCTATATCAAGAATTCTTACGAGGTGGTGAAATTCTCACCACATCCCCGACATAAAAGATGGTAATACTCCAAGGTAGAACATATCACAATATGGTTAGCAAGGAACTCAAGGTATGATATAAAGCAAGTCCAAGTCTATGTTTTTGGAAGGAAATCATGGGTGTGGTCGATGATAACACGGATCATCGAGGGGCAGGCATGGAATTTCTCATCATGAATTCAATCGATACCTCGGAAAAAGTTAAAATGTTGACGATGACTAGACACATCTATCGAGTGGTCTCAAGAATACGTAATAGATCGGCAGGGACATTAAGCCAAAAGAATGGTGAAGCAAAAGGTTAATAGAACTAAGATGTCATATCAGAGTCAGATCTGCCTTTCAAGTCAAACCATAAGATGTTGAAAGTTCGAGGTAGCTTAGCGCGGTATCAGGAATGTGTTCCGAGGATGAAGGACATATGTAGTACGGTTAACCTTAGCATGACGATGATGATGAAGTCAATCGACTGGGATGACATGATCGAGTACAAATTTGTAAGCAACAAATGTTACTAAGAGTTATTGAACGGAGCGCGAACTTGATTCACTATTCACTGTTCTCGGTTGACGACAACCCAGAACCCGTGGAGTGATTATGACAAGGAAAGGTGTTACTCCAACACAAATTCATAGGAGGCAGTGCAATGGCATGATATCCTTGAGATACCAGGGGGTAGTACTCGAAGGTGGAGCAGGATTGAGGTTGGACAAATGTATTGATCTGTAGAAGACAAGTACTTTAACTTGCCCGAGAGATGAAATGAAAGGACAACAATATGGCCGGAACCACGGTTGCAAAAGGCCAGATCCCAAATATAGGATGAACTTATACCAAGGGAATAATTAATTTAAGAGAAGCTTTAATTAATGATAAGATCTACATCGTGTCCATGGGCATGAACACAAAGTTCAAGGTCGACTCCCACTTCTTCAATGCATAACCTTTCATTCACTACCCTATTAAAAATGATTTGAGTGCGAAGACCTACCTGGTGAATTACCAGAGGAGTATGAACCTTGAAAAAATTCGGGTTCACACAGATTAAGGAAGGCATAGGTTCAACCCATCATGGCATCTTAGAAACATATACCACATACTTTAGGGGTAAATAACTCAAGCTCAGAAGTAGAGCATGGTTGACTAAAGCAGGGGATACAATTTTCCCAAAGGCCTTAAGTATCGAGGAAGAACTCACAATCATTTGAATGTGAAGGACAATGGTAGATAATAATCCCACAATGGATCTGGCGGTCCTCAATGGAGCTGATGTGTGTATCGGTACTTAGTTAGAGGAATAAGAATGTGAAAACATCAGATTATAGGAACAACTGAATACAATGATGCTTAAATACCAAGAACTGCTGATTTCCAAATCAGAAGACTAGAAGCAGACGCTCTGATCAAAGAGTAGTAAGTTGAATAGAATTAGATGGGCAATCAACAAGGTTTGAATTACTGATAACCAGTACCTGTCCGAAATGATGTATGTGCCAAAAGGACGAATCCTAGTTTCGACTAATGTTTGAGAGCATTCACAAACATACTGAATCAATAGGATCGAAATGATGGTGTCAAAGGATACTAGTGAATATTGCTAGACCTATGGGAAGCATCCATAATGCAAGCAAACAAGTTTTGCAGAGAAATAGTTTGAAGAGGATTCTCGGAAGATCGGATAGTATTTCAAAGTATCATATGAAACATATGAACAACTGGGGATGGATGTATACTCAATAATTGAAAGTAATTATTTGCAGGGGGTATTCATGCGGTAAAGAACTGCAAGGCAGTACGCACAAGGTATTCTTAGATCAATAGATAGAATTTCGGGGTATCTTGTAATAACAAGATCAACTGGGAATAAAAGTAAGAATGACAAGTGTATGTATTTATCCATCGGGATATTTCGATGGTAGGGAATTGAAAAAGCAACGGGCACAAAGCCTTGGGAGAACATCAGAGAGTATCTTCGGAATCCTTCGGTGCACCACGCAATCATCTGGAGTGAGGGGCTCTCCGGGAGGAAGTAATTACGAGAACCTAGAGTTAGAGTTAGCAAAACCATTTAACCCGAATAGAAGAGAGCTCAGAGTCTCAGAGTACAGGTCAAGGAATAAAAGATCCTAATACCACCCAAATGGTGACGTGGGCCCGTAAGACACACAACTAGTTAGTAAAAGTTTTGTAGTGACTAGACTCAACTTCTGCCAAAGAGTGTGGAAGGGGGATTCCTACAGGCAGTCGGCTCTGATACCAACTTGTGACGCCCCCGATTCAATCATACACTAATCATGCATGCAAATGTGTACGATCAAGATCAGACTCACAGGAAGATATCACAATACAACTCTAAAAGTAAAATAAGTCATACAAGCATCATATTACAAGCCAGGGCCTCGAGGGCTCAAATACAAGTGCTTGATCATAAACGAGTCAGTGGAAGCAACAATATCTGAGTACATGCATAAGTTAAACAAGTTGCCATAAGATGGATAGCACAAACTGGGATACAGATCGAAAGAGGAGTAGGCCTCCTGCGTGGGATCCTCCTAAACTACTCCTGGTCGTCGGCGGCCTGCAGTACAAAAAAATACACTTCCGTGATGATACGTGTTTGTCACAGTAGGTCACGTTTTCTGTCATGCATGTACATTCATGACGATTTTATGACACAATCAAGAAAGTCATACCTGTGTTGTCGTAGAAGTGTTCCATGACATTACAAAAATTATCATCACGGAAGTGTCCACTTCCATGACGATAAATCGCGCGTCACAGAAGTGCTTTCGTCAAGGGTGACCGACACATGGCATCGACCATAACGGAACGCCGTTAAGCTATCGGGTTGGGTTTTGTATCCGATAACCCGTTAACAGCCCCGACCAATGGGGATTTTCCACATGTAAAATCATCATTGGCTGGAGGAAACACGTGTCGGCTCATCGCTGGGACAGAAGTCATCCACTCATTGGACAGAAGGCGCCTATTATACGTCGACATGTGGCATGGCCCAACAGAGGCCCATTCCTGTGAAAAGGCCGGCCCGTTTGACTTGGTCAAAAGGTGGCGGGCCGGGCCATGGAAAGCCTGTTAACGGCATGTTCGCATATAGCCCATTTACAGCCCGCTAACCCAAGGCCCGTTATGCCCTATTCGAATTAGGCACAGTAGCGTCATCTGGGCCACCCAATAAGATTCCGGCCCGTTTTCACTTCTGGCCCATGTATGGCCCATGACGTCTTTTGGCCCATATGAGGCCCTATGTAACTCTTGGCCAATTAACGGCCCGTGGTGAAACTGGCTCGTAATGAACAGTGTATCCCTTTACACCCATTAACAGCCCATGGTGAAACTGGCCCGTAAAGAATAGTGTATCACTTTATACCCATTAACGACCCGTTATTCCGTTGGGTCATTTCCAGCCCATGTTATCTTTCGGCCTTCTCAGAGCCCATTTATTCTTGGGCTCATTTCCAGCATTCGTTTACTTACGGGCCGTTACTGCCATTTTCTGCTTGTGGGCCAAATTCAGCCCGTGGTTACAGTCGGCCCGCTTGTGGTCCGTTAATACGTTGGGCCATTTTCATAGTGTCATCAAATACAGCCTATTAAAGATGGCCCGTTATGGTCGGCCCATGAACGGACGATTCCAACTCTAGCCTGTTTACGACCAGAATGCGGTCTGTTTGGCCCATGTTTGGTCAATCAATCATACGGCCCGTATAAGGCCCATTGATGATACGGCCCGTAGAAGGCCCATTTTTTGTACGGCCCGTAGAAGGCCCATTGTTTCTACGGCCCATAGAAGGCCCACTGTTTCTACGGCCCGTAGAAGGCCCACTGTTTATACGGACCGTAGAAGTTCCACTGTTTCTACGGCCCCTAGGAGGTCCAGTGTCACTACAGTAAATATTAGCCCATGGTTATTGTGGCCTAGTTTTAAAAAGTAGGTTATTGCAGCGACTAGCAAACCGCAGAAAAAGAACTGCACTGACTACAAGCAAACAAATAAACATGACAACAAGGAAATAAATAAGAAAGCAACTTACACTAGGCTATCACGGCTATTACACATATTCAATCCACTGGGCATCAAAGTTCGCCACCAGTGCAAGTATAGGGAGCACAATAGCATATAAACGCCGCAGCAAAACAAGTCTAGAACTGAAACCACTTCAGAAGAGCTCAAGAAACAATATCCTGGGTACCCATAATGCTGGCAAGATGCTTAGCAAGCTTATTAACTTTCTCTTGTTTGGCGCTTAAGTCCTCCAGCGCTTGCTGTTGCACCAGAAAGTATGCATCTGAATTCTGCAGGGACTTCCTCAGTCCTTCGGCTTCCTATCGCATAACATCTGATCGATGTCTTTCAACTTGAAGTTGAGACTCAAGAAGCCGAACTGATTCAGGCAAAGAGTTCGAAGAGCTGGTGCCAGCAGTGGTAGCCAGTAACTCGAACACTACATCAAGACAGGACTTTGGGGTTGTCTTAGTGTCTTCAATATAGTTTTTATCAGCTTTCTTGGAGACCAACAGGGATGTCTCACTATCTTGAACCTTATCTGCATTACTTCCTTTACCATTGCATAACAGGGTACTCTTCTCCAATATTTTATCGCGTTCTAAAAGAGAAACAAACAAACTCATCTCAGGTTTACAATGTAGTATATGAAACTCATTTTGGTAAACTAGTTCAGTAGTAAGGTGGACAGGATAACAGCCTGAAACAAACATATATCTATGTTGTATGGTCATTATATGGTCTATATCATTCTAGTTTATGTTGCCAAATCAAGATAGATACAGTTCGAATCATATCTATTTAAGACAAAGCAGCATAGACATAATATAAGTGTGGGAAACTACAGAGCAATAACAACACTTGTAATGTGCATGGCATGAGAACATAACTGTTTATTCAATTGAAACTGAAATCAACATAGAGCAAGTTACAACATCAAACAGCCAAACACGTTGAAGAAACAGGTTTAAAACATACCTGTTGCGCTATTGGAGTTTCAATTGCATCATTCAAATTTGAAATTAGTTGGTATCAGTAAATACAGTGATGCAAGAGCAAAGTAGTATGAACCATAGCTATGGAACCTGACCTTGGAACAATTCTTCTGCTGCTTTAAGCATTGACTTTGGGTTCGGAGTGGTGGTCCTCGTGATTTGGGCACTGCAGTTGCCTTACTAACTGCTCATGTTTGGGTGCTCTGTGGTGGAGACGGTGCTGTATCAACGGGAACTGAGTGTCTATCTGCCGGGGTTGGGGTTAGAAGGGGTGTAGCTGGTTCTCTGTCCAACTTGGTAAGGGTACAATCTTCATGAGTGTGGGTTATGTGTGGTGGGGCTGGTTCTTGGGCAAGTACAACCGTGGTTCTATCTACATCGACAGGTAGCACAATCTTTTCTGAAGACCATGTTTTTACTCCCACAGATACTGCCATCACTCCCTCCAATTGAAATGGCTGATAAACAAGAAAAGTAATTGAATGTACAGACATTGGAAGATAGACAGGTGCAATGGATAGTAGGGAAGAAAACAGGGCATGAAATAATTCACATTTATGTTGTCTAAGCAAACAGAATAGCAGGACATAATTTCACATATATGATGGCTAATTAAACAGGATAGCATGACACAATTTCACATGTATGATGGCTAACTAAACAGGATAGAATGACATACTTCAAAATATGATAACTATGTAAACAGGATGACATGATATAACTATACGATGTGTCTATTAAAGTGGTTGGCATGCCATAAATCACAAACATGCCGTCGATGGAAACATGATGGCATGATATAATTCACGGATAGAATGACATAATTTAAAATATGATGACTATGTAAACAGGATGAGATGATATAACTATATTATGTCTTTAGAAAATGTGTTGGCATGCCATAATTCAGATACATGATGTCTATGTAAACATCATGGCATGACATAATTCAAATATATGATTTATATACTAAGGAAGTGAGCAGAGGGCAATCGCATATATGATGTGTCAACTAAGGAGATGGCATTCAATATTGTGTATATGATGTAAAAACTAAGCATTGTAATACAACATATGCATTATATGAGTAATAAAGGCCTGCCAGGTTTGAGCATACACCTCAGGGGGATAATAGGACTGGTCATCTGCCTCTGAATCCTCCTCTGAAGAGCTATCTGTAACCAGCAAGATATCTACTTCAGCAGATAGCATTGTCTGCTCTGAAGACCTTGTTTTCACTCCAGATTTCTCCATCACCAATTCAAATGGCCGATGCACAGGAAGATCAGTTGAATATACAAACATTGTCTACAAAAGCAATGAGAAATACAAAAAACGGATGGCATGATATAATTCACCTATATGACGCTTGCCTAAACAACATGGAATTGCTAATTCACATACATAATGCCTTGCAACAAGATAACATTGCATAATTCACATATATAATGTCTTGCAACAAGATGGCATTGCATAATTCACATATATGGTAATTAGACACTAAACAGGTGGCATTCACACAAAGCATGTCTAAACTAAGGAAATGACATAGCAATACAAGATACCATATGCACGATATGAGCAACATAACCCTGCCAAGTTAGGGCATGAACCTCAGGGGGGGGATATGACTGGTCATCTGTCTCTGAATCCTCCTCTGAGGAGCTATCAGTAACCAACAAGACATGCGCTTCGTCAAATAGCATTGTCTGCTCTGAAGGCCGTGTTTCCACTCTAGATTTTTTCCATGACCGTGTCGAATGGCTGATGCACAGGAAGAGTAACTGAATGTACTAAAATTTTTGACAAATTTAACACGTAATAAAAAAATGATGGCATGATATAATTCACATATAAGATGACTGGCTAACTAGGGTGGCATTGCAAAATTCACATATATGATGCCTGGCTAGACAAGATGGCATTGCATGATTCACATATACGATAAAGAAACTAAACAGATGGCATTGACACAAAGCATGTCTAAATTAAGCAGATGACATCTTTAATGTATACAGTAAGCAATGCAAGGCACCATATGCATGATATTACCAACATCAGCATGCCAACTTAGAGCGAAGACCTCATGGGGTAAATAGGAGTGGTCTTCTCCTTCTGAATCCCCCTCAGAACAGTTATCTTCCTCTTGATTAAGATCCGAAATGGGTGGAGGGGGGCTGCCTTTGCGCCCACCATGGAACGACGTCTGCATGAAATTTTATTGCCACGCAAGGCTTGTCTCTTTTGCTCCACATGATCAGTTCCATTGTGTACAATAGCTAGCATGCATAGGAATAAAACATAGTGAGATTATGTAAGGAGTGCATGCACAAATCCAGAGTGATGGTAGCAAACTGTGGATAGACCCAAAACCAATGATAGCAGGCAGATAATAGCTTTAATTAAAAAATACAGATAATGGCTCCTTTAATGTTTGTTTGCACCCAACATGAAACTCCTAGTAGACACCGGAGATTAACCAGATAGTAGACAGATAGTACTGATTGCTGCCCCAATATGTACCCCACAATCATTTAAAAACTCAAGTTTAAGCATTAGTTTGGACCTGACTCGGAGTCTAATAGGTGAACACGACGATAATGTAGCATGTCATCATATTAAGCGACGCATAACGTAAGCAGACACGGAAGAGTGCGACCTCTCTTGCGGACCCGTGTATTCCTCAAGGTCATCTGCTCAGTTGATGATGGTAATGCAGTTGTCGTGGCTGTCGACGATGGGGAAGAAGATCTGAGGCGGCGAAAGACAGTCTGGAGAGCGGATCCCTGTTGTGGTGAACCCTTTCATCGTTGGAGCAGCTGAGCTGGGGTGGAACACAACACCGCAGGAGCAGGACAAACCACACAAGGTTTTGTTTGACACATATCTGTAACAGAAGTAATTGAGTAAGGGCTTGTTTGAATTTGAGGATTCTAACAATGCATGGATAGGAAATAGACAGGAATAGGATAGGAATGCAGGTGCAAAACAGAGAATTTTAAAACACAAGATTTCTGCCAATCTGGGTGTTTGATTCACAACAATTGGAAGATCACAGGATGGAAAAAAGCATGATGAGATTAAGTCAAACCACAAGAAAATGTATGGTTATAATGCTATTATGCTACTATCTCTTAGTCTTGGGCTTGATGAATAGGAATATGAAAAGGAGGAGAAGTGGAAATTAGAATTCCTACGGTTTTTCTTTCAAGGAGACACTAAAGGAACAAATCCTACAGTTTTCCTTTGCTCCATTCCTTTGCACCAAATTCATGAGAAGTAGTACCATAGGAAACTTTCCAATTCCGATGTTTTTCATTCACTTTTCCTTTCAAGCACTGGCGATTCTAGTAGGCAGGCTTGAGCAAGGAAAATCCTACACTAAAAAAATGTTTTTGTGCTACTTCTATTACTTTGGACCCAGGCCACTGCCATACTAGCTCAACTCCCAGGCCCATCAACAAATGCACAGATCAAACACGCAAAGATAAATAATGATGGCGTTCAAGAGAGTTCATCACGGATAGCTAAGTTGCCTCATATAGTAGGATAAAATAATCGTATTTCCCGTTACTACGAGTGCTCAATGGACAATATATATATCATGTAGAGTAAAAAAGAGATGCAACAAGTGTACAACCTCTTTGGCGAAGCCATGTCGATCTCAGTGTGATTGGGTTGGCCGGTGAGGATGCTCCAGTTGACTTTGCTATCGGAGGAGGGGAAGAAGATATTAGGCGACTGGAGATGGAGCCTGAGGTACTGCTCCGCTGTGATGGAGGGTTTCGTCGTTGGAGTAGCTCCGGTGAGTTGTACGACACCGAGGCTGAAGCAGGACAAGAGAGATAACGAACAACGTTAACCTGAGTGGAATTCTAATAGCATCTCCAATACATAACATAAAATACATAACCACAAAGTGCTAGATGTAAAATACATCAACTGCTCATCTCTGAACTTAACTGTCGAAACTGAACTTAACTATCGAAACTGAACTTAACTGTCGAAACTGAATTTTGCTGTTGAAACTGAATTTTGTTGTCGAAACTGAACGCACTAGCAAGGTGAGGCTACACGTCGGTCGACTGACTTTTTCATCTCTGGTCAGTCGATTTTGCAGCCGTTGGATACGAAATCAAGGGCCTGCGGTTCATCTTCAACCTCCACCCCCTGAGCCGCCAGCCACCACCAGCCAAACAGCAGCCCACCGCCGCCCGCGGCCGGCTGTGCGCCGCCCTGCCCGCCCCGAAAACACTCCCCACCGCCGGTCCGCCGCCGCCCCGGCCATCCCATTAGGCCCCCCGTACCAAGCTTTTTCTCCGGTGATCCCCACGCCACCGCCCCGCTGCTACGTGATACGTCTCCAACATATCTATAATTTTTGATTGATCCATGCTACTTTATCTACTGTTTTGGACTATATTAGGCTTTACTTTCCACTTTTATATTACTTTTGGGACTAACCTATTAACCGGAGGCCCAGCCCAGAATTGCTGTTTTTCCCTTTTCAGTATTTTGAAGAAACAGAATATCAAACGGAGTCCAAACGGAATGAAACCTTCGGGATCGTGATTTTCCAACCGAACGTGACCTAGGAGACTTGGACCCTACTCCAAGAAGCGCCAGAGGCGGTCACGAGGGTGGAGGGCGCGCCCCCCCTGGGCCCCTCGGAGCTCCACCGACGTACTCCTTCCTCCTATATATACCTACGTATCCTCGAACGATCAGAACAGGAGCCAAAAACCTAATTCCACCGCCGTAACTTTCTGTATCCATCAGATCCCATCTTGGGGCCTGTTCCGGAGCTCCGCTGGAGGGGGCATCCACCATGGAGGGCTTCTACATCATCACCATAGCCCCTCCGATGAAGTGTGAGTAGTTTACTTCAGACCTTCGGGTCCATAGCTAGTATCTAGATGGCTTCTTCTCTCTTTTTGGATCTCAATACAATGTTCTCCCCTTCTCTCGTGGAGATCTATTCGATGTAATCTTCTTTTTTGCGGTGTGTTTGTTGAGACCGATGAATTGTGGGTTTATGATCCAGTATTATCTATGGAAAATATTTGATTCTTCTCTGAATTCTTTTATGTATGATTGGGTTATCTTTGCAAGTCTCTTCGAATTATCTTTTTGGTTTGGCCAACTAGATTGGTAGTTCTTGCAATGGGAGAAGTGCTTAGCTTTGGGTTCAATCTTGCGGTGTCCTTACTCAGTGACAGAAATAGTTGCAAGGCACGTATTGTATTGTTGCCATCGAGGATAAAAAGATGGTTTTTTTTATCATATTGCATGAATTTATCCCTCTACATCATGTCATCTTGCTTACAGCGTTACTCTGTTTTTACTTAATACTCTAGATGCATGCTGGATAGCGGTCGATGAGTGGAGTAATAGTAGTAGATGCAGAATCGTTTCGATCTACTTGTTTTGGACGTGATGCCTATATACATGATCATCGCCTAGATATACTCATAACTATGCTCAATTCTGTCAATTGCTCAACAGTAATTTGTTCACCCACCGTAGAATACTTATGCTCTCGAGAGAAGCCACTAGTGAAACCTATGGCCCCCGGGTCTATTCTCATCATATCAATCTATATCACTTTATTTACTTGCTTTGTTTTTACTTTGCCTTTACTTTTTACTTTGCATCTATCTATCAAAAATACCAAAAATATTAACTCTATCAGATCTCACTCTCGTAAGTGACCGTGAAGGGATTGACAACCCCTAAGCGTTGGTTGCGAGTTGCTATCGTTTTGTGTAGGTACAGGGACTTGTGCATGGTCTCCTACTGGATTGATACCTTGGTTCTCAAAAACTGAGGGAAATACTTACGCTACTTTACTGCATCATCCTCACCTCTTTGGGGAAATCCAACGCAGTGCCCAAGAGGTAGCAAGAAGAATTTCTGGCACCGTTGCCGGGGAGGCTCACGCAAGCAAGTTAACCATACCAAGTACCCATCGCAATCCCTATCTCTCGCATTACATTATTTGCCATTTGCCTCTCGTTTTCCTCTCCCCCACTTCACCCTTGCCGTTTTATTCGCCCTCTCTTTCCCAATCTCCTCCTCTCTTCCCGTTTGCTTCTTTTTCCCTTTGTCTTTTTGTTTGCTTGTGTGTTGGATTACTTGTTGCCATGGCACAAGATAATACCAAATTGTGTGATTTCTCGAATACCAATAATAATGATTTCCTTAGTACTCCGATTGCTCCTCTTAATAATGATGAGTCTTGTGAAATCAATACCGCTTTGTTGAATCTTGTTATGAAAGATCAATTCGCCGGCCTTCCTAGTGAAGATGCCGCTACTCATCTAAACAATTTTGTTGATTTGTGTGATATGCAAAAGAAGAAAGATACGGATAAACATATTGTCAAATTGAAGTTATTTCTGTTTTCACTTAGAGATCGTGCTAAAGTTTGGTTTTCATGTTTGCCTAAAAATAGTATTGATTCTTGGAACAAGTGCAAAGATGCTTTTATCTCTAAGTATTTTCCTCCCACTAAGATTATCACTCTTAGGAACGATATCATGAATTTTAAACAACTTGATCATGAGCATGTTGCCCAATCTTGGGAAAGAATGAAATTAATGCTTCACAATTGCCCTACTCATGGTTTGAATTTATGGATGATCATACAAAAAATTTATGCCGGATTGAATTTTGCTTCTAGAAATCTTTTAGATTCGGCCGCGGGAGGCACTTTTATGGAAATTACATTAGGAGATGCTACCAAATTGCTTGATAATATTATGGCTAATTATTCTCAATGGCACACCGAAAGATCTTCTAGTAAGAAAGTGCATGCTATAGAAGAAATCAATGTTTTGAGTGAAAAGATGGATGAACTTATGAAGACATTTGCTCCTAAAAATACTCCTCTTGATCCCAATGATATGCCTTTATCTACCTTGCTTGAGAATAATAATGAATCTATGGATGTGAATTTTGTTGGTAGGAATAGTTTTGGAAACAACGCTTATAGAGGGAATTTTAATCCTAGGCCTTATCCTAGTAATCCTTCTAATAATTATGGAAATTCCTACAATAACTCTTATGGAAATTTTAATAAGATGCCCTCTTAATTTGAGAGTAGTGTTAAAGAGTTTATGAATTCACAAAAGAATTTTAATGCCTTGCTTGAAGAGAAATTGCTTAAAGTTGATGATTTGGCTAGGAACGTTGATAGAATTCTCTTGAAATTGATTCTTTAAAGCTTAGATCTATTCATCCTAAACATGATATCAATGAGTCTCTCAAAGCCATGAGAATTTCCATTGATGAGTGCAAGGAAAGAACCACTAGGATTCGTGCTTCCAAAGATGCCTTTATTAAAGCGCGTTCTTCCAATCCCTATGAAAATCAAGATGAAGATCTAAAAGTTATTGATGTGTCCCCCATTAAATCTTTGTTTTGCAATATGAATCTTGATGAATCTGAAGATTATCTTCCTTTACCTAGAAGGCGTTCTAAGAATTCGGAGTTTCTAGATCTTGATGATGAAATTGATGAAAGTGGGATTGAAATAAATAAAAACCATGATGTTGCTAAACCCACTATTTTGGATCTCAAGGAATTTAATTATGAAAATTGATCTTTGATTGGTTGTATTTCCTTGTTGCAATCCGTGCTAGAATCTCCTCATGCTTATAGTCAAAATAAAGCCTTTACCGAACACATTGTTGATGCCTTGATGCAATCTTATGAAGAAAAACTTGAGTTGAAAGTTTCTATCCCTAGAAAACTCTATGATGAGTGGGAACCTACTATTAAAATTAAAATTAAATATTATGAGTTTCATGCTTTATGTGATTTGGGTGCTAGTGTCTCTACTATTCCCAAAACTTTATGTGATTTGCTAGATTCCGTGATTTTGATGATTGCTCTCTAAACTTGCATCTTGCGGATTCCACTATTAAAAAACCTATGGGAAGAATTAATGATGTTCTTATTGTTGCAAATAGGAATTATGTGCCCGTAGATTTTATCATTCTTGATATAGATTGCAATCCTTCGTGTCCTATTATTCTTGGTAGGCCTTTCCTTAGAACGATTGGTGCAATTATTGATATGAAGGAAGGGAATATTAGATTCCAATTTCCCTTAAAGAAGGGTATGGAACACTTCCCTAGAAAGAAAATAAAATTACCTTATGAATCTATCATGAGAGCCACTTATGGATTGCCTACCAAAGATGGCAATACCTAGATCTATCCTCGTTTTTATGCCTAGCTAGGGGCGTTAAACGGTAGCGCTTGTTGGGAGGCAACCCAATTTTATTTTGTGTTTTTTGTTTTTTCTTATGTTTAGGAATAAATAATCCATATACCTTCTGTTTGGATGTGGTTTTATGTTTTAATTAGTGTTTGTTCCAAGTAGGACCTATAGGATAACCTACGATGATAGTTGATTTGATTCTGCTGAAAAACAGAAACTTTGTGCGCACGAATATAATTATGATAAATTACAGGGACGTGATTTTGCATTGATTCTTTTTTCTACTAATCAATAAACAAATTTTACAGAACTTCCTATTTTGGTAGAATTTTTTGAGTTCCAGAAGTTTGCGTTAGTTACAGATTGCTACAGACTGTTCTGTTTTTGACAGATTCTGTTTTTCGTGTGTTGTTTGCTTATTTTGATGAATATATGGCTATTAAATTAGTTTATAAACCATAGAGAAGTTGTAATACAGTAGGTTTAGCACAAATATAAACAAAGAATAAGTTAATTACAGTACCTTGAAGTAGTCTTTTGTTTTCTTTCTCTAACGGAGCTCACGAGATTTCTGATGAGTTTTGTGTTGTGAAGTTTTCAAGTTTTGGGTGAATTCTTTTGATGGATTATGGAACAAGGAGTGGCAAGAGCCTAAGATTGGGGATACCCATGTCACCCCCAAGATAATCCAAGGACACCAAAAAGTCAAAGCTTGGGGATGCCCCGGAAGGCATCCCCTCTTTCGTCCACTTCCATCGGTAATTTACTTGGAGCTATATTTTTATTCACCAACATGATATGTGTTTTGCTTGGAGCGTCTTGTATTATTTGTGTCTTTGCTTGTTAGTTTACCACAATCATCCTTTCTGTACACATATTTTCAGAGAGCCATATATGATTTGGAATTTGTTAGAATACTCTATGTGCTTCGCTTATATCTTTTGAGCTTGCTAGTTTTGCTCATAGTGCTTCACTTATATATTTTGAGCGTGATAATTTTTGCTCTAGTACTTCACTTAGATCTTTTAGAGCACGGTGGTGGATTTGTTTTAAAGAAACTATTTGATCTCTCATGCTTCACTTAGATTATTTTGAGAGTCTTTAATAGCATGGTAATTTGCTTAATGTTAATATATTTGGTGTTCAAGATATGTGAAACTTTCTTTTGAGTGAATTGAATACTAAGATAAGTTTGATGCTTGATAATTGTTTTGAGATATGGAGGTAATAATATCAAAGTCGTGCTAGTTGAGTAATTATGAATTTGAGAAATACTTATGTTGAAGTTAGTAAGTCCCGTAGCATGCACGTATGGTTAAAGTTATGTAACAAATTTGAAACATGAAGTGTACCTGGCTTGTGCATCCTTATGAGTGGCGGTCGGGGACGAGCGATGGTCTTTTCCTACCAATCTACCTCCCTAGGAGCATGCGCGTAGTACTTGATTTTTGATGACTTCTAAACTTTTGCAATAAGTATATGAGTTCTTTTGACTAATGTTGAGTCCATGGATTATACGCACTCTCACCTTTCCGCCATTGCTAGCCTCTTCGGTACCGTGCATTGCCCTTTCTCACCTTGAGAGTTGGTGAAAACTTCGCCGCTGCATTCAAACCCTGTGATACGATACGCTCTATCACACATAAACCTCCTTATATCTTCCTCAAAACAGCCACCATACCTACCTATTATGGCATTTCCATAGCCATTCCGAGATATATTGCCATGCAACTTCCACCATCATCATCATGACATGCATTACTTTTATCATATTGCCATTGCATGATCTTGTAGTTGACATCGTATTTGTGGCAAAGCCACCATGCATTATTTTTATACATGTCACTCTTGATTCATTGCACCATCCCGGTACACCACCGGAGGCATTCATATAGAGTCATATCGTGTTCTAAGTTTCGAGTTGTAATCCTTGTGTTGTAATTTATAGAAGTGTGATGATCATCATTATTAGAGCATTGCCCAAATAAAAAAAGGAGAAAGGCCAAAAAGAAAAAAAAGGCCCAAAAAAATAAAAAAATAAAAAAATAAAATAAAAAGGGCAATGCTACTATCTCTTTTTCCACACTTGTGCTTCAAGGTAGCACCTTGTTCTTCATGTAGTCTTATATATTGTGCTTCAAAGTAGCACCTCGTTCTTCATGTAGTGAGTCTCTTATATTGTGCTTCAAAGTAGCACCATGCTTTTCATGTAATGAGTCTCATGTGTTATCACTTTCATATACTAGTGGGAATTTTTCATTATAGAACTTGGCTTGTATATTCTTACAATGGGCTTCCTCAAAATGCCCTAGGTCTTCGTGAGCAAGCAAGTTGGATGCACACCCACTAGTTTTCTTTTGTTGAGAATTCATAGCTCTAGTGCATCCGTTGCATGGCAATCCCTACTCCTCATGTTGCCATCAATTGATGGCCATCTCCACAGCCCGTTGATTAGCCTCGTCAATGTGAGACTTTCTCCTTTTTTGTCTTCTCCACACAATCCCCATCATCATATTCTATTCCACCCATAGTGCTATATCCATGGCTCACGCTCATGTATTGTGTGAAGGTTGAAAAAGTTTGAGATTATTTAAGTATGAAACAATTGCTTGGCTTGTCATCGAGGGTATAGAAGTTGGGAACATCTTTGTGTGACGAAAATGAAGCATAGCCTAACTATATGATTTTGTAGGGATGAACTTTCTTTTGCCATGTTATTTTGAGAAGACATGATTGCTTTGATTAGTATGCTTGAAGTATTATTTTTTTTGTGTCAATATGAACTTTTGTCTTGAATCTTTCGGATCTGAATATTCATATCACAATTAAGAAGATTTACATTGAAATTATGCCCAAGTATCACTCCGCATCAAAAATTCTTTTTTATCATTTACCTACTCGAGGACGAGCAGGAATTAAGCTTGGGGATGCTTGAAACATCTCCAACGTATCTATAATTTTTGATTGCTCCATGCTACTTTATCTACTGTTTTGGACTATATTGGGCTTTATTTTCCACTTTTATATTACTTTTGGGACTAACCTATTAACCGAATTAATCATGTCTTCTCAAAATAACATGGCAAAAGAAAGTTCATCCCTACAAAATCATATAGTTAGGCTATGCTTCATTTTCGTCACACAAAGATGTTACCAACTTCTATACCCCCGATGACAAGCCAAGCAATTGTTTCATACTTAAATAATCTCAAACTTTTTCAACCTTCACGCAATACATGAGCATGAGCCATGGATATAGCACTATGGGTGGAATAGAATATGATGATGGGGATAAGACAAAAAAAAGAAAGTCTCACATTGACGAGGATAATCAACGGGCTATGGAGATGCCCATCAATCGATGTCAACATGAGGAGTAGGGATTGCCATGCAACGGATCCACTAGAGCTATAAATGAATGCTCAACAAAAGAAAACTAGTGGGTGTGCACCCAACTTGCTTTCTCACGAAGACCTAGGGCATTTGAGGAAGCCCATTGTAGGAATATACAAGCCAAGTTCTACAATGAAAAATTCCCACTAGTATGAAAAAGACAACTATGAGGCTCATTATATGAAAAACATGGTGCTACTTTGAAGCACAGTAAAGTATGTCATGATGATGATGACCGGAAT
This sequence comes from Triticum dicoccoides, assembly GCF_002162155.2. Lineage (NCBI taxonomy): Eukaryota > Viridiplantae > Streptophyta > Magnoliopsida > Poales > Poaceae > Triticum > Triticum dicoccoides. Next base: position 218,498,843 of record NC_041381.1, on the reverse strand, counting down.
AGTGGAAAGTTGCATGTCAATATATCTCGGAATGGCTATGGAAATGCCATAATAGGTACTTATGGTGGCTGTTTTGAGGAAGATATAGGGAGGTTTATGTGTGATGGAGCGTATCGTATCACGGGGTTTGGATGCACCGGCGAAGTTTGCACCAATTCTCAAGGTGAGAAAGGGCAATGCACGGTTCCGAAGAAGCTAGCAATGGTGGAAAGGTAAAAGTGCGTATAATCCATGGACTCAACATTAGTCAAAAGAACTCATATACTTATTGCAAAAATTTAGAAGTCATCAAAAATCAAGTACTACGCGCATGCTCCTAGGGGGATAGATTGTTAGGAAAAGACCATCGCTCATCCTCGACCGCCACTCATAAGGATGCACAAGCCAGGTACACTTCATGTTTCAAATTTGTTACACAACTTTAACCATACGTGCATGCTACGGGACTTGCTAACTTCAACACAAGAATTCTTTAAATTCATAATCACCTAACTAGCATGACTTTAATATCACTACCTCCATATCTCAAAATAATTATCAAGTATCAAATTGACCATAGCATCCAATTCACTTTCTATGATAGTTTTTATTATACCCAACTTGGATGCCTACCATTCTAGGACCAATTTTATAACCATAGAAAATACCATGCTGTTTTAAAAGACTCTCAAAATAATATAATTGAAGCATGAGATACTAGTAATTTCTTCAAAATTAAGACACCACCGTGCTCTAAAAGATATAAGTGAAGCACTAGAGCAAAAACTATCAAGCTCAAAAGATATAAGTGAAGCACATAGAGTATTCTAGAAAATTATAATCAAATAGGCTTCTCCCAAAGGGTGTGTATAGCAAGGATGGTTATGGTAAACTAAAAAGCAAAGACTAATATAATACACGACGCTCCAAGCAAAACACATATCATGTGGTGAATAAAAATATAGCTCCAAGTAAAGTTACCAATGAATGAAGACGAAAGAGGGGATGCCTTCCCGGGGCATCCCCAAGCTTACGCTTTTGGCTATTCTTGAACATCTTGGGGTGCCATGGGCATCCCCAAGCTTACGCTCTTGCCACCCTTTATTCCGTAGTCCATAAAAGCTTTACCCAATACTTGAAAACTTCACAACACAAAACTCAACAGGAAATCTTATAAGCTCCGTTAGTGAAAGAAAACAAAACCACCACATAAGGTACTGTAATGAACTCATTATTTATTCATTTTGGTGTTAAACCTACTGTATTCCAACTTCTTTATGGTTTATAAACTAATTTACTTGCCATAGATGCATTGAAATAAGCAAACAACACACGAAAAACAGAATCTGTCAAAAACAGAACAGTCTGTAGAAATCCATAACTAACGGAAACTTCTGGAACTCTAAAAATCCTACCAAAATAGGAAGTACTGGGAAATTTGTTTATTGAACAGAATCAAAAAGAATCAACGTAACAGCAAGTTCCTGTGATTTAACAAAATTATATTCGTGCGTGCAAAGTTTCTGTTTTTCAGCAGAATCAAATCAACTATCATCGTAGGTTATCCTATAGGTTCTACTTGGCACAAACAGTAAGTAAAAGATCAAACACATCTAAACAGAAGGTAGATGCAAGATTTGTTACTAAACAGGATCAAAAACAAAAAACATAAAGAAAATTGGGTTGCCTCCCAACTAGCGCTATCATTTAACGCCCCTAGCTAGGCATAAAAGCGAAGATAGATCTAATGAGTGCCATATTTGGCACTAAATTCATCAATAGAGCACTTGTGATCTCTAGGGATTTCTCCCTTTTTAGCAATAGCTAAACCTTTAGGCAAAAATTCAAGAAATTCATTGTTAGCAAAAGGTTCTTTAACAATAGAGAGACAATTGGGATGAACACTTATGGATTTGATATCCGCGTCTCCCTTACTAGAAGATTCATCCTTATTTTTAGGAACATAAATAAACTTGGCGGTTTTAGTAGGGGGTTTCGGAGTGTTTTTCATGGGGGAAAATGCGGAACCTAAGTTTGTAATAATATCCTCAAGTTTACCGATTCTAGCAGAGTCTAGATCTATTTTCTCATTAACTATAGGTTCTTTTTCTTTAAGATTTTTCAAATTAACTCCAACCCTAGATCCAAATTGGGTAATGTGATTATGAATCTTTTTATCCAAATTTCCAACCAACTCAATAGTGGCAATTTTATTTTCAATAATATCAAGCCGTTGCATCACATGTTCTAAAGTTAAAACCGTTCCGTTAACCAAAAGAGGTGGTGGGCCAAACAAATCTAACATAGCATTATAAGCATCAAACGTATGGCTACTCATGAAATCACCGCCGGTAGCAATATCAAGAACTCATCTATTCCAAGGAGTAATGCCTACATAAAAATTGCGGAGAAGAACAGAAGTAGCAAGCTTCCTAGTAGCTTTATATTGGGCATTACAAATTCTATGCCAAGCATCGTTTAAATTTTCTCTCTCCCTTGGCTTAAAATTGAGAATTTCTTGTTCGGAAGTGAGAATAAGGATAGGGGGACTAGCCATAATGACAAAGTAAACGAACTAACACACGAGCAACCAAAAGGCAAGCAAAAAGAGAGGAGGAGATTGGGAAAGAGAGGGCGAATAAAACAGCAAGGGTGAAGTGGGGGAGAGGAAAACGAGAGGCAAATGGCAAATAATGTAAATGCGAGGGAGATGGGTTTGTGATGGGTACTTGGTATGTCTTGACTTGAGCAAAGACCTCCCCGGCAACGGCGCCAGAAATCCTTCTTGCTACGTCTTGAGCTTGCGTTGGTTTTCCTCAAAGAGGAGAGGGTGATGCAGCAATAGTAGCGTAAGTATTTCCCTCAGTTTTTGAGAACCAAGGTATCAATCCAGTAGGAGGCTCCTCAAAAGTCCCACGCACCTACACAAACAAACTGAGAACTCGCAACCAACGCAATAAAGGGTTGTCAATCCCTTCACGGCCACTTGCGAAAGTGAGATCTAATAAAGATAATATGATAAGATAGATATATTTTTGTATTTTATAATATAGATGCAAAAAGTAAAGATTCAAATAAAAGTAGATTGAAAGCAAATATGATAAGAGATAGACCCGGGGGCCATAGGTTTCACTAGAGGCTCATCTCAAGATAGCATAAGTATTACGGTGGGTGAACAAATTACTGTCGAGCAATTGATAGAAAAGCGCATAGTTATGAGATTATCTAGGCATGATCATGTATATAGGCATCACGTCCATAACAAGTAGACTGACTCCTGCCCGCATCTACTACTATTACTCCACACATCGACCGACTCCTGCCTACATCTAGAGTATTAAGTTCATAAGAACAGATTAACGCATTAAGCAAGATGACATGATGTAGAGAGATAAACTTAAGCAATATGATATAAACCCCATCTTGTTATCCTCGATGGCAACAATACAATACGTGCCTTGCAACCCTTTCTGTCACTGGGTAAGGACACCGCAAGATTGAACCCAAAGCTAAGCACTTCTCCCATGGCAAGAAAGATCAATCTAGTAGGCCAAACCAAACTGATAATTCGAAGAGACCTGCAAAGATAACTCAATCATACATAAAAGAATTCAGTGAATATTCAAATATTATTCATAGATAAACTTGATCATAAACCCACAATTCATCGGATCTCGACAAACACATCGCAAAAAGAGTTTACATCGAATAGATCTCCACAAGAGAGGGGGAGAACATTGTATTGAGATCCAAAAAGAGAGAAGAAGTCATCTAGCTAATAACTATGGACCCGTAGGTCTGTGGTAAACTACTCACAACTCATCGGAGGGGCAAGGATGTTGATGTAGAAGCCCTTCGTGGTCGATTCCCCCTCCGGCAGAGTGCTGGCGAAGGCTCCAAGATGAGATCTCGCGGATACAGAAGGTTACGGTGGTGGAAATTGTGTTTCGTGGTGCCCCTGGATGTTTTCGGAGTACGTAGGTATATATAGGAGGAAGAAGTACGTCGGTGGCTGCCCGAGGGGCCCACGAGACAGGGGGCGCGCCCTACAGGGGGGGGCAGGGCCTCCTATCTCGTGGAGGCCTCAGCTATTTCTTGACTTGCACTCCAAGTCCTCTAGATCACGTTCGTTCCAAAAATCACGCTCCCGAAGGTTTCATTCTGTTTGGACTCCATTTGATATTCCTTTTCTTCGAAATACTGAAATAGGCAAAAAAACAACAATATGGGCTGGGCCTCCGGTTAGTAGGTTAGTCCCAAAAATGATATAAATGTGTAAAATAAAGCCCATAAACATCCAAAAGGGGTAATATAATAGCATGAAACAATAAAAAATTATAGATACGTTGGAGACGTATCACCCGCCAACGCCCCGCCACTGCCGGCGACTACCGCCCCCATCCTGAACCCAAAGATAGATAGTAGGGTACCTCTCCGGCGAGCCCCCCTCCCCGCTGCTGCTGGTTCTTCCTTCACCCCGGTGAGCCCCCCCCTGAAAATCGACTGACCCAAAAGTCGATTCAGTCGACTGAAGTGTAGCTAAATCAGAGCAGCATCGCAAGCAAGAGCAAGAGTGAGAGCAGCAGCGCGAGCAAGAGCAATAGCAAGAGTAGACCAGGCAGGGGACCGAGAGCAAGAGCAGAGCAGCAGCGCAAGCAAGAGCTAAAGCAGGAGCAGCTCCTACTGATGTGGACGTCGTCGCCGAGGGAGCGACACCGTGGAGGAAGTGGACGGCGACACCGCCGTGGATGGAGCCGCGCTGTGTCGGCTCGGGACCGAGCGCCGGCAGCACCGTGAGATCGAATCAAGAAGAAAATACAGCGATTAGTGTACACCCTCTTTGGTGGCGCCGATTAGGCCGCAGCTTCATCCGAGGAAACGGTGATGATGATGCTCTTCCGGTGGTGCAGGTGAAGACGGCGGTGTGGGAATGGAGGTGGCGTGAAAGACGAGGGGAACATCGGGGCAACTCCTTGGAGGTTGAGGACGGGGTGGCTGAACCGGCGGGACGATGAGATCGACGACGGATTCTCATCCGGTACGGTGGATGAGGGACGTCGAGGTGTTGCTATGGACGATGTCATCAGGGAAGAGGCTATGGCTGGGTGGCGGACGGAGCAGGGTGTGGGGTTTCGTTGCGGGTTTTCATGGCCTCGGTGTACGAATGGGTGGGCGAATGGGATGGCAGTGGGGAACCATGGCTTAGAGACGCGCTTGCCCGAAATGTGGGGTAAGTTACAAAAGTACCCCCACCGATTTGAGGTGGTTCTTTCAGTTCAGGGGTACCACAGGCATTTCGCGTGTCAGGATTTCACAGGAGGTGGGAGTTTTCGCGCGTGTTGTAATTTTGGAATAGCAAGGCGCGGGTTGAGATGAAGGGAATTGTCGGAGCACAACAAGACAAAGATATATCTTAAATATTTCGGGCTAACAAGGCGCGGATTGAAGAGGCTGGAGTTTCGCAGCACGATAGACAGAGACGCTAGCTTGAATTTTCGGCATAACAAGGCGCGGCTTGAAATTTCGGAAGAACAAGCTTAATGTGTACCCAAAAAAAGACAATTTGCACCTCAACAGGCACAACACACACACACACAAACACCATTTAGACTAGAGTAAGGTACACGTGCATTGCACGCATGAGATTTGACAACCAAATTATGAATAAATACCACATTATAGCATGCAAGCTTTGAGTCATATATGCATGATGTAGATGTTCGTTTAATTCTTATAGTTCATTTCATTCAAAATCATCTATTTTTTGTAAGAAAGCTAATCTATTTTAAGATTCATGGAATTGTGCGTTGTAAGACATAAAGTAAAAACAAATAATGGCAAATCATGTAGAAAAACATCTGGGCAATTCTAATACGGAAGATTCTAGAACAAATAAGAAGTGCTTGTGTTTTGATGTTTGTGCATTATGCTTAAGTTCAATCATGGAGTCTTCTAGATTATACATGTGGCGAAATCTGGTGGAATGTAGATGATATCCAACGGACAGTAGTGCTCAAATTTGCCATCTTTGGACCATCGGATTCGCCTCATCCAACGACCATCTTTCAAAGTTAAAGTTACTCGCACACAATATAAAATATAATATATATATATATATATATATATATATATATATATATATATATATGGGTATAGATATAGATATGTGATGCGAAAGCCGCCCATCATCTCCAATTAGAATAGTGTGTCCATGCACGGATGCGACGTGGCCAAATGATGTCTGCCATCGGTATCTCAAATTCAAATCAGTCTGACCTTGTTCAATGTGTATACATTACAACATGCTCGTTTCCAAACCACACCGCGCAGATCTCCGTTATATTCATGCATGCATGGATTTCAAACATCAGGATCTCTTATTCAAATATTTGAATTCAACTTTACATTGATTATGACCTCACCTATTCTTTTACACCCACACAGTAGTATTCTCTATAATTGTACCACTAACTTTCTCTCGTGCATGCATGCACAGACACTACCAGTCGGCATTATCCATCGCACGCATGCAATCTTTTTCTTCAGGTCGGTCTCCCATGAAGGCACACACCCACACACATCCCCCTCTCGATCATATCGGGCATTCTTTATCTCTCACGCGTGCATGCGCAACGATTGATGTTCCTCTATGTATGTGTGTATATAGCTAGGTCTTTCATAGTTTTCCACACAAACCGATCAATCGATATATCCAGTGAGGTCTCACCCTCTTTCCCACGTCCACATCGATCAATCTATACCTCTCTATATAGGATTAACATATATAGCTAATACACCCACATTAATTATATACCCAACGTCCCCCTCTCATCATCCATGCCTTCCGCTTCATCTCTCAGACGCGTGCACAATGGTGAAGACAGGGGGCAGTAAGGGCCCTCCCCCCTAACATCACTATATATCGAGGCTAATATGAATGTGATCATTAGACAATTGCTGCTAAAAATGGTTTAAGTTCATGAATTGACCCTCCTCGTAAAGGATTAGCAATGCTTGGCCCCCTAGCTCATTTATTTTTCATGGCTCCGCCACTACATGCAACAGCGCACGTGTTCGCCCCCTCTCTCTAAATATCGATCTCGCACTTGTGCATTCTTTCATAGTCTCCCTCCACTCGGCCCCTCGCACCATCTTCTAGCCCCCCACCGGATTTTGCCACATGTAGAATCTAGCAGACTCCATGGTTGAACTTAAGCATAATGCACAAACCTCAAAACAACAACGGTTCTCTTTTGTTCTAGAATCTTCCGTATCATAACTGCCCAAACTTTTTTTCTAGTTGAATTGCCATTATTTGTTCTTACTTTATGCTTTACAACGCACAATTCCATGAATCATAAAATAGATTAAGGGCTTCTTTGATTCAAAGGATTCTCAAAGGAATTTTGGAGGATTCTAATCATTAGGAATTTTTCCTATCTTGGTTGTTTGATTCGTAGGATTGTAAACCATAGGAATTTTTCCATATGATTCATTTGCACTAGATTTCATAGGAAACATCCCATCCACTCAAACCTCTTTGAAAGAATTCTGTGTTTTTTCTATGCACAATCAAACACTCGTACAATCCTGTAGGATTCAAGATGACATTCCACTATAATCCCATGTTTTTCCTATTCCCGTGTTCTTAGCTTTTTTATAAAAACTAATTGATTTTGAATGAGATGAATTATAAGAATTAAACGAAGGGCTACATCAGGCATATATGACTCAGAGCTTACATGCTATAGTGTGGTATTTATTCATAATTTGGTTGCGAAATCTGATGTGTGCAATGCACGTGTACCTTACTAGTACTTCGAGTATGTGCAAAACACGTAAATTAGAATACCAATGGCACGCTACACAATGTCTCTCTTACAGTTCATGAAGTCACGTGGCACATGTGGAGGCGTTGTCGGGACCTCCTTGCGTGGACTGATCACAGTGACGTGCTGCTGGTTCCAGAAGAATGTACTCATCCTCCCTGAGCCATACTGGTGGTACATGCACGAAGCGAAGATGTGGACGCACGCCACGCACACACTCATTCCCTCGCATGCACACGCGGGTACACGGGCGGACGCAATTTTGTACCAAGATCCACCCCATGTGATAATTTGACGCGTGTAAAGTCATTCACTTCATTGATGGTCAATTAATACAGCGCATGCAAATTGAGTGGACGTGAGGGCGGAAGAAAGACATTATTACTCCACTGCACGCATGCGAGTAGTTAAATCATGGGTTGCTAGTAGTACTTCCATTTGTCTCCTTCGTGTTTTGTGCCAATTTTTGACAGTAACATAATATTTACGCATTTGAGCAGTGTAGTACTTGAAATTTATGTTCCGCTAAACTCATCGGGAGCTGTTTTGGGCCTCGAAACCAAAACCATCACTTAATCTTTACCTTGTTCCCATCACATTCGAAAGCCTGCTCACACCTACTAGTACGTACCAAACCTGAACGTGTTCCCACTATGCATATATTAGTACTAGTGCTAGTACTTAGGTTATAAAAAGGGGAACTACCTAACCGAAAATTACTCTAGCTTTCCTCCTCATAAGTGCTTCTTCTTCGTCTGTCGTTGCCATGGCCGGTGAGCATAGCTCTAGGTCGAGAACTACTCGTAACAAGGGAGCGGCAACCAAGGCTGCAGAAAAAAAAAGAGGGCTCGCCGCCATGCAGAGTCGAAAGATCTCTCACGGGCAGGCGATGGCTCCCAGGAGCGCCCTAGCCGCGGAGGCGAACATGCCGAGCCGGCGGAGCTGGAGTCGTTATCCCTCGACGGCATGCCCGATCAACTCAATAAGCACATCAATAAGCAGAAGGAGTTCATCCAAGGCTTGATGGAGTTGCTGAAGGAGAGCCTCGACGACATGCCCGCTGAGCTCAATCAGCAGGGGGAGTTGACCGCCGGCTTGGTGATGCTGCTGAAGAAGAGCATTGCCTCGGAGAAGAAGGCGATCGGTGAAATCCTGCGACTTCAGGAGGACAAGGCAAAGCTCTGCCACGAGATTGACCTGTTGAAGGAGAAGAACGCCGGCTGGAAGAAGCTGCATGAGAATAGTAATTCCTCGATGAAGATGCTGCAGGCCCTCGTCATGAAACATAAGGAGGAGTTGGCGAAGCTCCGCATCGAGCACCCGGCTGCTGTCAAGGTACATAATGCGGCTGTGGAACAGATGATGAAGGCTCGCGTCGAGAAATCCCGCGTCCTGGATAGAATGAAGAAGATGGCGGAGGAGACGCGCAAGGAGATGGAGGTCGTGGAGGCGATGAAGAAGCAGTTACGACTCCGCGGCAAATTAGATCATTTGGGGTGATAATATTCCTTCTTCTTTTGCTCCTTTGTTTCATCTTTTGCTTCGGATGTTTCGCCGCACGTGTCATGTTCTCTGCGAGGCATGAATAGAACAATGTTTTTTTTTGAGGGAATGAATAGAACAATGCTAACAATGAGATGACTAGCAAATTAGATCATTTTTTATCGCCATATAGCACTAGGCTGCCGTGTTTCATGCTCCTCCGTCGTAGTACTACTCTAGTGGAAAACTTGAGTATACCGCACGGTTCTTTGCTCCTCCTCGGTCAGGTCGTCGGCGCATTTATATGAGCAGTCAAATCACAAGGCCCCACCTTCCAGCAGTAATGAGCCGTCAAATCACAAAGGCCCTCGCCTCTCGTGAAACCGACCAAGCTAGACTGCCCCGCCCTCTAGCCTTTTAAAAAATGTATACTTTTGTACAGCAGTAGTATCGATGGATTGCGCCATGGAGCAAAACTTGAAATTAAAAAAAAGGTGGTACATATAGAGTGCGTTCGTCGCCAAATTATGCATATAGTACTATTAAAAAGGCTAGTCACAATAATGGTGTCCGCACAACCCACCCCTCAAATAAAACTAAGCATCCTGGAATTCTTTGACAAAACTAAGCACCGTGAAATTCTTTGACAACTAAACTGCTGGCTATATGATGTTGGCCATATATATTGTACATATATAATTTGAAGAAACGAGTGGTGGTACTATACCAACTAAAATATGAAATGTAAGAAATACTAGTATGTACGTACTGAAGAGTTAAAGTAACAAGAAGAAACATAACATAGTTCTGCTGGGGGCTCAGCACAACACACCCCTCAAATTAAATTAAGCACACCTGAAATTAAACTTTGCAACTATTCCGGTAGACACTGCATTAGAACCACCATGAGCAACGACACTGCCACCTTACCCGGAGTCCTCGTCCATCTCCTCAACGTCCTTGTCCCTCTTCCTCTTGGCCGATACTTCTTTGCTTGAACCGCACACTTGCCTGTTTCTCTTCATCCAACCCTTGTAGATATTAAAGCAAAGGTAGCCATCCATTGCAGCGTAGTGCATGACGATGAAACGTGTATGGAGGTTTATCCAGTTTACCGTACGAAGGATGAACCATGGCTCCTGCCAGGGTCAGCATTGAAGGCTGACGAGAGGACACCAGCCGATTCTTCTGGAGGTCGAAGGTGTTGCCTACAACGAGGCCTATCCGACGCAGGACTTCTTTGTCATTACCAAAGTCTACAGTAACGAATTTGACTAGGTTGCTCTCGAGGAAGTCCTTAAAATCCTGGCACTCAACGTCGGCATGGCATATGTGGTAGACCAAGCATAAGTCATGCACGCAAACCTGGATCACGGCGAGCTTCTTCCTCTCTTCGCCCTTTAGATCCTTCTCTCGTCCTAGGACTGTGGTGTACTCAACTCTAGCCCAGTGACCCACTCATCATCTGAGTCTTCGAACATGCGTCTGAAGCGAGAAAGGCATCCTTTCACCGTCGCGGAAGAACGGGTGTAGATGACGTCGAACTCATCGCCGGTGATGGTTCTAACCTTGTACTCACCGCCGATCGGGGAGATTTGGGACGCCATGGATTTGGGAGGAGGGTTAGGATTGGTGGAACTACCGTAATGTGAATGGACGGGATGACTAGGAGAGAACCGCCGTAGTATTGAAGGACGTGCGGGGATGAATAGGAGCGAACTGCCAACGTGCGAATGGCAGGGTAGTGACTTTCCATTCTCCCATGATACGGGCTTCAGAGAGCCCTTGGATCTGAGATCAAACGGTTGCATGGCGTGATTCTAGACCTATGGGTGAATAAATCCTGGAGGGTTATTCTGCAAATTTTCAGCAACTTAGCACGCGACCGTTTGATCTCAGATCCAAGGGCTGCCAGCAGCCCATATCATGGTTGCGCCTACCACGACCGTCGCGTCGCTCGTGCGGTTGCGCCCTTGGAGATTTAACACGGTGCGTTAGGCTATCTAATGTTGGCACATCATACATAGTCATCACTTAGTCACTCATACTACAACAAGGTTTTGGCTATAAGGTTGGCTATAAGTGTATTTATTTATTTTACTTCTCTCTATCTCTTTCTTCATACTCCCTCCGTCCCATAATATAAGAACGTTTTTGACACTAGTGTAGTGCCAAAAACGTTCTTATATTATGGGACACAGGGAGTACTAGTATTTATTGCATTTGCCAAGGAGTGACCTCTTCCAATGAAATGGTGTTGCTAAGTTTGCTTCATTTAATTAGCTATAGACTCAAAATTGTCTTTTCACCTAGGTACACGCGCTTAGCACCGTTTCTTCCTTGGGTCACCAAACTAGTATCTCTCTTCTTGATTAACTTGTCACATCAGACTTTATGCCTATATGGCAAGCTTAAGCACCTGTAGGAGCAAGTAAGTAGTGCAATAGTGCGCTTTACATGGCATTTTTGCATATGTGGAGGAAAGAGAGGCAAGGAAAAAGTGGAGAAGTGGGCTCTCATGCAAGAGCCAACCTCTACTACATGGTGGAGCATTGGGAGAGGCACCTGTATGGAGGTGGTCAGGAATCAGGAGACTCACGTTGGTCGTAGCGCCGTAGTTAAAATGATAATGGCAAGTCAAATCACGGGGCCCCACCTGTCCAGCAGTAACTCGCTGTCAAATCACACAGCCCTACGTTTGCAGTAGCCTACTCCCTCGTCTTCTCGCGTCTCTATCGAACCGACTAGGCGGAACTGCCCCGCCGCCTACCGCGCAGGAAAAGCCCCGCCCTCGACTTTTAAATAGTATACAGTATACTAATTTTGTATCCATGGATTGCGCCCGCGCCATGGAGCAAAGCATCTAGAAAACGGCGGTACACATGTACGGAGTATACAACACGCCCGTCGCTTTCGCGCCGCACCCCAGACGGTCGGTCGGTCTGGCACGCTGCTCTCCGAATGGAACGCGCGTCATATTGCATGTGCACACACATGTGGGACGGCAATTGAGAACCGACCATAGGCACACTCCCGGCCCCGCAAGTTGAGTGACTTAATAGAAGAGGGAGACGAGCGATAGTACTAGAGAAGTGTTGTACTACATTGGTGCCTGGACGATCCCTGCAAGACACGGAAGATTAGTTCGTCCATGCATGTGACCAGACTCCAGCAGACACGCCTGGATTGGCTATCGTCTATATATCGTGCAGGCTGTGTTGTACATGGCTATAGTTGTGGTGAGAAATCTAAAAAAAGGTTTCTTGCCATCTCACAAAATTAGGTGTCATGTGCTTCGGATCACTGCGAGGGCTAAACAGTGACAACTGAGTTGGGCTATTCATTGGGGGCACATGCACGAACAGTGACTACTCGGCTGCCATCTGGTCAAGCCGGCTATGTTAATTAGGACATCTATCGACGGACCCCTTTTCTACGAGTTTATCTTTAATTTGATCTTTGTTCCTCGTCTAGTTTGTCCGTCGGGATTCATGTTGTCTCCTTTGGGCAATGAGGTTATGATTTCTTGTCATGTGGCATTTTTTCGTGTTATATGTTATAATCCGGCGCTTCAGATCAAAATGACGACAACTGCGCCTCCGGGCCACGTGCATGAAGACTTCTCGACAGTCATTGACGAGGTCAAGCCGGCTCCGGTAGACAAAAGAAAACTAGTACTACTCCACTATATAGGCAGGAGCATTCGCGCTTGCTTGCTAGTGTTGCTCTCTTCACACCATTGTTTGGGATATGGCTTATCGTTATCGTCTCAGTCGGCTGGAGATAAGAGATTAATCGGGAAATCTGACGATTAATCGATTTTATCGGTGGACTATTAATCGGTCAGTTCTTTTTACAAGTCATAGGTTTCAAGCACTAATAAGATAAAAATAGATACAATCTTCAGTAAAACAGCAAGCCTTTAAATATGACAATACTACAGAACCAGTGTACAGAACACTACATCAATATATAACAATAGGCATAGCACATGCCCTTTTTTGCATGTTCCAAAATTCAAATAGGGCAGCAATTCATACTACACTACAACAGTGCATATTATAGTAAGTAGGACAACACTACAGCAGCACATGTACTGTTTTTGCATGTCTCAAGGAGTGCATATATAATAAATATTACATGGCAGATACACTTAATAGTTGAAAGCAGCACAATACAACCGTGCATATAATAGTCTTGCTGCTTTGCAAGCAAATACAGAAGATCCAGAATAGTACAAAGTTCAAACAAGTTTAACAAGGTCATCAGAAAACATAAATAACATAGTTTCTTGCTACTTTGCTTTTGCTAGCAGTAGCACACAGCCAAACGCCAATCAGCACATAGTCCTTCCTTTGCTCTCTGATTCTCACAACTCACAACCAAAAGTCCAAAATAAAGTACTAGGATGCCAGCAAGCATAAGACATTTTCATTGGCATAGGATTCAACGTTGCATACGGTCTTCCTCACCATTGTCACCAGTTTCTTCTATCCCATTCCCAACCACATCATCATCAGACTCGAACTCTATCTCATCCTCATTGACAGGCACAATGTCATCTTCATCATCAGAAACGAACTCTTCCACTTCATGTAGTTCTCTCACCCTTTGACTTCTACGAGGCTCCATTGCATTGTCATCTTTGGTTTCCCCCATCTCATCATCAATGTAAGCATCTTCACATATCCAATCTTGGGCTATGGAAGCATCTTCACCAAGAATGACATCGCAAGATGATGAGTACTTCTTTCGCTTTTCTAGCATTCTTCCATTTAATTGAATATAAACTAGATCCTCCCTACGACGCACATCTAGTTTATTTCTCCTCTTTGCATCTACCTACAAATTGCAAAGTGAAGCTTAGAGATTCACATCTTGTCAAAAACAAAGTAAGGATCAGATTTGGGTATTTGCAAGTTGAGAATTACTTGTTCAAAAACACTATGAGGAAGAATGCTACCTACAAATTCCAATTTCTTCTACCATCAAGTTGATTGTGTGAGTTGCACATGAGGTCCAAAATATCTTGGGCCTTTTACTTTTCAACATTGCCTTTGCTCCCATGTTGTTTGATGCATTATCCGTGACTATTTGCATAACATTTTCAGCCCCTACAAAACATCATTGCAATATTCAGCACACAAGCACATGATGAAAATTTGAAAAACAATGAAAGAGCAAATTAAAAAGTTCAGATTAGTACTTCTCAATGCACTCATCCACATAATTGAAGATGTATAGACTTGTGTGTGCAAAGGGCGATGCCTCCTTTGATCCAAGAAAGGTTGTCCCCAACTTGCAATGCACACACAAGTTCATGATGCTTCTCCTTTTCTTGTCTATCCAAGCATCGGTCATGATAGAGCACCCGGTATCCGCCCTCTCAACATCATGTGGCTTCAACAAATCCCTAGTCCTTTCCACCTCTTGCAACAACATCTTCTCTCGAATCATATATTGTGAAGGTTGCCTCCAATTAGGACCATAACGACCAAGAGCCTCACAAAACTGTTTGAAGTCATCATCATTTATATCATTAAAGGGTACATTCTTCTTGTACAACCATCTAGCCAAATATTGCCCTACTCGGTAGCTTCTCTCCTTATCAACACTATCATTAATATTCCGCTGAAATTTCATCATGTTCAATGGGATCGAAGGGTCGATTGGAGCAAGATATTGATCCATAGGCCCCTTCTTCGGATCATCTTTGCCAACTTCATTGAGCTCTTCTTGATCATCCTCATTTTCATTGGCCTCTATGGTCACCAAAGCTCTTACTTCTTCCTCTTGTTTTTGCTTTTCCTTCTTCCTCTTCTTTGGTGCCTCATGTGCAGCCTTACATCGAGCTTTCTGATCTGATGTGGTTTGCAAACAACTTGTTATTGTCCCTTTAATTCCAGCTATGTGTTGGTTTATCCTAGTCACCCCTCCTGACATCTCTTTTCCACAAAGAATGCACTTGACTCTTTGCATATCATCTGGATCAATCATCACAACAACTTTCCAAGCCATGTCATCTGAGTTTCTCTTATGTTTGGAACTTGCAACCTCTGAAGTACCAGAAGCAGACATCTACAAACATCACAAGGGCAGCAACATTTATTACTTTATTAGAAGCACTAGACAACAAACTCTACAAATCTACAATACCAAATTATCAAAGAATTTCAGCATCTATTCATCTATAGTGACTTCAATCAAAGGGCAGCAACAACATGTATTAGACATTCAGACTTAAATCAAAGGGCAGGAGCAGCAACATCTATTCTACTGATCTACATTAGCATCTACACATCTACACATCAGCATCTAAATTTATCTTGCACAAACAAAACTAAAAAACAGTAAAAAGAAAGAAAAAATGCACTGCTCTGCTCTCCTGGAAGGGGCAGAGTTGGCCTCCTTACTGCCGGAGGAGGGAGTGGCGGAGATGGTGCAGGAAGTGGTGGCGGCGGCGAGATGCTCCTGAAGGAACGGGAGTCGAGGAAGGGGTCGCGGTGCTCTGCTCTCCTGGAGGAAGGGTGGACGTGGTAGCGGCCGCGAGATGCTCCAGCCGTCGGGCGTGCTCCTATAGGAAGGGCGTGCTCCGGCCGTCGGGCTCCTGGAGGAGTGGCAGAAGTGGTGGCGGCGGCGAGATGCCCGGCTGCCGGGCGTCAGGATCCTGGCGACGCTCTCCTACTGCTGCCTGCTAGCTGCCAGAAGATGGAGAGGGCGCAGGTGACTGAGGTGTTGGGGAAGAGGAGGAGTGGAGGAGGAGATCCAGAGGACGGGCAGCAACAGCGATGCTAGCTCCGGCCGCCGGAGCCAAGCAGGGTGGTGACGACAGTGTGGATCGAGAAGGTGGAGGCGGCAGTGTGGATGGGGAACATGGCGGCGGTGTGGACAGGAAACCCTATCGGGTGGGCATGTTTTGTGGTTTGCGGGGGAAGGGAGGCCCATTTTGAGGTTTCTGTACAGAGGGCCCATACCGATTAATCGGAATATTCGCGATAAATCGGTTGTCAGGCCGATAAATCGGCCCAACAGATTAATGTCGACGATATGGCCTTATCTTAGCGGCTATACCACGAGTAGCGATTAATCGGCCGATTAATTGGCGAATCGGTCGATTTCTTGAACAGTGCTTCACACTGTCTTGGCCTCTCCAGATCTAAACACGATAGCGGTGGCCACACACTCTCTCTCTACTCACCGCTGGTGACAGATCTAGCCGGATCCTCTCTGCCGGGGAAGGTGAGAAGGTGCAACGTTCACGCGGTCGTCCTCGGCGACGGCTCTTACCCACTACTGGGCGCGTCCCGGTCAGCCTGCCTTGCCGTTCTCTCCGAAGCACCGCTGGCGAGGAGGGCCTCCAATCCCTTCTTCCTCGCTGCCGTTGTGTGGGCAGATCCGGCCTCCCGCTGCCCACCTAGCGACATCCCGGCGACCATCAGGTATAACTTCCTTCGAAACCGGCCTTGCTCTACTTCCCGAGCTCCTGACGTTGCTGCATTTGTATCTTTTACTATTTCTCAGGCCCCCTCGTAGATAGGATCGATCAGCTGTTCGAAAACCTCCTAATTTTTTTTACGTTTAAGAGGTAAAACTAGTTCATTCACTCGAAATAAAGGGAAACACAGTACAAACTCAATATAAACCCGATCTATTGGTTGAAAAAGGAAAGAAAGTGGGGACTGGGGGACAAGTCAACAGAGTAAGTCTAGCACTAGATTTGCTAGCCTCACACAGTATAAGGTGGCTATACCGAACAAAAATGGGACCAACCCAGATATCCTGTTCTGATGTTTGTTGCCCCAAGCCAGTCTTATGTAATGCCACTGGAATGTAGCAGTCGCACTGTTAAAAGTAAGGACACGTTAAACCAATGTTGTTTTCAATGTAATGCCTCTAGTAATATGAATCAATGGCACTTCTTTACATGTCCTGCTAAAATTTCCCATTAAGATAAGTTGGTTCTTTTCGTTAGAAATGCAACTCTCCTGGTCCGCCTACTCTCCCGTGCCCAAAGTAATGTCGTATTTAACGGTTGTCATAGTTAATCGTAATGCCCACACTAATATCTAGCAATGCCACTGCTTTAGAAATTGCTACTGTCCTTGTAGGATTGCCATTCAGATAAGGAACATGCTTATTTTCATTTGATGCATGTTTCATCACTTGTTAGTCACCCTCCTTTCCACTTTTTTTGTGCAAACAGAGATATACATTTCACACTCGATCTTAGTTGAACTGCACAAATGATATCCAAATTATAGTTGAGCATTCCAGGAGCTTCACAACCAACCTTGATGTTGCTCAATTTTATTGCAACTAATGAAGAAGAAGCTCTATGGGTTTCGTTTTCTGATGGAAATGGAACAGGGGCTGGAGCCCTTTTCTTAAAAAAAATTGAAGAAGAAGCTGCTAGCTCACGGGACATTGCTTCATTTTAGGTGAACTGCACCAAAAGGTCCCATGAATTGAATCATCCATGATGATGACTGAAAGAGCCAGCTTCAGCATCCCAGTCTAAGCACCCCCGGCATCCATCCTTGCGACGCACGGTACACCTCGTTAGCCACCTGCTCGACCCTAGTGTCACTGATAAAATGAAGTAATAATACAGTTAAAATAGAGAGAGTGTCATCTCTATCATTTTATTTCTAATGTAGATAAAGAAAGTGCTTCTCTTTGTTAATGTATGTTTCATCAACTAGTCCCATTGTTAATGTTTAAGCGTTACTGCAAACTGGGGTGCTTAATTTTAGTTGATATGTACAAAAATAGAGATTTGAATGTCTCAAGGCGCCTCCTTGTACTACCAATGTACACTGATGTTCATCACTGGCAAAAGGTGTATCTGGGAGACTTGGGACGATGTCCAGTATGAGGCGTACCGTATGAGGCGTCGCAGGGCCCATCTCGCCCTCACAGCATGGCATACTATGATACTATCGCAATATTTTCTTCTATTTATTTTGTGTGTTTCATCAACTAGTGCCACTATAATGTAATCATGCTTTTCATTATCTGTGCAAACAGGGTTATTCAGCTACATTTTGGTGGAACTGCACAAATGTACGTATGGAACCGGCATATATGCAGAGTGCGAGGTGTGCCAAGTAAAAATTACCGACACCAACCATGCTGCATGAACGCATTGGCATCCACCACCACCAGTGGGATGTGTGGCACTCTCTGTGGATGGATCTTTCTCGGCAGCAAATCCTCTAACCAAATACTAGTAGCTTATATTGGCAGTTTTCTAGGGAGTACTCTTTTCTGAAAGAAGCACCAATCTATTTTTCTTTATTTGTACACTGTGTCACAACTGTGACCCAAAGGTCCAGAGCTATTTTAGGGTGATTGTCGTAGTACATGGAGAGTGATTGTAAGCATGATTTTCATTAGCTGTCACACTGATTGTAAGCATGAGCAGGTGGAAGATTAGGTTAGTGCGAAGCTTACCTTAAACCCTACCGCCGCCGTTGAAACGAGGCGAGCATCGATGGAACCGTGGAGAATGGAGGGGAAGCGACGTCGTGCCATCCGGCCTCCTCTTGCGGTGGGAGAACGAATACTCCTGTGGCTCCGGCTGGGTCTGCACCCTCACGAACGGCACACCATACTCGATCGATTCGTTATCCTCTGGGTGCTCGACCTTCGACCTGTACGCCCACCACCTCCGCCTGACTGTCGCCTCGGGCGAATCTGTCTGCTCCATTGCCCAGAGGAGATACTCGATGAACTCAGAGGACTGCGGCGTGACTGCCGCCGAGGAGTACATGTACATCGCCGCCCTCATCGCCGTTGTCTCGCTCTTTCGCATACATTGCCACATGGCCAGCACCGTCCTCGAAATCTCCCACTCATTGTCAAACCAACTAAGGATCTCCTTCAACCTGGCTAACTTTGCCTGGTCGCCGCCGGCGATCTGCCTGATTCGCTGCTGCATCCTCTCCATAGATGTCCTTCTGAGTGGTCTGGTGCTAGCTTTGGAAGATGGGAGGAGAGACGGTGGTCTTGCAATAGAGAAGAGGGAGAGGCAAGACGGTGGTGTTGGAATGGAGATGATGGAGAGGAGAGGAGGTGGTTTTGCAATGGAGAAGATCAGAAGAGGGAGAGGCGAGACAGTGGTTTTGGAATGGAGATGATGGAGAGGAGAGGAGGTGGTTTTGCAATGGAGAAGATCAGAAGAGGGAGAGGCGAGACGGTGGTTTTGGAATGGATATGATGGAGAGGAGAGGAGGTGGTTTTGCAATGGAGAAGAGGAAGAGGAGCGTGTGGCAGCGATTTAGGATTGGACGAGAGGGCCGGCGTGCTGTGACTGGATCAAAATCAAAATCGATTTACCCTTCAATTAAGAAAGCAACCCCACATTAACTAGTATCCCTTTTATTCTGGGTCATAATTGACCATGATTTTCGCACATAAAATATATGTTATACGTTGCAGAAATAATATAATTTGAAAGTACATTCAGATACAAACCAAACGATACAATTTTTGGTCACATGCAGTCACATTTTGCTTGTCAAATATAGTACGTGGTCAAACTTTGACCCAAAATATGCAAAACAACAAAAAAAAAACTTCCAAGACCAGCGCCGCTCTTCCGCTCTTCTCCTCTTAAATCACCGCCGCTCCTCTCATGTTCCAATCTAAATCCAGCGCCTCTCCTCTCCTCTTCCATTTCAAAACCACCGCCCCTCCTCTCCTGTTCCAGTCCAAAACCAGCGTTGCTCCTCTCCCGTTCTAATCCAAAACCAGCGCAGCTCCTCTCCTCTTCCATTCAAAAACCACCACCGGCGAGTGAAGGTGCTATGGAGAAGTAGATCGATGGAGGAGTACAACCGATACGTGAGGATCGTAGACGGCGACCCTGTGAAGCTAGCTAGGATGTTGGAGATACAGTCTTGGTTTGACAACAAGGACCAACTAGCGGCGACGGCGACATCCATGGCCAAATATCTGCAACAGAGTGAAAAGGCGGTGATACTCCCGGAGGGAGTCGCGCCGGAGTACATAGAGCTGCTCCTCTGGGCCATGGAGCAAACAGATTCACCGAATCCGATCGTGAGGGAGCGGTGGTGGGAGTATCGATCCCAGATAGAGCATCCACCAGAGATTGAAGGATCGAGCATCTACAGGGTGCCGTTTGTGATGGTGTCCTGCCAGAGCGAGCCGGTGGAGTCTTCATCGACCGAACCCAACTGCAAGAGGAGAAAAGCAGTTGGCCCGGGTACGTTTCCCCGCCATCGTCTCCCTCACCGTTCACATCGTCTCATGGGGCGGCTGTCTGCCGCCGAGGAATAGGAGGGGGCTCCTGTCGGATTTCGGGTTCCGGCAGACCCTTGAGGTTCGAACTCTGGGGTGTGCACGAAGATCTTTCCCCTACCAGCTCACGTCTCGAAGCCTCGCAAGTAATCTAGGCTAGAAAGAAGAACACACAAGGGACACGAGATTTATACTGGTTCAGGCCACCGTTGTGGTGTAATACCCTACTCCAGTGTGTGGTGTGGTGGATTACCTCAGGGGCTGATGATGAATAGTACAAAGGGAGAACAACCTCGTGAGGGGCTGCTCTTGAGCTGGTGCGATGAACTGCTTGGATGAGTTCAGTCGCCTCTCTCTAGTCTATGCGTGATCTGGATCTGCCCCCTACCCTGTGGTGGCTGGCTCTATTTATAGAGGGAGGCCATGGGCCTCTTCCCAAATAATGAGCGGGAAGGACGCCAACAATTGGACATTTTGAAGGGGAACATCTAGTACACTTATCCTGACTAAAGTTGGTCTTCGGCTGCCAAAGGCTCTGACAATGACGCTGTCCTGGGCTCCACGATGACCTCCATCCTGCCGTTTTGCTGGTCTTGGCCTTGTTGCACCGAAACGGTAACCTTTGCCTGATGCCTTGGCTTGTGCTTGCCCCCTTTGCACCGAAGGGGAAACAAGGACACTGCGCAGGCCGGCGCCCGCCTGGTCTCGATCGTCATGGCTTGTGTCACGGGCTCCTCGTGAGGTACCCTGCCTTGATCTCTCCGCCTCCTTGCGAGCCTGCCTGATAAGGCTACTCCTAAGGAAGCTTCCTATCATCCACCCCGCGAGGCTTGGTCCCTCGCGAGGGACTTGAGCTTGAGGTGATGAAGCTGTGCTGCATTGGGCCCCCACTTGAGCCACGCCGTAGGCCGCAGGCAGGCAAGTCTAGGGACCCCCATTCCCAGAACGCCGACAATAGCCCCCGGGCCCAAGGCGCGCCCGGACTTGTCTTAGCAGAGAAGCGAAGGGGCAAGTGCGAAGCACCGTGGGCCCCAACAGTCTGCGGCCTTGGGCGCCGCGTGGCGGTTGATTGGACATGGGCATCTCCGCTTCCCCACGATGCCTCATTACACGCCCGGCTAGGCGGACCCGTGGTTGTACACAGCCATTCCCCTTTCGCTGCTCGCGTGCTTCCTGCCCTTCCTTCTTCCTCAGGCTCCAACCTCCGCCTCCAATCCAACTCGAACTCTCCCCCTTCCCATTGCCATGGCGCCAATGAAGAGGGAAAAGGGGAAGAAGCCCGCGCCTTCGTCCCGCTCGCCACCGGCGGTGGCCCCCGCCATTGACTGGTCCATCATACTCAATCCCGAAGCCTTGAACAAGGTTTGCTCTGTCCTTGCCACCATCTTCAACGAGTGCGGCAGGACCACGGTCTGGCCTGCGTCCCATGCCTCCTTTGATAGGGTCGTAACGGAGGTCCAATTCTTCGCCGATGCCCTGTGGGCAGGTCTGGTTCCCCCCTTTTCCGCTTTCTTCAATGTGGTGCTCTCCCATTATCAGATCCACATGATGCACCTCGGGCCTGAGTCCATTACCCTCCTAGCTGTCTTCGCTTTTGTTTGTGAGGCAATGGTGGGCATTCCTCCTTCCGTTGCCCCGCTACGCCATTTCTTCTCTTTGTGCCTGAGTGACCCCACTCAATGCTTGGGGTGCGTGAGCTTCCTCGCCGTGCTAGAGATGGCTGCTTCTGGGATCGATTTCGGCCTTCCTCCTTCTGAGGCCAGGTTCAGAGAGCGGTGGCTGTATGTGGATGTCGGAGTGCCCAGCCCCCTGCTCTCGCACCCAACCTTGCCTGTTGTTCCCAACTCAGGCTGGGATCATGAGACGCTCGTGAGCCCCCGGCTCGCCTTCGTCTGGCGCCGCTTCGAGAGTTTGAGGGCGCTCGACGTGACGGCACCCATGGTGGTGAAGGAGTTCCTCCAACACCGCATTGCTCCTCTTCAGCGCCACTCCTGTCGGATGTGGGACTTTGTGGGGTACAAAGACCGCATGCGGCTCCAGGAGGAGGATCTGGCGCCTGAAGCGCTGAGGACGGTGCTCAGGGTCCTGACTGGCGATCCTTCCCTAGGCAGCCTTCGACATGATGGTGCCCTCTTGTATCTTGGCTCGGGCAGGGCCGATTTTGTGAGGCAGATGCCCAGCTTTGATGAGTGGGGGCTGCGCCTGGCTGGCCTCATGGGGCCCCGCGAGAATCCAGTCGCTGTGATTGCTCTTCCGGTCGCCCAAAGCGGCTCTGTCTCAGGCGATGGAGCGGGGAGACGAGAACCGCCGGGAGCTGAAGGGGATGATGTTGAGATGTTGACGCTGCAAGGAGCCCCAAAGGTGGCATCTCCCGAAGTCCATCCTGGAGCAGTGGCAGGCGAGGAGTTGCGGCCTACGGCTCCCGAGGTCCCGACCATTCCTCATGAGGCGGCGCCTGGTGGCGTCCCCTAGGCCGGTCCCCTTGGCGCTGATCACCTTGACGCCTCTTCCATGCCACGGACCGACCCCTGCGCCGAGCGCTTAGGTCGGTTCCGTGTAGACTTCGAGGCCCTCCGCAAGAGGAAGGAGGCCTTGGGTGGTGACGATCGCCCTTGCAGCCTGTTGAAGCGCAGGAAGTACTTCGCCATGGACGAGTAAGTCCTCTTCTCTCTTTGCTCCTTTACTTCTCTGTTCTCAAAGCTGACCACGGCCTTTCAAGGCCCTTCCTGCCAAATTCGCGGAGACGACCAAGGAGCCATCCCCCCAAGCTTTGTCCTCGCTGCTAATCCTTGGTGCGCCAAGCTCGGGCGACGCCCCTGCCACTCGGCCGGTCGGAGAAGTGGCCCGTCCCGCCGGGCACCTCGAGCCTGTGCGCCTGCTGTCCTCCCTTCACGAGTTCACCTGGGGTAGAGCTAGCTTGCCCCGTGCTCCTTCCTTGATCGTGGATGGTGATTGGCTGAAGTCAGTCTTGAGCTCCCCTTCTAGGGACGGACCGGTGCTAGGCCGGGCTCCTGGCGATTGCTGGGGCGCCAGCACCTAGCCCTGCGCCGGGAGGGCGCATGCCTCCTCAGGGCCCTCCGCATACGCCAGGGGCAGAGGGCGACGCGGAAGACGTGCTCAGGCGTGCTCGCGAACGCCGCGCGCTTCGTCAAGAGTTTCTCCAGGGGGCGGCGGATGCGGTGAGCCGGATCGGTGCGGAGCTTGCTAGCGGGGATGCGTGCCTTCAGGCCGAGGGCCTGCGCCTTGCTGAGGAGAGGCGCAAACTGAAGGTAGCTGTCGCCCTCGCGCGTCATCAGCGTGACCTTGACAACGCGAAGGCCGAAGTGTCGCTGGTAGTTTCGCGGGAGGCCTGCTCCCAAGCCGTCGAGGAGGCCCAGGAAGCAGACCGACGGTGCAAGGATGCGGAGGAGCGCGCATGGGAGCTCCAGGCCTGGAGCAACTCTCTGGAGCAGCAAGTGGAACTACGCCAGGCGGCCCTTGTGTCGCTGAAGGGGGTTCCCATCGACCAAGCGGAGCTCCAGAAATGCGAGGAGGCGCTGACGCTGGACGCCGCCGAGCGCAACCTTAACCTTGAGCGGCTGGAGACGAGGGAGCGCCTGGTGACTCAGGCGGAAGATGACGTCACCTCGTGCGAAGCCCGAGTCCAAGAAGAGGTCGACCGCCGCGTGGCGGAAGCTCACTCGGATCTCGAGCGCCAATACAAAGTGAAGTTGGAGTTGATCAGGGACGAAGCTGAGGGTAGGACCGCGGCCCTCAGGGCCAAACTGGCTGAAGTGACGCGGGGTGCGAACTCCTCCACAGCCGCCCTTGGCGCAGCGCAGGCGGAGCTGGCCTCTTCCCGCGCCGAGCTGCTTCTTCTCCAACAGAGGGTTGATGGTGCTGAGGCCATCGCACGGCGGAATGAGGATGAGATCCGTCAGCGGCGGATTCTGGAGCACAAGCATGCCCCCATGCTCCGAACGCTCAGGGAAAGGGCTAACACAGCCTTGAGCAACATTTGCGAGGCTGGCGCCAAGGAGCCACATGAGACCAACTATGCCGGCAACATCCAATTTTTCACTGACGTGGTGCCGCTTCTGGAGAACCGCTCTGAGAGGTCTCGTTGGCTTGTCGAGGAGAGAGACCGAGCCTTGCTCGGGCGTGCCTTCTCCCGTGTCTTCAGCTATCTGCAGGACAGGGACCCCCACTTCAATTTCGATGCCGCCATCACACCGGTGCCCGTTGCCATCCGGGGCGACCTGGCGCAATGGGTGGAGGACAACGTGGACGCCCTCGTCAGGGCCTTCGCGTCTGATGATGACAGCGTGATCGTGGCCGCCGATGAAGGCGGCGTTGTGGATGGGCTGGCGCTGGCGGAGGTGCTGGTGGTAGTGGTGATGATGTCAGTGATGCTAGAGACGCCTCTGGAGGTGCCCTAGAAGACGCGGTGAGTGATATGTCCGACTGATCGTATGTCGCCGCTGTTTACGCTGCATGAAGAAGGCTCGGGCTTGGCCCTGAAGATTGTAAGAGCATTTTGGGAGGGGATGCCCCTCATGTAAAGATTTGCGATCAGTACCCCGGTAAGCATAACGCTGCGTGCGAGCTTAGCTACTGGCCCGGTGATGGGTCAGCTGACTTGTTTACCTTTTGGCCCCGACGAGTCCCGAGTGGGCCTGCGGGGGCCGCAGCGCCTCGAGTGTCTTCTGGGTGAACCCATTGATCCTGCAATGAGAACCTCCGGAGAGGGTGCAGCGACAGCGGTCCGGATTATAGACGTGCTTGGCCCGGCCCGGCTTGCGAGGGGCTCGCGAGGGGAGGCAGCTAACGCTAACTTTGGACGCAAAGCCGAAATCACAACACAATAGATTGCTCGAACGAGACTAAACACCCCTCCCCCAAACACACGCAATTCTCAAGCTCAAATCCAACTTAAATTCAAATCGAAGAACCTTGTCAACAGAGGAAAAGGCAGAAAGCAAAAAGCCACGTCCGGCACCTAGTCTAGTCTTCGACGTCTTGTCACCAGCGCGGAGCGAAGTGCTGCCACTAGGCGTGGGCGGGAGCCCCCGAGACCCGAGGGCGGCTCTCCGGAGACTCTGGGGCGTGCACAGCCCCACTCATTATTACGTGAGAGTGTCACGGGCGGCGAGCCTCACAGGCACTGGGCCTTCTTCACAGGTACCGGCCTTGCTTCATATCGCCAAACGAGGGCCCCACCTTGCGCCACACTCTACCGCTATTGACGGCGGCCGGAGACCAAGGACGACGCCAATGGGGTAGAGCGGTCGCCAGCGGTTCCCCCGATGACCACGGGTCCTCTGCCGGGGGAAGGCCCTAAGGCACCTCCCCGGCTGAGGGCCTACCTCCTGAGAACGCCATGCGCCGAGCGCCGCGGGGACGAACCCGGATCTCGGCCCCTCTCCTGCAGCCCCCGGTGCCCTCCTCCCGAGGGGTAAGAGGCTGCAGCATTGGGGCAGCCATATGCTGCGGCGACCTATACCTCCTGCGACCCATGGTTAGCATAAGCTTGCTCCTGAGGAATTAGTGGTACCCGATAATTGCTGCCGCCAGCGCGGTTGTCGAGGTTCTCTTGGGGTTCCTGAAAGAGCTTAGCTTCTGGCACCTCCTCGCCCCAGCCTGGCCTGAGGAACGAGCCATGATCTTCTTCCAGTGTGCACTCTTGATCCACCATGTGGGGTGCATAAGCTTCTGGCGCCACCGCCCCGTGGGTCTCGCCGTAGTGCCCCATATGCCACGCAGTCCGGCCTGGAGCGTTGTTTTGGGGGTGGTGGCGTGGTGGTCCGCCGAGGCCGAAGGCCGCGGCATGCGCTCCTTCGCCGACCGGAGATGGGGCCGGCGCGACTTGTCGCCCGGTGCTGACGGCCGGGTTGGCGTTGAGGAGGCCCTGGAGCCCGCTTGGAGCTGCATGGGTGCGTATGGGGCTGCCATACGGCCCGCTCTGGATCTGGATCGGCAGCTGGACGCAGAAGGGAGGTGCTCCTGAGGCGGCGGCGTCCAGGAGCTCGGCCACTCGCTTCAACAACACGTCGCGGCCGCCCTCCAGCAGCCGGCACCGTAACAGCTCTCGGGCCACCGTGAGCGCGGCCCTGGAGTTCGCCTACTCCCGTCGGGTGTGCGGCGTGGCTTGAGGCTCTTGCTGCTAACCGCACCTGCCGCGGCGTGAGGGCACGCGGCGTTTGGCCGCGTCACCCGCGCCCCGCAGCGTCCTGCAGAGCGCGAGCTGCCTAAGGCGCAAGGTTGAGCTCGCCCTGGGCTGGCGGCACGGCGTGGGCGGGCCACGCCGCCCAGCGGTCAGTGTTGGCTGTTGGGTCGTTTGACATCTGAACGGC
Organism: Triticum dicoccoides; assembly: GCF_002162155.2. NCBI lineage: Eukaryota > Viridiplantae > Streptophyta > Magnoliopsida > Poales > Poaceae > Triticum > Triticum dicoccoides. The sequence continues at coordinate 218,471,959 of NC_041381.1, read as the reverse complement.
GAGGCGAAGGAACGCGAGGCGGCGGAAGAAGGATGCCGACGCACCCCTACCTAGCGCGCCAAATGTCGGATTTTGGGTTCCGGCAGACCCTTGAGGTTCAAACTCTGGGGTGCGCACGAACATCTTCCCCTACCAGCTCACGTCTCGAAGGCTCGCAAGGAATCTAGGCTAGAAAGAAGAACGCACAAGGGACACGAGATTTATACTAGTTCAGGTCACCGTTGTGGTGTAATACCCTACTCCAGTGTGTGGTGTGGTGGATTGCCTCAGGGGCTGATGATGAATAGTACAAAGGGAGAACAGCCTCGCGAGAGGCTGCTCTTGAGCTGGTGCGATGAACTGCTTGGACGAGTGCAGTGGCCTCTCTCTAGTCTATGCGTGATCTGGATCCATCCCCCTACCCTATGGTGGCTGGCTCTATTTATAGAGGGAGGCCCTGGGCCTCTTCCCAAATAATGAGCGGGAAGGGCGCCAATAATTGGGCATTTTGAAGGGGAACATATAGTACATTTATCCTGACTAAAGTTGGTCTTCGGATGCCAAAGGCTCTGACGATGACGCAGTCCTGGGCTCCACGATGACCTCCATCCTGCCATTCTGCTGGTCTTGGTCTTGTTGCACTGAAACGGTAACCTTTGCCTGATGCCTTGGCATCTGCTTGCCTCCTTTGCACCGAAGGGGAAACAAGGACACTTCGCAGGCCAGCACCCGCCTGGCGCCCACCTGGTCTCGATTGTCATGGCTTGTGTCACGGGCTCCTCGCGAGGTACCCTGCCTTGATCTCTCCGACTCCTTGCGAGCCTGCCTGATGAGGCTACTCCTGAGGAAGCTTCCTGTCGTCCGCCCCGCGAAGCTTGGCCCCTCGCGAGGGTCTTGAGCTTGAGATGATGAAGCTGGGCTGCATTGGCCCCCACTTGAGCCACGCCCGCAGGCCGCAGGCAGGCAAGTCTGGGGACCCCCGTTCCCAGAACGCCGACTGCTGCCCCCCCCTAGCCCAATAGTCGGGCAGGTTGTGAATTGTCAAGAGGAGCTTAGGGTTGTCAGTATTGGCAGGTTGTGAATTGTGTTTTGTGTTGTGTATTTTGAGAGTACTTTCAGATATGAATGTCTTTTGAATTTCAGATTTGTAGTATTGAGCATATAAAGTATTTTATGAATTCTAGAGATCTATTTTTAGCACTTAAAAAATGTAGTTTCATAGAAGTATAAAAGTGCAGACAATGTGATTCTCAGAGAAGAAACTGCAAGTTTCAATTTCAGATAAGAAACTGCAAGTTCAGTTTCAGATAAGAAACTGCAACTTTCAGAGACAGAGCATTTATATTAACACGGCCTTTTCAAACAGGGTTAACATCATGTTGGAAGTTTTATTCATGGTCGAAAATGGAACTATCAGCCAGTTAACATCATGCTGATCAACATTCATGCATAGCACATCTTCATATGATGCACAGTCAAAATCACAATGTCGAGTGTGCGAAACACAGAGAAAACGAGGGACGAAGTTTTGGCAAGTGTTGGACATGGTTTTGGGCTGCCCCGTCTAGGCTTTCATTTTTAACATGCGCAGCCCACGACCTCGGATGGGAGGTCCATAGGCATATTTGTATTTTCTTAGGGCCGTCATGTATCGACCGGCCTATGGACCTCTTATCCGAGGTTTTATTTTTGGCAGCCCAATTTATGTATTTTTTTTAAAAAACACAGAGGTCTGTTCTATTTCTCTATATTAGAATAAGAACGCCAGGTCCAACTTATGTTTCCCTTCTAACTATATTATATATATTTAAATTATTTTATATGTTATTATATATTATTTTCATTGTCATCATATATTTAACAGATACTTACATATGTAAGAAAACAATATCCCACATCTTATTAACTTATAAAAATAATTTCTTAACAAATAAAATCCTGAATTGTTTTGACACGAAGATCCTAGTGATTGTGTACAAAAGCTTGGTAAGATTTAAGGACGAATGTAATAATATCACTTATTATTTAAATATATTTATAACAAAATGCTCAGCCCCTTTTTTTTGATAACATTGCTGGCCCAACCCAACATTATAATTAGAATTAGCCCAGCAAAACCATGTATTTCAAGAAAGTGCAAATGTCCTGTAATTTTTTAGGAAATAAAATAAATGTGACGCAAGGACGCTACATTATTTGTTCACCCAGCCCAGCTAATGGCTGTAATTAAAAAAAAGATCAAATTGACTGTAAATTCTACCGCGCAAAAAAAAGACCGTAAATTCAAAAAAAATGGGTTGAATACATGCCACATTTTTGAAGGCTAAAATGTGGGCCAATAGGTTGAAGCCAACGCAAGTCATTGTCAATTTAGTCAACAAATGATTCTGACATGTTAGCCGTTGGATTTACATGCAACGACCGACATCCATCTTCAATCTCTCGTCTTCTTCCTCCAGCGCCACCGGGACCACCTCCGCCTCCTGCTGCTAGCAGCTCTGCTTAGCACGCTTCGCTATGAAGCGCTACTCCATCGTTGGCCAGGCCATCCCTCCACCCCTCCACACCTCCTGTTCTTCTCCACCGACTACCGAATCACACCGCACTAGAACCAGTTAACCCTCGTACACCTCTCCGTCTGCGACTCTACTACCCCATCTTCCCATATCCGGCTCGTTGTTGTCCGGGGCCGCGTCGTCATCCACCACCTTGGATGCGCTCGGCGCGGCGTGGTCAACGTGGTCAACGAACGACACCATCAGAAGTAGACTGTGTGTGGAGAGGCTGACAGCTGGGTCCACAACCGCACACAAGGAAATGCCTCCTTATTACGCGCAAAATAATGATTCCTCCATCTGACATCTAGGACCCACCGGAAGGGCCTCTGTATTTCACAAAAAAAATGTGCCCCCCACTGACATGTCGAACCCACCAGCTATATCTTCGCACGCAAGGAAGTGCCTCCTTATTACGCACAAAAAAATGGATACTCCCCCTGCCAGCTGGAATCCAGCATAGTGGGAGGCTGACTTGTGGGCCTACCAAGTTGATGGGGATGGAGGGCTTTGTCAACTTAGTCAATATGAACGATTCTAGCTCCTGTTACCGTACGATGTTCATACAATGGCCGTAGTGCTTCTTCAACCTCTGGTCTTCTTGCTCCAGCCGCCCAAACCAGCGTCGGTCATGCCGCGTGCTTCTGCCTCCCGTGGCCGGCTGTGATGCCGCGGAGGCCTCACCGCCTCCTACTACTCCCACCGTTGGCTAGGCCATCCCTCTACTCACCCACACCCCCTGTTATTCTGCGGCGACAGCAGCCTCACACCACAGCCAAACTAGTGAACCCTCGTACTCCTCTTCGCGTGGGCATCCACTGCTGCGTCTTCCCCGGCTCCGAGTCGTCCCATTCCTAGTCCTCGCCGTCGTCCACCGCCGTGGTTCTCTCTGTGCGGCGTGGTCAACGTGGTCAAGGAACGACTTCCATCGGACGTGGACTGTACGTGGAGAGGCTGACAGCTAGGTCCACGGCCGCAGCAAGGAAGTGCCTCCTTATTACGCGCAAAATAATGATTCCTCCACTTGACAGTGGGGACCCACTGGACGGGTCACCGTATTTCGTGAAAAAAAACGTTTCCCCCTGATTGCTGGGACCCACCAGCTACATCTTCGCACGCAAGGAAGTGCGTTCGTGCAAAAAGAAAAGGATTCACCCCCTTACTGCTGGGACCCACCAGCTACATCTTCGCACGCAAGGAAGTGCGTCCGAGCAAAAAAAAACGATTCGCCCCCTGACTGCTGGGACCCACCAGCTACATCTTCACACGCAAGGAAGTGCGTCCGGGCAAAAAAACGATTCGCCCCCCTGACTGCTGGGACCCACCAGCTACATCTTTGCACGCAAGGAAGTGCCTGACAGTCGGGACCCACCTGGTCGAAGCGTACGTAGCGTTGTCATTCTGGTCGCGAACGTGTACGTACATATATACTGGTGGATGTACAGGCGCGCACGTGTCGTAGTAGAGGCGTGTACATGTCGTAGTAGAGGCGCGCACGTAGCATGTACACGTACGTGCAACGACCAGGGTGCAAGAAAGAAAATATGGCCACGTACATACATATGGGCGGGGTCTCGAACGCCTACTCGTGCATACGTACGGCCAGGGCTCGTGTACATGGCTAGGTCGGAATGGAGAAACAACATCATCGTCGTGTTCATGGGGAGGCAACGGAATGCGTCGTGTTCATGGGGAGGCAACGGAATGCGTCATGTTCATGGGGAGGCAACGGAATGCATCATGTTCATCGGGAGGCAACGGAACGCGTGGGAGCCAACCGGCTGGGTCGGAACGGAATGCGTGGTCATGTTCATCGGGAGGGCTTGGACGGAATAGGCGATGAAAACGAGGCCTGGCGTACCACAGAAGGAGGAAACGGACATCCTACGTTCGAAACGGGGTCCTGTTGATCAGGAGGGGTGTGGCATATCGCAAAACAGAGGAAACGGACCTCCTACGGTCGAAACGGGGGTCCTGCTGATCGGGAGGGGTGTGGCGTACCGCAAAACGGATGAAACAGACTTGTGTTGGAGCGCTACGGTCGAAACGGGGTCATGTTGATCGGGAGGGGTGTGGCGTAACACAAAACGGACGAAACGGACTTGTGTTGGAGCGCTACGGTCGAAACGGGGTTCCTGTTCATCGGGAGGGGTGTGGCGTACTGCAAAACGGGACTCCATAGGATACTGTTCATCTCCACCGTCGACCTCCTCCAACCCCCAGGGGATACCGTCGACCTCCTCCAGCCTCCACGGGCTCCTGTTCATCCACCCTCCACCGCGCGCTACTCCACCGGCTACTGTTCAACCACGCCTCCATGGGCACCCCTCCACCGTCTACTATTCATCCAGCCCTCCACACCACGGGGTCCGGTTCAACCACCCCTCCACGGGCACCCCCCACCATCTACTGTTCATCCAGCCCTCCACACCACGGGGTCCTGTTCATCCAGAGGCAACGCCACCGCTCACTGTTCATCCAAACCTCCCTTCCCCCCGCAATGCTCACTGTTCATCCAATCGATCGACTTCAGTTAGCAGGAGTAGCGAAGGAATCACTCGATCGGGTTCAGTTAATAGCCATCGATCGATCGCTCGGGTTCAGTAACGCGTAGCCTGCAGTGCAATCGCTCGGGTTCAGTTAGAGCCCAACGCCTCGCTCGGGTTCAGTTAGAGCCAACGCCTCGCAAACACACGCGTACCTGTATGAGAGAAACGTGCATCGCTTGGCCCCCGACCTCCAACCGTAACCGGGAACTTCCCGAAATTTTCCTCCCTCTCGCTTCTACCATGGTTTTTTCGTCATGGACGGCCCAAAGAATGTCATGCAGCTGCGTCTCCGGCCCGCCCAGGACTAAAAGCCCATTTTCTGTCATGATTTTTTGTCATAGAAGTAGGAGCCCACCTCTATGATGATACCGGGTTTTGTCACAATTATCGTCATAGAAGTGCCATATGTATGATAGAAAAAAAAATTGTTCGGCCCAAAATGTCACGGGTGTGTCTTTTTTTTGTAGTGCTGCACGTAGTAGTAGGCACCCTCGGTGTAGTAGGGGTCTTCGTCGATGGTGGTGTCTGTCTCCTGGGCTCCAACATCTGGATGCAATGTCCGAGAAGAAAAGGAAAAGGGGGAAAAGGGGAGCAAAGCAACCGTGAGTACTCATCCAAAGTACTCGCAAGCAAGGATCTACACTACATATGCATGTGTATCTGTGTAAAAGGGCAATATCGGTGGATTGAACTGCAGAATACCAGAATAAGAGGGGGATAGCTAGTCCTATCAAAGACTATGCTTCTGGCAGCCTCCATCTTGCAGCATGTAGAAGAGAGTAGATGGTAAGTTCACCAAGAATCATCGTATAGCATAATCCCACCCCGCGATCCTCCCCTCGTCGCCATGTGGGAAAGCGATCACCGGGTTGTCTCTGGAACTTGTCTGGGTGTGTTTTATTAAGTATCCGGTTCTAGTTGTCATAAGGTTGAGGTACAACTCCGGGTCGTCCTTTTACCAAGGGACACGACTATTCGAATAGATAAACTTCCCTGCAGGGATGCACAACATTACCCAACATGCTCAATCCCAATGGTCGGACACACTTTCCTGGGTCATGCCTGGCCTTGGAAGATCAACACGTCGCAGCCCTACCTAGGCACAACAAAGAGGTCAGCACGCCGGTCTAAATCCTATGCACGCAGGGGTCTGGGCCCATCACCCGTTGCACACCTGCACGTTGCGAACGCGGCCGGTAAGCAGACCTAACCTCCCTAATATAAGAGCAGGCGTTCTAGTCCAATCCGGCGCACGCCGCTCAGTCGCTGATGTCAAGAAGGCTTCGGCTGATACCACTATGCCAAGTGCACATAACTGTTCGCGCGTAGTTGGTTAGTGCATATAGGCCAGTGGCCAGACTCAGATTAAATATTAGGATCTCGATAACGTGTTATTTTAAAGTAACCGCGGACGCCGACCAGGGCCAGGCCCACCTGTCTCCTAGGTGGTCACAACCTGCCCTATCGCTCTGCCACAAAGTAGCACTCGGGGGCCGTCGAGAACCCAGGTCCACCACTACCTGGATGGAACCACCTATCCTTTCAGCCCCCATATCCAAATCACTTGTCGGTACTCTATGAGCCGACCCGACTTTAGTCACCATCTGTATAGTATGTATGTATGTATAATATATATCCATGATCACCTCCCGAGTGATCACGACCCGATAGTGTAGCATGGCAGACGGGGGCCACTGATGATAAACTAGCATCCTATACTAAGCATTTAGGATTGCAGGTAAAGTATCAACAGTTGGAGCAACAATGACATGCTATGCAGTAGAATAGGATTAACCGAAAGCAGTAACATACTACACTACTCTAATGCAAGAATTAGAGAGAAGGAATAGGCGATACGGGTGATCAAGAGGGAGGGGTTGCCTGGTTGCTCTGGCAAGAAGAAGGGGTCGTCAACACCGTAGTCGAACTGGGGGTCGCCGGCAGCCTCGGGGTCTACTGGAAAGAAGCAACGGAGAGGGAACACAATAAATAACAGATCAATCAAAGCATCACAATGTGTAGCATGGCAATACGCGGTGCTAGAGGTGACCTAACGCAGTAGTAGGTGATACCCGCGAAGTGGGGAAACATCCGGGAAAGTATTCCCGGTGTTTCGCGTTTTCGGACAAACGGACTAGAGGGGGATTGTTGCACGTTTGCTATGCTAGGGACGCGTGATGGACGAACGGTCTGTGTATTTGGATTCGTCTTGTCGTTCTGAGCAATTTTCATGTATAAAACTTTTTCATCCGAGTTACGGTTTATTTTCTATGATTTTTAAAAGATTTAACAATATTCTGAAATTATTGTAATTCGAAAATAAATATTAAATTGCTATGTTTACCCAGTTCTTCATACACAAAAGTGTACTAGAGGCTGACAGGTGGGCCAGGGGGTCCCGATTAACCAGTTGACGTTTGACTGGTCAATAGGGGGTGGCCCCCCTACCATGCACTACTTAGCCTAAATAGGTTATTAGTCTAATTAGTTTTAACAAAACCAATTTAATTAGGTTAATTAAATTAACTAGTTTAATTAATTATATTTTTTTATAAATCCTTTCTTAATAGAAAAGGAGCATGGGGCCCTTGGTCAGTGGGCTTGGTGGGCTAGCGGGCGACGGCTAACGGGGCATGGGCGCCAACCCGTCTGGGCGCTGGCGGAGGCGCCCGTCGGGGCCAAATCGAGCGACGGCCGCAGATGAGTTGCGCGAGGAGGGGTGCGAGGTGCTGCCGGAGAGGAGCTGTGGCGGCCAGAGCAGGTGAGGCTGGGCAGCGGCGAGCGGCAGCAGTGGGTGAGGCCCGGCGGATGGCCGCGGGGAAATGGCCGGGCGGGAGCCGCGGCAAGGTGGGCGCCAGGGAGGTGCAGCGGCAGCAGCAGCAGAGTAGCAGAAGCAGGGCGAGCGGGCGCGGTGAGGCATGGCAAGGGACGCGGCAAGCGGCAGACAGGGAGCGGCGGCAGCAGGCGATGCAGAAGCAGCAGCGGTAGCGGGCAGCGGCAAGGTGAGGCAAGGAGAAGGCGGGCGCGGGGCAGTAGCAGCGCAGCTGCAGGCAGCAGCAATGAGCATCAGCGGCAGCAGACGCGAGCGGGCAGCGGCGACCAGGGGCGTCGCCGCCACTGTGGAAAAGCCGAAGCGTGGGGCGGCCAGGGGGCTCACGGGAGCACGACGAGTGTACGAATACAGAGAACTCCGAGCGCGGCCGATGTCCACTGAGCCGTGCTTCGGTGACAAAACTAAACTGCATCGCGTGGTGATGGTGGTTCAACCGGAAGCGGTCGGAAATGATGATGACGACGACTACCGATGGCGGACAGCGGTGTTCTACGGAGATGCATCTACGGGACACTTGGAGGAGCAAGAGAAGGTCAGGGAGACGAGGTGCTCACAGAGAGTGCGGGGAGGTGCTCAGGGCAGCCGCGGGCGGACAGGGTAGAGCAAATCAAGCGATGGCGCGCGATGGTGCAGAGAAGGGGAACAGCTCGATCCTAGAGCTGTTGTGATCTCCTGCTCGAGCTGCACCTCTAGGTCAATGTAGTGGACGACGACGGAACGGCCGGACACTGTCCTTGGGCGCGGGGTGGTCGGTGGCCACAACAATGGTGAAGGCCATGGTGGTGGCTGCTCGGTTCGGCGAGGGGATGAAGAAAGCGGCGCGAGAGGGGTGAACGGGGTGGCTAGGGAATATGGGGAGGGGCGCAGGGGTGCTCTTATCCACCAGGGGACCGGGGGATGGCCAGCGCGTGGCAATCCTGGCCATGGACGCGCTCGGGTCGTCCACGAGGCGCGATGAACAGGAGGAGGACAATGGTGGGCTTAGGTGAGTTGGGCCGCACTGTGGCCAGTAGGCCTAAGCACAATTTGCCACTTCTCTATTTTCCCTTTTTACCTATTTTTTATACTTCTTTTCTGTTTTCTTTTAGTTCTTTATTTTTATTATAGTTTTGTAAAATACCAAAGTTATACCTAATTTTGTTTTAATAAACATGCCACTGCCCCAATAGTTTTGGGCAATTAAATAACTTAGTTAATATTTTATTAATTAGAAAAGGAATTTATTTATTTGTCTAAGCTGCAGTTTTATTTAAGTAAGGGCACTTAAATATTTTATACAAAGTTGATTCCTTTTCCAATAAGCCTTTGCATTTATTTTCAAATTTAGAACATTTTAGTTTTAATGTTTGAGAACTTTTAGTGTTTGGCTTGAGTTTAAATTTGAATTTGAATTCTGTTTGAATCAACGCGAGTTTGATTAACGGTAATTGTGGTGATGTGGCATCATTAGCAAGGAATTACTGTAGCTTAATTATCCGGGTGTCACAATTCTCCTCAACTACAAGAAATCTAGTCCCGAGATTTAAGAGGTGTTTAAAGGGGGAAGGCCTAGTTACGAAATTCCAACGAATCTGCTTGGCCTTGGTTGCTCTTGTCGAAGAGGTCAATCCATTACATTTATTTTTACATTTCTCTACTTCAGGTCCTCAAGGCGAAGTCATCATCCTTTCTTCGAAATCTTCACCGTACGCATGGAGGTCAAGGGGTAATTTCAGAAGAACGGACCTCTACAATGTTGTTTATCTCGTAGATAATATCAGGAAAGGTGGCGGAAAGTAACTCTCGAATTGGAACTTAAGGAAATGCCGAGAGAAAAGTAAGAAGGTCCAAAATAGGAGTTTCAAGCGGATAGGCAATCATTTGTTGCCTAAATCTAAGTGTGAAAGGGGTTCGGAGCTACGGCAATAAGTATTGTGACTGATACTAGAATGATTGCCAGGAAGGTAGCCTGCGAATTACATCCAAAGTCAAGTGCGAGGAATAACTTGGGAGACAGGGGTGTACAGGAGAGTCAGGTTTTGATCTTGTGGAACTGTGGGTTATGGGCCCACCATGTGGGTTAAAAGCAAGAAGGCGCCAACATTTTGCATGGTTACGATAGCAAAGCATGTAAAAACCGGCAGATCTCGGGTACGGGGTCCCGAACTGTGTGTCTAAGGATCAAAGGTAATAGGAGGCAGGGGACACAATGTTTACCCAGGTTTGGGCCCTCTTAATGGAGGTAATACCCTACTTCCTGCTTGATTCACTTTGATGAGTATAGGGGTTACAAGAGTTGGTCTACCTCGAGATCGTAATGGCTAAACCGTAGATGTCTAGCATGTATGATTATGATTGCCTCTATGGAATAAACCCTCCGGTTCATATAGACACCAAAGGGACCTAGGGTTGTACAGAGTCTGTTTACAGAGAAAGGAAGATGCAAAATCTGAATGCCAAGCTTGCCATCCACGCAAAGGGGAGTCCCATCCAGACATGAGGGAAGGCCTTCTGTCTTATATATTCGCGGCCCATCAGTCCGACACTTTTCGCATAGCCCGAACGCCCAAGGACCCCTAGTCCAGGATTCCCTCAGTAGCCCCTGAACTGGGCTTCAATGACGATGTATCCGGCGCGCAGATTATCGTCGGCATTGCAAGGCGAGTTCCTTCTCTGAATACTCCAAAGCAGTCTTCTGCACATAAGAGCTGTATCCGGCTTTGCTTAACACTTACAACCGTAAGTTGTAAAGGCAACAATACTCAACGGAAAATAAATCACCTCCACGGGCAACTTTTTTGGCGAGACGTTATGTTCTGGCCTTGTTATTATTCTGAACCGTTTTACAGCCCCCGCTTCGTGTTTCGAGGCACGGTCATTGACACGTCTTGTCAAAGTAGAGATCGTGTCCCCTTATCACGAGATTCTCATCAATATGGGTTTGGGTAATCCAACCGTGTCATTCGCACGTCTCTTTGGGAATAGGCGAGGCTTAAGGCTTATGAGGGGGCGCTTGATATTCACTACCTCTATAAGAGGACAAGGACCCATTTGTTCACCTCACGCCTTCTTCTTCCTCTGCCCTTCCGCCCCCGAGCTCCAGCGCCCAAGTTCTAAACTTTTCCTTCGCCCCAACTTCTCCGACAATGGCTGGATCCGGTTTTCAGGGCAAGTGGATGGCCACCTCTATAACGGAGAAGGACATCAAAGATCTACACGAGGCGAGGTACCTGACGGTGGAGATTAAACACAGTCTTCCAACCCCGGGGCAGGCCATCCCCACCCCGGAGCCCGGTGAGAGGGTAGTATTTACCCCCCCCCCCCACTTCCTCTGAGGACTTGGGTTCACCCTCCATCCCTTCGTCGAGGTCTCATGTTCTACTACGGGCTGGATTTCCACGATCTGGCCCCGAATTCCTTCCTCCACATTTCGGCATTCATCGTCGTGTGTGATGCATTCCTCTGCATCCCCCACACTTCGGCTTGTGGCTCAAGGTCTTTAATGTGAAGCCGAAGGTGGTCGAGGGCCAACACGCCGAGTGCAGCGGCGCCATGGTGAGCAAGCTCAACCATGTTACCTGGCCCAAAGGGAGATTTGTGGTTACTGTCAAGGTATGGCAGCAGGAGTGGTTCTACATCATCGAACCCCGCGGCACCAAGTGGGCGGCCGCTCCTGCTTTCAGATCTGGGCCTCCACTGCGGCTCGCGTCCTGGACCAACAAGGGTCTAGACTGGGGATCACCTGACGAAGTATCGACGCTCCAAAAGCGTATCAAGAGCATGATAACAAAGGACATCACCCTTGCGGATGTGATCCAGGTGATGCTTATCCGCCGAGCCCTTCCCTGCCAACGACAGCCTCTCAAAATGTGGGCGTTTAATCCGGAAGGGCCACAGACCCTGTGGCAATTCTTCGGTACAACGCACAAAGGGATCTGGAAGTTGCCCTTTAAGAAGCAGAAGATGTGGCCCAGGACGTCCGATGACACTGGCATCGACTGCAACAATCTGGCATCCCCAGTAAGTATCATATTTCCGAACATTACTTAGCTCGTCCATCTTAGGGAGGGATACTGAAAATTCCATCTCCTGAATAGGGCTGGATAAAGAAGGTGGAGCGGATTAAGTGTCCAGCCCCGGTACCTGAAAACCCAGCCGAGCCTCTGTTGATGAGGATGTTGGTCCCGGTGCCCTACCAGGCGCCGGCGAAGAAGGACAAGAAGAACAAGAGCAAGGAGGCCGAGAGTGGCTTCCATCATGAAGATAATTCGGGAGCTATGTCCAGAGGAACCAAGGCTCCTTCCTCTCACGAGGGAGACAAAGACGAGGAGGAGGAGGAGGAGGAGGAGGAGGAGGAAGAAGAAGAGAACCCTCCTCTCAAAGGGAAAAAGAGAGTGGCCTCCGTAGATCCGGAGGAGGAGGCATCCAAGAGGGGTAAGATATCCCTCTCGGATGATTCGGATTCGGGCGCCGAACCTGTCCCCAAGCCTCTTGCCGAACCGTAAGTACCTTAGGATGCCTTACGTACATCCAATCTTTTTATAAATTATAAGAATAATATCAAATTTCGTGTTTCAGTCCGGCCCGTGACATCCCTCAAGAATCGTCGCCATCGGGGGATCTTTATGAAGGAAATACGCCCTAGAGGCAATAATAAAGTTATTATTTATTTCATTATATCATGATACATGTTTATTATTCATGCTAGAATTGTATTAACTGGAAACTTAGTACATGTGCGAATACATAGACAAAACATATTGTCCCTAGTATGCCTCTACTTGACTAGCTCGTTAATCAAAGATGATTATGTTTCCTAACCATAGACATGTGTTGTCATTTGATGAACGGGATCACATCATTAGAAGAATGATGTGATGGACATGACCCATCCATTAGCTTAGCATTATGATTGTTACGGTTTCATTGCTACTGCATTGTTCATAACTTATACACGTTCCTTAGACTATGAGATTATGCAACTCCCGAATATCGGAGGAACACCTTCTGTGCTATCAAACGTCACAACGTAACTGGGTGAATATAAAGATGCTATACAGGTGTCTTCGAAGGTGTTTGTTGTGTTGGCATAGATCAAGATTAGGATTTGTCACTCCGTGTATCGGAGAGGTATCTCTGGGCCCTCTTGGTAATGCTCATCACTATAAGCCTTGCAAGCAATGTGACTAATGAGTTAGTTGTGGGATGAAGCATTACGGAACGAGTAAAGAGACTTGCCGGTAATGAGATTGAACTAGGTATGATGATACCGACGATCAAATCTCGGGCAAGTAACATACCGATGACAAAGGGAACAACGTATGTTGTTATGCGGTTTGACCGATAAAGATCTTCATAGAATATGTAGGAACCAATATGAGCATCCAGGTTCCGCTATTGGTTATTGACCGGAGATGTGTCTCGATCATGTCTACACAGTTCTCGAACCCGTAGGGTCCGCACGCTTAACGTTCGATGATGATTTGTATTATGAGTTATGTGATTTCATGACCGAAGTTTGTTTGGAGTCCCAGATGAGATCACGGACGTCACGAGGAGTTTCGACATGGTTGATACGTAAAGATCGATATATGGGAAGGCTATATTCGGACATCAGAAAGGTTCTGAGTGATTCGGGTATTTTTTGGAGTACCACGGAATTACAGGAATTCACCAGGAGAAGTAATGGGCCTTATTGGGATTTAGTGAAGAGAGGGGAGAAGGACCAAGAGGTGGCGTGCGCCTCCCCCCTGCCCAAACCGAATTGGACAGGGGGTGGGGGCACAGCCCCCCTTTCCTTCTCCCTCACCCTCTCTTTCCTTCTCTCCTACTCCGAATAGGAAAGGGAATCCTACTAGGACTTGGGAGTCCCAGTAGGACTCCCTTGCTTGGCGCGTCCCCTAGGCTGGCCGCCTCCTCCCTCCCTCCTCTATATACGGGGGAGGGGAGCACCCCAAAGACACACAAGTTGATCCTTAGCCGTGTGCGGTGCTCCCCTCCATAGTTTTCCACCTCGGTCATATCGTCGTAGTGCTTAGGCGAAGCCCTATGCTAGTAACTTCATCATCACCATCACAACGGCGTCGTGCTAACGAAACTCTCCCTCGGCATTAGCTGGATCTAGAGTTCAAGTGACGTCACCGAGCTGAACGCATGCAGATCATGGAGGTACCGTGCGTTCGGTACTTGATTGGTTGGATCGCGAAGACGTTCGACCACATCAACCGCGTTACTCAACGCTTCCGCTTTTGGTCTACGAGGGTACGTGGACACACTCTCCCCTCTTGTTGCTATGCATCACATAGATAGATCTTGCGTGATCATAGGAATTTTTTTGAAATTACTGCGTTCCCCAATAGTGGCATCCGAGCCAGGTCTATGCGCACAAAGAATTGTGGGCGATAATTGTCATATTGCTTACCACCAACGTCTTACTTTGATTCGGCAGTATTGTTGGATGAAGCGGCTCGGACCGACATTACATGACCGCGTTCATGAGACTGGTTCTACCGACGTGCTTTTGCACACAGGTGGATGGCGGGTGTCTATTTCTCCAACTTTAGTTGAATCGAGTTTGACTACGGCCGGTCCTTGTTGAAGGTTAAAACAGCACACCTGACGAAAAATCGTTGTGGTTCTGATGCGTAGGTAAGAATGGTTCTTGCTAGAAGCCCATAGCAGCCACGTAAAACTTGCAACAACAAAGCAGAGGACGTATAACTTGTTTTTGGAGGGCTTGCTGTGATGTGATATGGTCAAGACATGATGTGATATAATTTGTTGTATGAGATGATCATGTTTTGTAACAAAGTTATCGGCAACTGGCAGGAGCCATATGGTTGTCGCTTTATTGTATGCAATGCAATCGCCATGTAATTGTTTTACTTTATCACTAAGCGGTAGCGATAGTCGTAGTAACAATAGTTGGCGAGATGACATCGATGCTACGATGGAGATCAAGGTGTTGAACCAGTGACGATGGAGATCATGATGATGCTTCGGTGATAGAGATCATGAGCACAAGAAGATGATGGCCATATCATGTCACATATTTTGATTGCATGTGATGTTTATCTTTTATGTATCTTATTTTTCTTAGTATGGAGGTAGCATTATAAGATGATCCTTTACTAAAATTTCAAGGTATAAGTGTTCTCCCTGAGTATGCACCGTTGCGACAGTTCTTCGTGTTGAGACACCACTTGATGATCGGGTGTGATAAGCTATATGTTCACATACAATGGTTGCAAGGCAGTTTTGCACACACAGAATACTCGGGTTAAACTTGACGAGCCTAGCATATGTAGATATGGCCTCGGAACACTGGAGACCGAAAGGTCGAGCGTGAATCATATAGTAGATATGATCAACATACTGATGTTCACCATTGAAAACTACTCCATCTCACATGATGATCGGACATGGTTTAGTTGATTTGGATCACGTGATCATTTAGATGACTAGAGGGATGCTATCTAAGTGGGAGTTCTTAAGTAATATGATTAATTGAACTTTAATTTATCATGAACTTAGTCCTGATAGTATTTTGCAAATTATGTTGTAGATCAATAGCTCGCGTTATAGCTTCCCTATGGCTTTTATATGTTCCTAGAGAAAACTAAGTTGAAAGATGATAGTAGCAATGATGCAGACTAGGTCCGTGATCTGAGGTGTATCCTCATTGCTGCACAAAAGAATTATGTCCTTGATGCACCGCTAGATGACAGACCTATTGCAGGAGCAGATGCAGACGTTATGAACGTTTGGCTAGCTCAATATGATGACTACTTGATAGTTTAGTGCACCATGCTTTACGGCTTAGAACCGGGTTCAAAAACGTTTTTGAAACGTCACGGAGCATATCAGATGTTCCAAGAGCTGAAATTGGTATTTCAGACTCATGCCCGCGTCAAGAGGTATGAGACCTCTGACAAGTACTTTGCCTAAAAGATGGAGGAGAATTGCTCAACTAGTGAGCGTGTGCTCAGAATGTCTAGGTACTACAATCACTTGAATCAAGTGGGAGTTAATCTTCCAGATAAGATAGTGATTGACAGAGTTCTCTAGTCACCATCACCAAGTTACTGGAACTTTGTGATGAACTATAGTTTGCAAGGGATGACGAAAACGATTCCCGAGCTCTTCGTGATGCTGAAATCGACGAATGTAGAAATCAAGAAAGAGCATCAAGTGTTGATGATGAAACAAGACCACTAGTTTCAAGAAAAGGGCAAAGGGAAAGAAAGGGAACTTCAAGAAGAATGGCAAGCAAGTTGTCACTCCCGTGAAGAAGCCCAAAGCTGGACCTAAGCCTGAAACTTAGTGTTTCTACTGCAAAGGAAATGGTCACTGGAAGTGGAACTTCCCCAAATATTTGGCAGATAAGAAGGATGGCAAAGTGAACAAAGGTATATTTGATATACATATTATTGATGTGTACCTTACTAGTGCTCCTAGTAATCCCTGGGTATTTGATACTTGTTCAGTTGATAAGATTAGTAACTCGAAACAGGAGTTGCAGAATAAATAGATACTAGTTGAGGATGAAGTGACAATGTGTGTTGGAAGTGGTTCCAAGATTGATATGATCATCATCGAGCTCTCCCTATACTTTCGGGATTAGTGTTGAACCTAAATAAATGTTATTTGGTGTTTGCGTTGAGCATGAATATGATTAGATCATGTAAATTGCAATATGGTTATTCATTTAAGACAGAGAATAATTGTTATTCTGTTTACATGAATAAAACCTTCTATGGTCATACACCCAATGTTGATGGTTTATTGAATCTCGATCATGGTAATACACATATTCATAGTATTGATGCCAAAAGATGCAAAGTTGATAATGATAGTGCAACTTATTTGTGGCACTGCCGTTTGGGTCATATCGGTGTAAAGCGCATGAAGAAACTCCATGCTGATGGACTTTTGGAATCAGTTGATTATGAATCATTTGATGCTTGAGAATCTTGCTTTATGGGCAAGATGACTAATACTCCGTTCTCCGGAACAATGGAACGAGCTAATGACTTATTGGAAATAATACATACCGATATATGCGGTCCAATGAGTGTTGATGCTCGTGGCGGGTATCGTTATTTTCTGACATTCACAGATGATTTGAGCTGATATGGGTATATCTACTTAATGAAACACAACTCTTAAACATTTGAGAAGTTCAAAGAATTTCAGAGTGAAGTGGAGAATCATCGTAACAAGAATATAAAGTTCTACAATCTGCTCGTGGAGGAGAATATTTGAGTTATGAGTTTATCCTTCATTTAAAACAATGTGGAATAGTTTCACAGCTCACGCCACCTGGAATACCACAGCGTAATGGTGTGTCCGAACATCGTAACCGCACTTTATTGGATGTGGTGCGCTCTATGATGTCTCTTACCGATTTACCACTATTGTTTTGGGGTTACGCATTAGAGACAGCTACATTCACGTTAAACAGGGCACCATCAAAATCCGTTGAGACGACGCCTTGTGTATTGTGGTTTGGCAAGAAACCAAAGTTGTTGTTTATTAAAGTTTGGGGTTGCGATGCTTATGTGAAAAAGCTTCAACCTGGTAAGCTCGAACCCAAATCAGAGAAGAGTGCATCTTCATGGGATGCCCAAAGGAAACTGTTGGGTACCCCTTCTATCACAGATCCGAAGGCAAGATATTCGTTGCTAAGAATGGATCCTTTGTAGAGAAGGAGTTTCTCTTGAAAGAAGTGAGTGGGAGGAAAGTCAAGCTTGATGAGGTAATTGTACCTTCTCCCGAATTGGAAAGTAGTTCATCACAAAAATCAGTTCCAGTGATTCCTACACCAATTAGTGAGGAAGCTAATGATGATGATCATGAAACTCCAGATCAAGTTATTACAGAACCTCGTAGGTCTTCCAGAGTACGGTCCGCACCAGAGTGGTACGGTAATCCTATTCTGGAAGTCTTGTTACTAGGCCATGATGAACCTATGAACTATGAGGAAGCAATGATGAGCCCAGATTCCACGAAATGGCTTGAGGCCATGAAATCTGAGATGGGATCCATGTATGAGAACAAAATGTGGACTTTGGTGGACTTGCCCGATGATCGGCAAGCCATATTAAATAAATGGATCTTCAAGAGGAAGACGGACACTGATAGTAGTGTTACTATCTACAAATCTCGACTTGTCGCAAAAAGATTTTCAACAAGTTCAAGGTGTTGACTACAACGAGATTTTCTCAACCGTAGTGAAGCTTAAATCCATCTGAATCATGTTAGCAGTTGCCATATTTTATGAAATCTGGCAAATGGATGTCAAAACTGCATTCCTTAAATGGATATTTCTTAAAGAAGAGTTGTATATGATGCAACCAGAAGGTTTTGTCAATCCTAAAGGTACTAACAAGGTGTGCAAGCTCCAGCGATCCATCTATGGACTGGTGCAAGCATCTCGGAGTTGGAATATACGCTTTGATAAGTAGATAAAAGCATATAGTTTTATACAGACTTGCGGTGAAGCCTGTATTTACAAGAAAGTGAGTGGGAGCACTACAACCTTTCTAATAAGTATATGTGAATGACATATTCTTGATCGAAAATGATGTAGAATTTTCTAGAAAGCATAAAGGAGATTTTGAAAGAAGTTTTTTCAAAGAAAGACCTCGGTGAAGTTGCTTATATATTGGGCATCAAGATCTATAGAGATAGATCAAGACACTTGATAAGATTTTTTTAATGAATACATGCCTTGACAAGTTTTTTGAAAGAGTTCAAAATGGATCAGTCAAAGAAGAAGTTCTTGCCTGTATTACAAGGTGTAAAGTTGAGTAAGACTCAAAGCCCGACCACGGCAGAAGATAGAAAGAGAATGAAAGTCATTCCATGTGGCACCCTGATACGTTTCCAACGTATCGATAATTTATGAAGCATTCATGCTATTTTATTATCTGTTTTGAATGTTTATGGGCTTTATTATACACTTTTATATTATTTTCGGGACTAACCTATTAACCAGAGGCCCAGCCCATATTGTTGTTTTCTTTCCTATTTCAGTGTTTCGAAGAAAAGGAATATCAAACGGAGTCCAAACGGAATGAAACCTTCTGGAGCGTTATTTTTGGAACGGAAGCAATCCAGGAGACTTGGAGTTGAGGTCAAGGAAGTTTCGAGGTGGCCACGAGGGTGGAAGGCACCCCCCTACTGGGCGCGCCCCTGTCTCATGGGCCCCTCTTGGCTCCCCCGACCGACTTCTTTCGCCTATATATTCCCATATACCCTAAAACATCGAAGCGAACAATAGATCGGGAGTTCCGCGGCCGCAAGCCTCTGTAGCCACCAAAAACCACTCGGGAGCCTGTTCCGGCACCCTGCCGGAGGGGGAATCCATCACCGGTGGCCATCTTCATCATCCCGGCGCTCTCCATGATGAGGAGGGAGTAATCCTCGGGGCTGAGGGTATGTACCAGTAGCTATGTGTTTGATCTCTCTCTCTCCGTGTTCTCTCTATGGCACGATCTTGATGTATCGCGAGCTTTGCTATTATAGTTGGATCTTATGATGTTTCTCCCCCTCTACTCTCTTGTGATGAATTGAGTTTTCCCTTTGAAGTTATCTTATCGGATTGAGTCTTTAAGGATTTGAGAACACTTGATGTATGTCTTGTCATGCTTATCTGTGGTGACAATGGGATATTCACGTGATCCACTTGATGTATGTTTTGGTGATCAACTTGCGGGTTCCGCCCATGAACCTATGCATAGGGGTTGGCACACATTTTCGTCTTGACTCTTCGGTAGAAACTTTGGGGCACTCTTTGAAGTACTTTGTGTTGGTTGAATAGATGAATCTGAGATTGTGTGATGCATATCGTATAATCATGCCAACGGATACTTGAGGTGACAATGGAGTATCTAGGTGACATTAGGGTTTTGGTTGATTTGTGTCTTAAGGTGTTATTCTAGTACGAACTCTATGATAGATCGAACGAAACGAATAGCTTCATGTTATTTTACTACTGACTCTTGAATAGATAGAACAGAAAGGATAACTTTGAGGTGGTTTGGTACCCTACCATAATCTCTTCGTTTGTTCTCCGCTATTAGTGGCTTTGGAGTGACTCTTTGTTGCATGTTGAGGGATAGTTATATGATCCAATTATGTTATTATTGTTGAGAGAACTTGCACTAGTGAAAGTATGAACCCTAGGCCTTGTTTCCTATCATTGCAATACTGTTTGTGCTCACTTTTATCATTAGTTACCTTGCTGTTTTTATAATTTCAGATTACAAATACCTATATCTACCATCCATATTGCACTTGTATCACCATCTCCTCGCCGAACTAGTGCACCTATACAATTTGCCATTGTATTGGGTATGTTGGGGACAGAAGAGACTCTTTGTTATTTGGTTGCAGGGTTGTTTGAGAGAGACCATCTTCATCCTACACCTCCCACAGATTGATAAACCTTAGGTCATCCACTTGAGGGAAATTTTCTACTGTCCTACAAACCTCTGCACTTGGAGGCCCAACAACGTCTAGAAGAAGAAGGGTGTGTAGTAGACATCAAGCTCTTTTCTGGCGCCGTTGCCGGGGAGGTGAGTGCTTGAAGGTATATCTTTAGATCTTGCAATCGAATCTTTTTATTTCTTGTTTTATCACTAGTTAGTATATAAAAGAAAACTAAAAAATGGAATTGAGTTTGTCTCATACGCTTCATCTTTTTAATATCTTTCGTGAGAGTGATGGAAAGGAAAATTGTGCTCAAGTGCTAGAAGAAGAATGCATTAAAATGTTTGGTACTAGATCTTTGTATGATGAGCATGATTGCAATGTTGTTGGTATGAATTTCCTGAATATACATGATGCTAATGATATGCAAAGCCACAAGCTTGGGGAAGCTATGTTTGATGAAGATGATATGTTTAGTCCCCCAAGTTTTGATGAGAATATTTATTATGAGGAAAGCATGCCTCCTATTTATTATGATTATATTGATGAACGTGTGTTTGGAAGAGTGTCCACTTTAGTAAGTAATGATCCCACTATTTTGGAGGATGTTGAATATTATTGTGATAATTATGAAAGTGGATTTGGAGAGGTCATGACTTTATTTAGTGATGAATCCACTATTTCGGAAGAGGTTCCAATTGATCATGAGAACAAAGTTGCTATCTATGATGATTATTGTGATGACTTGTATGCTATTAAGAATAATGATAACCATGAAACTTGTCATCATGATTTTAGTTTTCAATTGGATTATGCCTCACATGATAATTATTTTGTTGAGTTTGCTCCCACTACTATTAATGAGAAGAATTTTGCTTATGTGGAGAGTAGTAAATTTTCTATGCTTGTAGATCATGAAAAGAATGCTTTAGGTGCTGGTTATATTGTTAAATTCATTCATGATGCTACTGAAAATTATTATGAGGGAGGAACATATGCTTGTAGGAATTGCAATGATGTCAAGTTTCCTCTCTATGTGCCTAAAATCTTGAAGTTATGCTTGTTTTGCCTTCCTATGCTAGTTGATTCTTGTTCCCATAACTTGTTTGCTCACAAAATCCCTATGCATAGGAAGTGGGTTATACTTAAATGTGCTAGTCATATGCTTCATGATGCTACCATTATGTTTCAATCCTTATCTTTTATGTGAGCATCATTGTCATCATCATGCCTAGCTAAAAAGGCATTAAAGAAAAGCGCTTGTTGGGAGACAACCCAATATTTATCCTTAATGTTTTTGTGTGTTCACATGATTATGCTACTGTAGTAATCATGTTTTATAGCTTTTGTTTCAATAAAGTGCTAAGTAAGACCTTTAGGATAGCTTACGGTGATAGTTGTGTTGATTCTGCTGAAAATCAGCAACTTTTGCACCCAGTAAATTACTTTTGATAATTCTCAGAGACATGCTTTTGATCTGATTCTTTTTTGCTATGGATTGTTACACAAATTTCCTAGGACTTCCTAATTTGGTAGAAGTTTTGGAGTTCTATAAGTATACGTTTGGTACAGATTACTACAGACTGTTCTGTTTTTGACAGATTCTGTTTTCTGTGTGTTGTTTGCTTATTTTGATGAATCTATGAGTAGTATTGGAGGGTATGAGCCATAGAGAAGTTGGAATACAGTATATATTAGACAAATATGAATTTATAATGAGTTCATTACAGTACCTAAGTGGTGATTTATTTTCTTATATTAACGGAGCTTACGAGTTTTCTGTTGAGTTTTGTGTTGTGATGTTTTCAAGTTTTGGGTAAAGATTCGATGGACTATGGAATAAGGAGTGGCAAGAGCCTAAGCTTGGGGATTCCCAAGGCACCCCAAGGTAATATTCAAGGACAACCAAAAGCCTAAGCTTGGGGATGCCCCGGAAGGCATCCCCTCTTTCGTCTTCGTTCATCGGTAACTTTACTTGGAGCTATATTTTTATTCACCACATAATATGTGTTTTGCTTGGAGCGTCATTTTCTTTAATTAGTTTTTCTTGCTTTTATTTAGAATAGTGTTTTGCATCTTTAGTTTCAATAAAAATGTCAAGGATAGCCTTTACCATGCTTATTTTGCAAGTATACATGTTGCTGTTTGAAAACAGAAAGTTTATCGCTGTTGCAAAAATTCCCTAGAAAAGTCAGAGAATGGTATAATGTTGAAACTTTTTGCATACTGAGCTGTGATAAATCTTCTACAGATTAGTATGTTTCTCAGAATTTTTGTAGTTAGGGAAGTATGATGAATGTTGCATTCTTTACAGACTATATTGTTTTGGCAGATTGCTGTTGTGTTTGCATTGTTTGCATATGTTTGCTTGTTTAATGATTCTATTTGAGGATAGGAGTATTAAATATGTAGAGGCCTTTAGTGTGCAATGTTGAATAATAATTTTAGTGATTTGTTACAATAGAAAATGGTAAGGTTTTGCATTGGTTTATACTCCCTCCGTCTCAAAATTCTTGTCTTAGATTTGTCTAGATACGAATGTATATAATACTAAAACGTGACTTGATACATCCGTATTTAGACAAATCTAAGACAAAAAATTTAGGACGGAGGAATACTAACTTATCTCACGAGTTCTTTTGTCGAGTTTTATGTGGATGAAGTATTTGAGAAATAGAGAAACCGTGATATGAGAGGAATTAAGGAGACACAAAAGTTCAAGCTTGGGGATGCCCGAGGCACCCAAGATAATATTTCAAGAAGTCTCAAGCATCTAAGCTTGGGTATACCCCGTAGGCATCCCACCTTTCTTCTTCAACAACTATCGGTTAGTATCGGTTGAGTCTATGTTTTTGCTTCTTCACATGAGTTGTGCTATCCTTGCAATGTCATTTTATTTTGTTTTGCTTGTTGTTTGAATAAAATACCAAGATCTGAAATTCTTAAATGAGAGAGAGTCTTCACATAGCTACATAATTATTTAACTACTCATTGATCTTCACTTATATCTTTTTGGAGTAGTTTGTCATTTACCCGTGTGCTTCACTTATATCCTATGAGTAAATGGTTGAATAATTTGAATGTCATAAATCTGAAATTATATATGTTTCATTTGCTTATCCCATGGGGAGTAATGACTTCACATCTAAGAAGTAGAGGTTGTAAATTTATTGAAGGTTAGCAAGCATTGTATTGGTCATTTGAACAATTCATGAAAGAATATTGAAGGAAGAGAGATTTCACATATAAATATACTATCTTAGACATCTTTTATAATTGTGAGCACTCATTAAGTATGACATGCTAAAGAGTTGATGTTGGACAAGGAAGACAACGTAATGGGTTATGTTTTCTCACATCTCAGTTAAAGTATATTTTCATGGATCATTCAAACATGTTGAGCTTGCCTTTCCCCCTCATGCCAGCCAAAATTCCTTGCACCAAGTAGAGATACTACTTGTACTTCCAAATATCCTTAAACCTAATTTTTTCCATGAGTGTCCACCATACCTACCTATATGCGGTATTTACCTGCCGTTCCAAGTAAATTTGCATGTGCCAAACTCTAAACCTTCAAATAATAATCTGTTTTGTATGCCCGAATCGCTCATGTAGCGACTAGGGGCTGTCAGTATCTTCCATGCTAGGTGGGTTATTCTCAAGATGATTGGACTCCGCTCGTCATTCACGAGAAAAATGGCTGGTAACCGGGATGCCCAGTCCCATTATCAAAAGGTCAAAATAAAATCAAAAATAATTAAAACAAAACTCCCCCAGGATTGTTGTTGGTATGGACGGTACCCCATTGTTTTGGATGGCCGTGGAGTGTGATTGTTGGTGGAGGGGGAGTAAAAACTTTACCATTTTGTTTGGGAACCGCCTATAATGTATGTAGCATGGAAGATATTGGGAACTCTTGGTTGTTATGTTCACAATGAGATCATACCTCTCAAAATTATTTATCTCTATTTTAAAATTGAGCTCTGGCACCTCTGCAAATCTCTGCTTCCCTCTACGAAGGGCCTATCTTTTACTTTTATGCAAGTGTCAAGGTGATCTTCACCTTTCCCTTTTTCATTTTATCCTTTGGCAAGCACCTC
>NC_041381.1:218432041-218447292 GCF_002162155.2 Triticum dicoccoides | reverse complement strand
ATATATATATATATATATATATATATATATATATATATATATATATATATATATCCAATTGGATGTAAGTTAGCATGAACTATTATTGTTGACATCACCCAAAGGTGAATACGTTGGGAGGCGAAATTATAAGCCCCTATCTTTCTCAGTGTCCAATTAAAACTCCATAACCATAAGTATTGCGTGAGTGTTAGCAATTGTAGAAGACTATATGATAGTTGAGCATGTGAAGTTTGCTAAATCAAAGCTCTGACATAGACCCTTCCTGAAAATAAGATGAATTGCAATTGTTTGATGACTGAGAATGAAGTTTGCTAGTTTTCAAGAAAGTTTATGGTCTATGCTTTAACATGTGAATAGCTTGTTACTTGATCTTGAGAAGTTTTATGAGATGAACTACTGTTATGACATATAATCATGCTAGAAAAGGTGATTGAAATTATCATTGATCAAACTTGTGCACCTGCTAGCATTCACACTTCATAAATTCTTTCTTTTAACATTTACCTACTCGAGGACGAGCAGGAATTAAGCTTGGGGATGCTGATACGTCTCCAACGTATCTATAATTTATGAAGCATTCATGCTATTTTATTATCTGTTTTGAATGTTTATGGGCTTTATTATACACTTTTATATTATTTTTGGGACTAACCTATTAACCGGAGGCCCAACCCATATTGTTGTTTTCTTGCCTATTTCAGTGTTTCGAAGAAAAGGAATATCAAACGGAGTCCAAATGGAATGAAACCTTCGGCAGCGTTATTTTTGGAACGGAAGAAACCCTGGAGACTTGGAGTTGAAGTCAAGGAAGTTTCGAGGTGGCCACGAGGGTGGGCCCCCTGGGTGCACCACCTGTCTTGTGGGCCGCTCGTGGCTCCCCCGACTGACTTCTTTCGCCTATATATTCCCATATACCCTAAAAACATTGAAGCAAACAAAAGATCAGGAGTTCCACCGCCGCAAGCCTCTGTAGCCACCAAAAACCTCTCGGGAGCCCATTCCGGCACCCTTCCGGATGGGGAATCCATCACCGGTGGCCATCTTCATCATCCCGGCGCTCTCCATGACGAGGAGGGAGTAGTTCACCCTCGAGGCTAAGGGTATGTACCAGTAGCTATGTGTTTGATCTCTCTCTCTCTCTCTCTCTCTCTCTCTCGTGTTCTCTCCATGGCATGATCTTGATGTATCGCGAGCTTTGCTATTATAGTTGAATCTTATAATGTTTCTCGCCCTATACTCTCTTGTGATGAATTGAGTTTTCCCTTTGAAGTTATCTTATCGGATTGAGTCTTTAAGGATTTGAGAACACTTGATGTATGTCTTGCCGTGCTTATCTGTGGTGACAATGGGATATTCACGTGATCCAATTGATGTATGTTTTGGTGATCAACTTGCGGGTTCCGCCCATGAACCTATGCATAGGGGTAGGCACACGTTTTCATCTTGAATCTCCAGTAGAAACTTTGGGGCACTCTTTGAAGTACTTTGTGTTGGTTGAATAGATGAATCTGAGATTGTGTGATGCATATCGTATAATCATGCCCACGGATACTTGAGGTGACAATGGAGTATCTAGGTGACATTAGGGTTTTGGTTGATTTGTCTCTTAAGGTGTTATTCTAGTACGAACTCTATGATAGATCGAACGGAAAGAATATCTTCATATTAATTTACTATGGACTCTTGAATAGATAGAACAGAAAGGATAACTTTGAGGTGGTTTCATACCCTACGATAATCTCTTCGTTTGTTCTCCGCTATTAGTGGCTTTGGAGTGACTCTTTGTTGCATGTTGAGGGATAGTTATATGTTCCAATTATGTTATTATTGTTGAGAGAACTTGCACTAGTGAAAGTATGAACCCTAGGCCTGGTTTCCTATCATTGCAATACCGTTTGTGCTCACTTTTATCATTATTTACCTTGCTGTTTTTATAATTTCAGATTACAAATACCTATATCTACCATCCATATTGCACTTGTATCACCATCTCTTCGCCGAACTAGTGCACCTATACAATTTTCCATTGTATTGGGTGTGTTGGGGACACAAGAGACTCTTTGTTATTTGGTTGCAGGGTTGTTTGACAGAGACCATCTTCATCCTACACCTCCCACAGATTGATAAACCTTAGGTCATCCACTTGAGGGAAATTTGCTACTGTCCTACAAACCTCTGCACTTGGAGGCCCAATAACGTCTACAAGAAGAAGGTTGTGTAGTAGACATCACACCCCGGCTTAGAGAAACTGGAACGCCCCGTATTCCAGCCTAGAGATCGAGGAGAAGTCTTCTGGAATACTGTACTCCTTGACATAGAATAAATCAGCTCTTATTACTAAGGATAATAATACAAGTGTCTGCTGTTACATAGGATCACATCAGCACGGCGACACTATGCCTGCGTTACTACACTTGCACTATGCAAGCGGCGGAACAATTCATAGTAGCGGAAATCTTCTAGCAGCGAAATAACGACGAAGGTGGTGAACTCCACTCTGCAGGGACTCTGTCTAGGACACGATCTAGCTTGCACGAACGGAAACTGCGGCAAGCAATCAATCAATCACAGCATCACCTGCAATCTGGCATGACACGCCAGGTCAGTACATTGTATGTACTTGCAAGCTCACAACAACCAAAAGCATCAAGGCAAGATAATAACATAGCATGTGCAGATTAATTAACAACTACTATGATGCAAAAGCCACTACTAAGCATGATATGAAACTACTACAAAACTGATAAACCACCATCTCAGATCTCAACAACCATCTCACGCTTGGTTAACCGGCCAAGCAATATACCATCTCAATCACCTCGTGATCTATACCTCCATGTGATCACCGCGTGACCACATCACCAACTGAATGATCATCCTCAAGATCATCCCAACATCATCATCCTGCCAAACTGTCACAGCTCATAATATCAACATATTAGTCCTATAAAAGACATTCCGTCACGTGAGTGTTGATCAAATGGTGTGACCTAGTACGAACTAGTGCCCATGACCGACGATGCGGATATTGATAGATTAAATACACACACTCTATAGAGGTAGCGCACTTTACCCACACCACAGAACCCATGGCCTCGCACTCCCATTCGGGTGGACTAACGACGTTCCGACAAAACCGATCTACTACCATGAAAACTCTCCCGGCCACTTCGACCAACTCCCTCTTAGGGCTAAGTCATGGGTGGCCCCATGCCTACCAAAGGCATCTTCGGCCACCATCGTGGCAAAATCAAACGGTCCCACATAGGGACAACCTAGGTACATCACAACAACAGGCACACAAGGCTTATGTCGTCCTACCTAATAAGGGTAGCGCCCGCGCATAACCTTCCCTCGTTGGAGGCACCGGCGAGAGGCATGACAATAAACCCAGCTAGGACCCCCCATAAAGGTAAATGTGGTTTCACTGGAAAAAGCCCGGTTCGGTGGCACCTGACCAACTTAATGACGAAATTTATCCCCAAAGCATATCTGTGATAACTGATACTCCGATATCTTCTATCAACCTGTAATCCAAGTCACAGAAGTATCCAACAAATAATCCAAAGCATAACCTAAACATAATACTCCAAGGGCAACATGACACTACTATCATGATGAATCCAAGAATGATAATGCTACTACTCCAATAACAAGAACAAGCTATCCAACTAGGATCCACATGCAAGCATTATCTCCGAAAATAATACTACAAAGCAAAATACCAACTACCATGCCAAAAATAATCATACTAGCCACTAATATTCCAAAGGCAACATGTCATCCACATAAGCTGCAAAATATTAGACCTAGAACTCCAAGCAACATCATGGCAATAACAAGTTCAACACAACTTCGAGAAAATGCCATGAACAAATCACAAATAGCTAAAACAATATTTTAAACAAGTTCAAATAATTTAAACCATGTCACTGCATTACAGTGATGCAAATGAAGGGTGTGGCTTGCCTGAGGTGGAAGAAATCATCGGGAGAAAGTGCAAGAAACTAGCGGAAAGAATTGCCGAAAAACATTCTCTCTTGGAGGGGGCTAAATAAAAGCATGGGCAAAATGGTCATTTTCAGAATGTCAAAACATGGAGAAAGTGTGACCAACAGAACGGGCTTGACGATTCAAAGAAGTTGGCTTTGGAATCACCTCATTTGGAGTTGGAAAAAGATACGACCGTTTAAAGCCTAGGGACTAATCTGCAAAAATAACTTCTACAAACAGGTCCCTGGCAATTTAAACAGAACGCGCCTTTCTCAGAAATACGCTTTCCAGAGAGGAAAGTGCATTCTGGCCCAAAGAAGAAGCAGAATGCGCTTTCGGTTAAGGGAAGGCGTACTCCGCGGAGTGCGTCTCCACTTAACGATGTCAGCGGGGGCGGGGCGGGGCCGGCCGTCAGGGTCGCCGATGTGTGGGGCCTGCACCTATCTATATCTCCTCCTCGTTCCTTCTTCTTCCTCCTCGACGGGGCACTGGGCAGAGGGGATGATGGTTGCCCCGACGAAGACTGCCGGCAGCTCCAGCCACCTCTCGTGGCGCTCCGCCTATGGAAATGCTCAGCGTCGAGCGATGCATCGAGTGGTCCCATCCAAAGTCGCCGGGGTGGACCGAGTCGACGATGGCTTCGATGCCGGCAGATGAAAGCTTCGGGCGCAGAGAGACACGACGCTCCAGGGCATCGGAGGAGAGGGTAAAGGGCAGACGCGTCTCACGCGGGGTTCTGGTGGGCTAATGGTGGAGGAATGAGGGAGGGGCAGCTCGGCTGCGGACGAATTTAGGCCAAGGCCGATGACAGCCGAGGCGGCCATTGGAGGGCTTGGGAGCTCCTCGAGCTCAGAGGAGTGGCTAGGGCGGGCTCTGGGAGGTGGAGGAGGTCGATGGAGAGGCGAGACGCAGCTGGGGTGGCTTTAAATAGCCGTGGGGAGGAGTTGCCGCGCTGGCGTCACCGTGAACGCGTGTCCGGCGGCGTGGACGCGTGTGCACGTGCATGGCCTCGGAGGTAGACGACGGGGAGGAACATCAGGGAAGAGGGAGCCAAGGGGAGCAGGAGGAAGCTGCCGAGGCGAAGACAGAGCCAACAGAGCACAGTGCACCCGTGGCCGTGCATCAGCTAGCTCCGCCGAGCAGGCTTCGGGAGGCGGCAGGGGGTCGAGGGAGACGTGAGAGGCACGGGGAGTCAGGTCGGCACTAGCGGACACGCGAACTCCGTCGAGGCAGAGGTGGCCGGCGCGTCCCGATGCCAAGAGCGCGGCCAACGCTGCCAGAGTGGGTGAAATGCCATGCCAAGTGGACAGTCACCACGGGCACTAGCATGAAGAGGACAAGGGAGGTTGCGAGGAGTTGTCAAGTGACTAGTCCCTGCATAATAGAGGCTGAGGGAGTTGATGAATCGACAAAAGGAGCCAAGGAGAGGAGTGTGGCATCACTGCAAGTTTGGTGCATCAAACTTTGCAGAGCACTGCTGATCAACATGAAATAGATTGGAGTCAATGGAGTTGTCTGGGGTGATTATCTTAGGAAGGACTACGATCCTGGTGGTTTTGCGGGGATTTGGACCAAAATTTAATATAGTTGCTTTGCAACTACCAAATCTGGTTAGAAACTAAATCAAGATGATGCACTCACTTGGAGGGGCCATTTGAGATCTAATTGGGTAGATCGTGATGATTTGGATATGTGACGATGCAGTAAAAAGCTCATACCAAATGGGTTCACCAAAATGGTACTTGCTTCACAAACCTCATTTCTGTCCAGAAGTTTGGAATAATTTTGGTGATCAAATGGCTCAATGAAATGATGCCAAATTGGGTGGAGAGGTGTTTTATGGGTAGTAGAATGATCTGGTAATTTATCAGGATTTTTGAAGCAACATAAAATACACTTGCTTCACAACCTGAAAATATTGACAGAATCAAATATTTGGTCCTGTGCTCACATAGATGATTGGATGGGGCTGCAATTGGGTGGCGGGGTTTAATATGAGCACATTAAGGAGTGTGCAAAAGTTAAACTCATTTGGATACTCCTAGCTAGTACTTCCTTCACAAAGCCTTCTGTCTGACAGAAACTTTGAAAAATCACCGAGGAAGATTGGCTAGGCAAATAAAGTTGAACTTGTGCATGAGGCAATGATTTTGATATATAAGCAAGCCTAAAAATCTTGGGAGCCACTAGGAAAATTTAAATGACACTTCCTTCACAAAGTGCTATTCAGGGCAGAAATGAAGAATAATTATTGGGGAATTATCTTTGAACTGGCCAAGGAAATGTTTGGGCATATTTGAGCAATATATGACCCAAAGGAATTATGAGAATTATATGGGAATTTTGGATGGATAGAAATATAGATTGCTTAACAACCTAGGGCAATTGAGGTTATTCCTTTAATGAAAAAGAATTTTTCCTCAAGAAAAGAATATTGGGATTTGGGCTAAGGAGTGAAGTGACATGATCTTGGCAAGGTTTTGAAAATGATGAGCCACTTGGGAGGGGGAATGAGGATGATTTCCTAGGTGGCAAGGCCACAGAACCACTCCAAAAAGAAAAGTAGAGCAAAAACCAAATAGATCAAAACAAAAATAAAAGGGCCAAAAGCCAGGCTGTTACAACTCTTACCCCCTTAAAGAAATCTTGTCCTCGAGATTTGGTTGCTCAGGGAACAAGTACGACTTGACGACACCGTTTCCAACTCAGGTATCCATTTCCTTTACTTATTGTTCCCCTGAGAATTTCGGATGACGAACTTAGCTTGCTCTGGGGTGGTTTGCTTCACCTTCCCCAAATTCTAAGAGGTCTTTGCTCATACACCAAATCCTTTTGCTGACGTTGAAAATCTCATGTCTATGCTGATATCCAATGGATTTGATCATAAATTTCCTTTTTCATGAAAGCCTTTTGCTTCTGCCATGGGGCTTGCTCAAACAAATGCATGTCTTCTGTGTTTCATAAGTGCTGAGAATCATGGCCATTTTCTGACGGGGTCTAACTGCTCACATGTGGTACTGATTTATCTTGATTTATTCCTTTGTCTCGCGCATGAGATATGTACCCAAGATTGGACTACCTTCTGTCGCGAGCAAGATAACGGTGTATGGACTTACAACCGTATCATACCTCAGATATTAACCTCTTGATACTGGCCTGACAGGAGTGCTGGCGGAAAGACTTTTCATGACCTGTTGTCCATGCACTTTGTTCCGTCGGTGAGCATACCAGTTCTGAGCTGATTGTTCGGCTTTTGACTTTCTCATGTTGTCGATATACCCATCACGGGTAATGGGCTGTGATATGCTTTAATACTGCCGCTGAAGTCAAATTGTGGAGCTTGCAAAGAAATGTTGGTTCTGACAGAACAGACTTGAATATCCCACGCTGACCATTTTAAGCGGGTCAGCAGGATATGAAATCCTTGTAGAACCGAGGTAGGCCTCTGAGGGTATGCCTGTGTGGATCCATATGGAATCTGGCCACCAACTGACTTGGGTATCCAGACCCTGATGGTCGTGCAAAAATCATCATACCTTTGCTATCAGTCTCATCCTTTTTACGGTCATGATTTTGGTTGTCAGGATACCTTGCTGAAATAGCTTGGCCACTTAGATTATTGATTCTTCGTGCATCCATGGAGGTGACGAGTGCAATATTTTGGCATTACTCCTTGTGCTTGTTTTCTGACCCGGATCCGCACACATATGACATATATTCGGGACATGTAGCTGTATGGAGCTCATTGTTGAGGCCAATCATGCAAGAAGGTGACAAGGTATTGTATCTCCTTGTCAGTTGCGGGAATAATGACCTAGGTGGCCATTTTCCGTACTATTGATTCCGCGTGGCCATCTATAGATCTTGTTGATCCTTGGATTACATGAGATGTATCTATGCTTATCTTCATTCGCATGACTCATGAGGTTGTTGAATCCTTACCTTTCTTAGGTATGTCTGCTTGATCACTGTCGCATCTCATATGGGTGACTAATATGACTGGGGATGCCTGCTCTTCATATGTAAGAATAATATGCCACCGAACACTTGATCCTTGCGGTAGGCATATGTCTTGACTGAGTGTACCTCTGACAAAATTATTGCAAATCTGATCCTTGAACTGCACTGTCATACACTGCAAACTCACTGTATAATCTCTGAAGACGGTGCAATAGCATGGTACTGACGCAGACTGAGGGTCTTACGAGAGAAGTCATCTAAGTAGCTTGCTGAGGAAGACTCATTAGCTTGTGCGTGAAACTTCTGCCTGGGTAGGGTGTTGGAGAAGCCTGTGTTCCGTACTTGAGAGGCTTCTCCTCGGGTTTGCTTGTTGGGAAAGATTCAATTCCTTCTGTCAGAAGCCTTTACTGAGGTATCTTGCTGTGAAAGTCGAGGTATCATGGGCCAAAAACTGTTCACATATCATGCTGGGGAAAATTGAGGAGCCTTGCTTCATAAATTTCTTCCGATAACGTGTGGAAGAATACTGGGTTCCTTATGTCCAAAAATTCATACTGAGATGCAAACTGAAATCCATACACTGACCCATAATATTCGGTGTCTGTTTACTTGCATGATGGAAATTTGTTTGACTGTCTTCCTTGATCATAGCCCATTCTGACTTTCTTCCAGAGTATAACATATTTCAAGCATCATTCGTTGCTGAGCGAAAACTTTGTATATGATCCATACCTCTGTCTGAAAATATACCATTGATCTTGCAACTGACTTGTCTTCCTGCGGGCTAGATCAGTACTGGGTGGGGATTTGGTACTGATGTAGACTTGAGGCTGATAGTCAATCCAATACACCATTGGTATTCCGAGTAGACATTAATGCCATAATGCAGTTGACTGGGCAGACCATACTATTGAGCTTCTTCCAAATATTTGAAATCCTTATTGCTTCTTCAAGTCCAGTGTTGGTTGATGAGCAACTCTTTATAGGGCAAAAAATAATGTAACACCGAGGCCCAAAAAGAAAGAAGCAAAAGAAAAATCAACTAAACAAAAGCACACACAATAACAACAAATTCACACACAAACAATCAATGTCACATATTACTGCTAGTCACACACATATGCTTGCCTACTTAAGTACACAAGTTTCACGGGATCTCCGGTTCTACGATCTAGCATGCTATGACGATGTGCACGAGGACGAATAAACGTGTGGAAAAGTTGGTGTAAACGTCGCTACACCAAGTGCTGGCTTAGCCAGGTAGCAACCTAGACTAGCTCGGAGGCGAGGACGTACTATGTAATCATGTAGTGAGACACGAAGGTTGTAACCACATTACTATCAAACAGACGGAACAAGATCTGTACTCGTCCAAGGAATAGGATAGCGGGGAAAACTGAGGCTGCTGACATTACCCTTTCTTGATAACTAAGATCATTAAGGGTTGCCAACATGACAAAATGAAAGAAAGATCTAGGATAGAAGCATGTCCATCACCAAAACGATAAGCAGGGCTGAAAGAAAGCCATTGGTGCGATACCTGAGCACCATTTTTGCAAACAGTGTCGGGATCACTTGGCATCACTCTGCTGGGACAGAAATGACACCAAAAACCGAAAGAAAAAAGGAAACTGGAGAAATGCAGAGGTTCAACTATAATGGATCAGGATCCGATGCCATCTACACTCACCAGATAAAACCGTTAGCAGAAGTACTAAGACTATATGCATGCTATGCAACAAACAAATGCAACAACCATATGCAATAAACAAGACGGGCTCTATACTACCGGTTTCTACCGCTTGCGCTGACTAGGGCGTCCTACAGCCAGACCTGCTCTAATGCCAAGCCTGTGGCACCACGGCTCAGAGAAACCGGAACGCCCCATATTTCAGCCCAGAGATCGAGGAGAAGTCTTCTTGAATACGGTACTGCTTGACATAGAACAAATCAGCTCTTATTACAAAGTATAATAATACAAGTGTGTGATGTTACATAGGATCACATTAGCACGGCGACACTACGCCTACATTACTACACTCGCTCTATGCTAGCAGCGGAACAATTCGTAGAAATGGAAATCTTCTAGCAGCGGAATAACAACGAAGGTGGTGAACTCCACTCCGCAGGGACTCTGGCTGGGACATGATCTAGCTAGCACGAATGGAAACCACGACAAGCAATAAATCAATCACTGCATCACCTGCATTCTGGCATGACACGCCAGGTTAGTACATTGAATGTACTTGCAAGCTCACAACAACCAAAAGCATCAAGGCAAGACAATAACATAGCGTTAGCAGATTAATTAACAACTACTATGATGCAAAAGCCACTACTAAGCATGATATGAAACTACTACAAAACTGATAAACCACCATCTCAGATCTCAACAACCATCTCACGCTTGGTTAACCGGCCAAGCAATATACCATATCGATCACCTCGTGATGTATACCTCCATGTGATCACCGCGTGACCACATCACCAACTCAATGATCATCCTCAAGATCATCCCAACATCATCATCCCGCCAAACTGTCACAGGTCATAATATCAACATATTAGTCCTATAAAAGACATTCCGTCATGTGAGTGTTGATCAAACGGTGTGACCTAGTATTAACTAGTGCCCATGACCGAGGACGCGTCTATCGATAGAATAAACACACACACTCTACAGAGGTAGCGCACTTTACCCACACCCCAGAACCCATGGCCTCGCACTCCCATTCGGGTGGACCAACGGTGTTCCGACAAAACCGATCTACTACCATGACAACTCTCCCGGCCACTCCGACCAACTCCCTCTCAGGGCTAAGTCATGGGTGGCCCCATGCCTACCAAAGGCATCTCCAGCCAGTATCGTGGCAAAATCAAACGGTCCCACATAGGGACAACCCGGGTACATCACAACAACGTGCACACAAGGCTTATGCCGTCCTACCTAATCAGGGTAGCGCCCGCGCATAACCTTCCCTCGTTGGAGGCACCGGCGAGAGGCATGACAGTAAACCCAGCTAGGACCCCCCATAAAGGTAAATGTGGTTGCACTGGAAAAAGCCCGGTTCGGTGACACCTGACCAACTTAATGACAAAATTTATCCCCAAAGCATATCTGCGATAACTGATACTCCGATATCTTCTATCAACCTGTAATCCAAGTCACAAAAGTATCCAACAAATAATCCAAAGCATGACCTAAACATAATACTCCGAGGGCAACATGACACTACTATCATGATGAATCCAAGAACAATAATGCTACTACTCCAATAACAAGAACAAGCTATCCAACTAGGATCCACATGCAAGCATTATCTCCGAAAATAATACTAGAAAGCAACATACCAACTACCATCCCAAAAATAATCATACTAGCCACTAATAATCCAAAAGCAACATGTCATCCACATAAGCTGCAAAATATTAGCCCTAGAACTCCAAGCAACATCATGGCAATAACAAGTTCAACACAACTTCGAGAAAATGCCATGAACAAATCACAAATAGCTAAAACAATATTTTAAACAAGTTCAAATAATTTAAACCATGTCACTGCATTACAGTGATCCAAATGGAGGGTGTGGCTTGCCTGGGGTGGAAGAAATCATCGGGAGAAAGTGGGAGAAACTCACGGAAAGAATTACCGGAAAACGTTCTCTCTCAGAGGGGGATGAATAAGGGCAGGGGCAAAATGGTCATTTTTAGAATGTCAAAACATGGTCAAAGTGTTACCAACAGAAAGGGCTCGATGATACGAAGAAGTGGGCTTTGGAATCACCTCATTTGGAGTTGGGGGGTAAAAAGATACGATCGTTTAAAGCCTAGGGACTAATCTGCAAAAATAACTTCTACAAACAGATCCCTGACAGTTTAAACAGAACGCGCCTTTCTGAGAAATACACTTTCCAGAGAGGAAAGCACATTCTGGCCCGAAGAAGAAGCGGAATGCACTTTCGGTTAAGGGAAGGCGTACTCCGCGGAGTGCGTCTCCACTTAACCACGTCAGATGGGGTGGGGCCCGCCATCAGGGTTGCCGACCTCTGGGGCTTGTGCCTATCCCTCTCCTCCTCCTCGTTCCTTCTTCTTCCTCCTCGATGGGGAACTGGGTAGAGGCGATGCCGGTCGTCCCGATGACGACCGCCGGCAGCTTCGACCACCTCTCACGGCACTCTGCCTATGGAAATGCTCAACATCGAGCGACGCATCGAGTGGTCCCATCCAAAGTTGTCGGGGTGGACCGAGTCGATGACGGCTTCGACGCCAGCGGACGGAAGCTTCGGGCACGGATAGACACGGTGCTCCAGGGCATCGGAGGAGAGGCTAAAGGGCAGAGGCATCTCGCCGGGGTTCTGGTGGGCTAATGGTGGAGGAATGAGAGAGGGGGGAGCTCGACTACGGGCGAATTTAGGGCGAGGCCGACGGCAGCTGAGGCAGCCATTGGATGGATTTGGAGCTCCTCAAGCTCATAGGATTGGCTAGGGAGGGCTCTGGGAGGTGGAGGAGGTCGATGGAGAGGCGAGACGCAGCCGGGGTGGC
Organism: Triticum dicoccoides; assembly: GCF_002162155.2. Lineage (NCBI taxonomy): Eukaryota > Viridiplantae > Streptophyta > Magnoliopsida > Poales > Poaceae > Triticum > Triticum dicoccoides. The sequence goes on along the minus strand of NC_041381.1, from coordinate 218,434,794 downwards.
TTTAAATAGCCGTGGGGAGGAGCTGTCGCGCTGGCGTCACCGTGGACGCGTGGCCAGCGCCGCGGACGCGTATGAGCGCGCATGGGCTTGGAGGTAAACGACGGGGAGGAACAACGAGGGAGTTCACGGGAAGAGGGAGCCAAGGGGAGTAGGAGGAAGCTGTCGAGGCGAAGACAGAGCCAACGGAGCATAGTGCACCCATGGTTGTGCATCGGCTAGCTCCGCCGAGGAGGCTTCGGGAGGGGGCAGGGGGTCGAGGAAGACATGAGAGGCACGGGGAGTCAGGTCGGCACCAGCGGACACGCGAACACCATCGAGGCAGAGCTGGCAGGCGTGTCCCAATGTGCAAAGCGTGGCCAACGCTACCAGAGCACGTGAAACACCATGCCAAGGGGACAGTCACCACGGGCACTGGCACGAAGAGGACAAGGGAGGCTGTGAGGAGTTCTCAAGTGACTAGTCCCTGCATAATAGAGGCCGAGGGAGTTGATGGATCGACAACAGGAGCTAAGGAGAGGAGTGTGGCATTGCTGCAAGTTTGTTGCGCCAAATTTGGCAGAGCACTACTGATCAATAGGAAATAGATTGGAGTCAATGGAGTTGTCTGGGGTGATTATATTACGAAGGATTACGATCCTGGTGGTTTTGAGGGTGAGGGAGTCCTGGATTAGGGGGTATCCGGATAGCCGGACTATATACTTTGGCCGGACTGTTGGACCGTGAAGATACAAGACTCAAGACTTCGTCCCGTTTCTGGATGGGACTCTCCTTTGCGTGGAAGACAAGCTTGGTGATCCGGATATTAGATCTCCTTCTTTGTCACGGACTCTGTGTAAACCCTAGCCCCCTCTGGTGTCTATATAAACCAGAGGGTTTGGTCCGTATAGGGACAATCATAATCATCATAGGCTAGCTTCTAGGTTTTAGACTCTACGATCTCATGGTAGATCAACTCTTGTAATACTCATATCATCAAGATCAATCAAGCAGGAAGTAGGGTTTTACCTCCATCAAGAGGGCCCGAACCTGGGTAAAACATCGTGTCCCTTGCCTCCTGTTACCATTAGCCTTAGACGCACAGATCGGGACCCCCTACCCGAGATCCGCCGGTTTTGACACCGACATTGGTGCTTTCATTGAGAGTTCCTCTATGCCGTCGCTGCAAAGGCTCGATGGCTCCTTCAATCATCAACAACCATGTGGTCCATGGAGAGACTTTTCTCCCCGGACAGATCTTCGTGTTCGGCGGCTTCACCCTGCGGGCTAATTTGCTTGGCCATCTGGAGCAGATCAACAGCTACGCCCCTAGCCATCAAGTCATGTTCGGAAACTTGAACTACACGGCCGATATCCGCGGAGACTTGATCTTCGATGGATTCGGACCTACGCCAGGAGCGCTGAACAGTCACGATGAGCACGGCTTAGACCTGCTGTCATGCAATACTCGGGATGTCGCGTCTGCAGGAGCCCCGGACCTAAATTTGGGACAGGTTGCGTCGTCCGAGGACGGGTGGATGAACCCCACCCCAGAGGCCGCACACTCATCGGTGGTAGAGCCGAACACAGACTTCATCCCCAAGGAAGCTTGTGTCTCCGGACCCCCGGACTTGTGTCCGGCTATAGGTTCCAGTCCGCGCACCTCTAAGCCCGCGAAATCTGGTTGGGCTCCGATAATGTATTTCACCGCCGCGAATATCCTCCAGCACTCGCCTTTTGGCCACATGCTGAACTCGTTAAAGTCTCTCTCTTTGTCAGGAGGCTCTTGGTCGAACTATGTCCAGCTCGAGTGGGAAGCAGGCGACGAGGGAATTTGTTACCCACCCACCACCTGCTTCATTGCCACGATCGATAATTTGACCGACGTGCTTCACTTCGACTCTAAAGACATCGACGGTGTGGACGACGATGTAGGAGAAGAACAAGAGCCACCGCCCACGGGGCGCTGGACAGACACACCCTCATATGACATATATATGGTGGACATTCCGAAAGAAATCAATGGCGATGAGGCAATGGAGGATAATCCCTCAAGGAAGAAGGCAAAATATGAACGTCATCAGCGCCGCCCCAAGCCCCGCCACAACAATACCGGCACAGGAGTCAAAAACAATCCGGATGGCTCCGAAGATGAATACAATCCCGATCAGCCCGCCTTCGAGCAGGCCGGACAGGCGACGGACGGATACTTGGAGGAGGATAACTACATGCCCCCCTCCGAAGACGAGGTGAGCCTCGGCGACGATGAATTCGACGTGCCTAAGGATCCCACGGAACAAGTTCGCTTTAAGCGACGGCTTATGTCCATGGTGAAAAGCCTGCAAAAGAAGCAACAGCAGCTCAAAGCTAACCAAGATTTGCTCACAGACAGATGGATCAAGGTCCTGGCAATCAAGGAATACAGATTCGACCGCCCCGCCAAAAGGTACACAAAGCACACTTCGCTACCTCAACCCAAGAAGGAGGACCTAAAGCCCACACCCCGACGCCAATATACCACTGATACGTCTCCAACGTATCTACTTTTCCAAACACTTTTGCCCTTGTTTTGGACTCTAACTTGCATGATTTGAATGAAACTAACCCGGACTGGCACTATTTTCAGCAGAACTGCCATGATGTTGCTTTATGTGTAGAAAAGAAAAGTTCTCGGAATGTCCTGGAAATCCACGGAGGTACTTTTCAGAATTAATAAGATTTTTTGGCGAAAGAATTAGTGCCAGGGGGCCCACGGCATGTCCACGAGACAGGCCACC
>NC_041381.1:218402199-218431908 GCF_002162155.2 Triticum dicoccoides | reverse complement strand
TATCATGGGCCCCCTGGACACCTCCCGACCTCAACTCCAACTCCATATATACCGTCTCGGGGAGAAAAAAATCAAGGAAAAAGTTTCATCGCGTTTCACGACACGGAGCCGCTGCCAAGCCCTAATCTCTCTCGGGAGGGCTGATCTGGAGTCTGTTCGGGGCTCCGGAGAGGGGGATTCGTCGCTGTCATCATCATCAACCATCCTCCATGACCAATTTCATGATGCTCACCGCCATGCGTGAGTAATTCTATCGTAGGCTTGCTGGACGGTGATGGGTTGGATGAGATTTACCATGTAATCAAGTTAGTTTTATTAGGGTTTGATCCCTAGTATCCACTATGTTCTGAGATTGATGTTGCTATGACTTTGCTATGCTTAATGCTTGTCACTAGGGCCCGAGTGCCATGATTTCAAATCTGAACCTATTATGTTTTCATGAATATATGTGTGTTCTTGATCCTATCTTGCAAGTCTATAGTCACCTCTTATGCGTTATGATCCGACAACCCCGAAGTGACAATAATCGGGATACTTCTCGGTGATGGCCGTAGTTTGAGGAGTTCATGTATTCACTATGTGCTAATGCTTTGTTCCGGTTCTCTATTAAAAGGAGGCCTTAATATCCCTTAGTTTCCGCTAGGACCCCGCTTCCACGGGAGGGTAGGACAAAAGATGCCATGCAAGTTCTTTTCCATAAGCATGCATGACAATTTACGGAATACATGCCTACATTACATCGATGAATTGGAGCTAGTTCTATATCACCCTATGTTATAACTATTACATGAGGAATCGCATCCGGCATAATTATCCATCATTGATCCATTGCCTACGAGCTTTTCACATATTTTTCTTCGCTTATTTACTTTTCCGTTGCTACTGTTACAACTACTACAAAAACCCAAAAACATTTATCTTTACTTTTGCTACCGTTACCATTATTATCATACCACTTTTGCTACTAAACACTTTGCTGCAGATACTAAGTTATCCAGGTGTGGTTGAATTGACAACTCAACTGCTAATACTCAAGAATATTCTTTGGCTCCCCTTGTGTCGAATCAATAAATTTGGGTTGAATACTCTACCCTCGAAAGCTGTTGCGATCCCCTATACTTGTGGGTTATCAAGACTAATTTCTGTCACCGTTGCCGGGGAGCATAGCTCTATTATCTGAGTCACTTGGGATTTATATCTGTTGATCACTATGAAGAACTTGAAAGACAATCGAACTACTATTTTGCCCTCAACTATGAGGGGAGGTAAGGAACTGCCATCTAGCTCTGCAGTAGATTCTCCCTCCGTTATTAGTAGGCTTGCGACACCTAAACCTGCTACTGCTATGAATTTTGATATGTCGCATGTTATTGATGATGCCACCTCTGCTATGCATGATGAAACTACTTCTGTGCGTGATACTACTGTGCCATTAGGTGAATTTCTAGATGAACAACTTGCTAGATTTAGGGGGAATGAAATTACTGAAGATCCTATTACTGATGATAGTGATGATGAAGGCTCCCCCAATGATTATGTTTTACCTGTTGTTCCTAAGGGTTATGTTATGCATGAAACAGCTGCTATGGAAATTCTTGCTTGCAATGATAGAAATGATCTTAAGAAATTATTAGCTAAATGGAAGCAGCAGTCTCTTAATGCTAGAATGAAACCCGATCCTGCTTTTGCTACTTCACCTATCTGTGTTACTGATAAGGATTATGAATTCTCTGTTGATCCTGATATTATTACTTTAGTTGAATCTGATCCTTTTTATGGCCTTGAATCTGAAATTGTTGTGGCACATCTTACCAAGTTGAATGATATAGCCACCCTATTTACTCATGATGAGAAGTCTCGCTATTTATATATCCTTAAGATATTTCCGTTCTCATTAAAGGGTGATGCTAAGACTTGGTATAATTCTCTTGCTCCTGGTTGTGTGCATAGTCCCCAGGATATGATTTATTACTTCTCTGCTAAATATTTCCCTGCTCATAAGAAACAAGCTGCCTTGTGGGAAATATATAATTTTGTGCAAATTAAAGAAGAGAGTCTCCCACAAGCTTGGGGGAGGCTTCTCCGGTTACTTAATGCTTTGCCTGATCATCCTCTTAAGAAAAATGAAATACTTGATATCTTTTATAATGGACTAACCGATGCTTCCAAGGACTACTTGGATAGTTGTGCTGGTTGTGTTTTCAGGGAAAGAACAGTCGACGAAGCTGAAATACTATTGAATAACATGTTGACTAATGAAAATAATTGGACTCTTCCTAAGCCAACTCCTTAAGTAATTCCTGAACCAATTGAGCCAACTCTTGAGCCTATTCCTAAACCCACTCCGGAGAAGAGAGGTGTTTTATTTCTCAGTCCTGAAGATATGCAAGAGGCAAAGAAATCAATGAAAGAAAAAGGTATTAAAGCTGAAGATGTTAAGAATTTACCTCCTATTGTAGAAATACATGGTCTTAATTTACCGCCTGAAGAAGCACATTGTCTTGATAACCCGACACAGGTAGTAAAGGTAAATTCTCTCTATAGATATGATAAAGTTGAAATACCCTCTACTAAATTTCATAGCCCTTGTTTAGATGAATTTGATGACTTTATGGCTAGACAAGAAATTTTTAATGCTTACGTTGGTAGAGAGTTAAAGAATAATGCTTTCGAGACAGGACGCGTAGGTGATAATCTGGCTAGAGTTAAAGATGAACTTCACCGCATTAGCAAATATGCTTCTATGGTTGCTACTGAAGCTGAGCAAGTACTCAAAGCTCAAAATGATTTGCTTGATGAATTAAATAATAAAAATGACTTTGTTGTTAGAGTGGCTACTAGAACTGGTAGAATGACTCAGGAACCTTTGTATCCTGAAGGCCACCCTAAGAGAATCGAGCAAGATTCTCAAAGAAATAATTTAGAGGCACCTAGTTCTTCTAAAAAGAAGAAGAAGACAAATGATAGGACTTTGCATGCTTCTAATGAACCTACTGTAGACACACCTGAGAATCCCATTGATATTTCTATTTCTGATGCTGAAACTCAATCAGGTGATGAACATGAACCTAGTGATAATGTTAATGATAATGTTCATGTTGATGCTCAACCTAGCAAAGACAATGATGTAGAGATTGAACCCGTTGTTGATCTTGATAACCCACAATCAAAGAATCAATGTTTGATAAGAGAGATTTTGTTGCTAGGAAGCACGGTAAATAAAGAGAACCATGGGTTCAGAAACCCATGCCCTTTCCTCCTAAACCATCCAAGTCAAAGGATGATGAGGATTTTGAGCGCTTTGCTGAAATGATTAGACCTATTTTTTTACGTATGCGCTTAACTAATATGCTTAAAGTAAATCCTTATGCTAAGTATATGAAGGATATCATTACTAATAAAAGAAAGATACCGGAAGCTAAAATTTCCACCATGCTTGCTAATTACACTTTTAAGGGTGGAATACCAAAGAAACTTGGAGATCCGGGTGTACCAACTATACCATGCTCTATTAAAAGAAATTATGTTAGAACCGCTTTATGTGATCTTGGAGCCGGTGTTAGTGTTATGCCTCTCTCTTTATATCGTAGACTTTAATTGAATAAGTTGACACCTACTGAAATATCTTTGCAAATGGCTAATAAATCAACTGCTATACCTGTCGGTATTTGTGAGGATGTGCCTGTTGTGGTTGCAAATGTCACTATCTTAACGGACTTTGTTATTCTTGATATCCCCGAGGACGATAGTATGTCTATTATCCTTGGTAGACCTTTTCTTAATACTGCAGGGGCTGTTATTGATTACAACAAAGGCAATGTCACTTTTCATGTTAATGGTAATGAGCATACGGTACACTTTCCGAGGAAACAATCTCATGTTCATAGCATCAATTCTATTGAAAAAGTTCCAACTATCATTTTTGGAGGTTTTGAATTTCCTCTCCCTACTGTCAAGAAAAAGTATGATATTCTTATTGTTGGGGATTTTCATATCCCCGTTGAGGTAACTTAGTGTTATTCAAAATTTCTCCGGTTCTGTGTTATTCGAAATGAGTTTGTTAACAAGACTTGATCAACCTTGTTAGTGGATTCATTTTGATGATCACGAGATGGATGAAACTAGAAGGCACGACCTTATGTACCCTCTTTTTACTTTCTGCTATTTAGAATAAATAAAGCAAAAATAGTATTATCCGTCTGTTTTCTGAATTATCCGTGCATTAAAAAATAGTCCGAAAATAAAAGTGCTCCAAATGCCCTGCAAATTTAGTATGATTTTTTCTGGAATATTTGAGGATTTTAGGCACTGAAAACACTGCAAGAGGGGCAAGCACCAGGCCACGAGAGAGGAGGGCGCACCCCCCCTATAGGGCACGCACCCTGTCTCATGGGCCCCTGGTGGTCCCCATCCACTTATGCCAGCACCCACACACTTCATCTTCTACCCAAAAAAATCCCCATCCATCTCAAGCCCGAGTTCTAGTTCGTTTTGCTGCGATTTTCGATCTCTTAGCTCAAAGCTCCATTCGCAAAACTGCTTTGGGAGATTGTTGCTTGGTATGTGACTCCTCCATTGGTCCAATTAGTTTTTGTTCTAGTGCTCTATTCATTGCAAATTTTTGCTGCATAGGTTACCATGTTCTTGAGCTTGCATGTTAAATTTTTGAGGTCCCAAGCAATTCCAATGCATGATATAGGCTCTAGGCACTTGTAGGAGTAGTTGCTATCAATCTTGTTTAGTTTTATCCACTTTTATTTTGAAGTTACTAAAATTTCAGAAATTTTCAAGAAATGTTAAGGAGGCTCTTTAAAGGTTCTTCTAGCCAAAGCTCTAAGGAAAAACAAGACAAAGAGAAGGAAAAACCAAGTATAATCTTCCTCGCTTAGCGGAAGTATGGTCATGTGAATGGCCGTGTGAGGATTTCTTGAAAGAAGCCGGAATTCATGAAGACTTTTATGCTTTAATCGGGACTGCAGGCCTCACCGGTTTCATGAACGACCGAATCGATCTGTATATCTTACTTACCAATACTTTCGTGCAAAACTTTTATTATTATCATAAGAAGTCACCGCCTGCAGTATCATTTCATTTATATGATGAATTCAGAGAAATGTCTTTACATGATTTTTGCGTGGTGTGTAGGATACCTTATGAGGGAGAATTAGAGGAACCCCATCGTAAAGATGTGGATGGCTTTGTTAATACTATCGTTGTAGAGGAGCAAAAGAAGGGTTCCGAGTCAAAAGTTTCTAGCATACACTTTCCTGTTTTACGCTACTTTGCCATATTTGCTAGTAGATGCTTGATTGGTCGTGGGAATAGTGGAAATTTGAGCGTTCCAGATATTATTATTCTTCAACATGCTTTGCTGGGAGACAATACTTTTAGTATGGGTGCCATCGTTGCTAAACGGCTAGCCCTAAATCGTACAAAAGGCCCCATATTTGGAGGTATCTATGCTGCACGTCTTGCTGAACATTTTCAGATACCCATTAGGCACCTTGAGGAGGAGGAGACAAAATTACCTCCTCACATTTTAGATTACAAGTGCATGGTAGCACACAAGTTTATTGTTGACAACGAAGAGAAGATGCTCTTGTATAGACTTAGATTCAACAAGAAACACTTTGAGTTTATTATTTTGCCTGCACCTCTGTTATTTGACTTGCTTGCAGAAAATCGCCTTGTTACACCGGAAGCGGGGAACAACCATCTAGCCCAAGCTTTTACTCCAGAACCTGAACCTGAGCCGGAACCTGAGCTGGACCCTTATCGTGCATCACCTGTCCAGTGGGATCCGGAGATGACCAGCCAGTGGTATCCTGATTACACCTCCCACTACACCGGGGAGAGTAGCGGCGGTCCTTGGTATTAAACCAACTTAGGCCAAAAGCCTAAGCTTGGGGGAGTACGTATTTCTCACCGACTTTACATTGATGTTCACACACTAGTCGTCGGTGCTCACACTCTTTCATTGTATTATCCATGTTAGTTTAAATTTCTTTTTCTAGTTTTCTTCTTGTGTGTTTGATAAACTTTAAGAAAAACCAAAAAAAATTAGTTAGTTTAATTTCCATTCTTGTAGTAGAAATTAAAATGAAAACCCCAAAAGATTTCTCGTTCTTATTTTACTTGTTGGGAGCTTTCCCGTGTAAATAGTTTTATTTTCTTTCTTTTGGGGGTCGAGAAGACCATATTGAAAATGCTTAGTGGCTCTTATATGCATGATTGTTTATTTAATTTAGAGCCCATATTACTTGTATTATCTCTTGAGTCAAATGCTTGCAGATTCCAGCTTAGTCCAATGCACGTGCGCTCTTATTATTATACACATCGTTCGGTCGTGCAAGTGAAAGGCAATAATGACGATATATGATGGACTTATTGGGATGAGAACAACTGGTATGGACTCGACCTCTCTTGTTTTTGTAAATATGATGATTCATCGTTCCTGAGTCAGCTATTATGAAGTAAACATATTTGCAATGACATTTAGAGATTATAGTTGCTTGTGCCATGCTTGATTAGCTATGAGTTATAATGGTTTACCTTGCGTGCCAACATGCTATTAGAATGATTATGATGTGGTATGATGGGATGGTATCCTCCTTTGAATGAATTGAGTGACTCGACTTGGCACATGTTCACGCATGTAGTTGAATCAAATCAACATAGTCTTCATGATATTTATGTTCATGGTAGATTATATCCTACTCATGCTTGTACTCGGTGTAAATTAATTTTAATGCATGTTTACGACTGTTGTCGCTCTCTCAGTTGGTCGCTTCCCAGTCTTTTGCTATCCTTCACCTGTACTAAGCGGGAATACTGCTTGTGTATCCAAACTCCTTAAACCCCAAAGTTGTTCCATATGAGTCCACCATACCTTCCTATATGCGGTATTTACCTGCCGTTCCAAGTAAATTTGTATGTGCCAAACTCCAAACCTTCAAATGAAATTCTGTTTTGTATGCTCGAGCAGCTCATGTTTCAACTAGGGCTGCCTATATCTTCCATGCTAGGTGGGTTATTCTCAAGAGGAGTGGACTCCGCTCCTCATTCACGAGAAAGGGCCGGAAACCGGGATGCCTAGTCCCATGATCCAAAAAGATCAAAGCAAATCAAAATAATTAAACAAAACTCCCCCAGGTCTGTTGTATGTTGGAGGCACTCGTTGTTTCGAGCAAGCCATGGATTGATGCTTGTTGGTGGTTGGGGGAGTATAAACCTTTACCATTCTATTTGGGAACTGCCTATAATGCATGTAGTATGGAAGATACAGCCATCTCATAGTTGTTGCGTTGACAGCAAAAGTATGCCGCTCAAAATGTTATTCAATATCTATTTTAAAATCGAGCTCTGGCACCTCTACAAATCCCTGCTTCCCTCTGCGAAGGGCCTATCTATTTACTTTTATGTTGAGTCATCACCCTTCTTATTAAAAAGCACCCGCTGGAGAGCACACTGTCATTTGCATTCATTATTATTGGTTTATATTGGGTATGACTTGACTGGATCTCTTTTACCATGAATTAAAATGTTTAGTCAGTGCTTGATCTTTATAGGTGCTCTGCATTTATGTTTTGCGGTCTCAGAAAGGGCTAGCGAGATACCATTTTGTTATATCATGTTATGATTATTTTGAGAAAGTGTTGTCATCCGAGTTTTATTATTATGGCTCGCTAGCTGATTATGATATTGATATGAGTAATTGTGAGACCTATGTGTTATTGTTAGTATGGTTAGTTCATAATATTTGCTGAAACTTGAATGATGGCTTTTCATGTTACAACAACAAGAGCAACAGAGTTTGTAAAAGTTTTTCTTTATCACTTTCAGTTTATCACCTGAATTGCTTGAGGACAAGCAAAGGTTTAAGCTTGGGGGAGTTGATACGTCTCCAACATATCTACTTTTCCAAACACTTTTGCCCTTGTTTTGGACTCTAACTTGCATGATTTGAATGAAACTAACCCGGACTAGCATTGTTTTCAGCAGAACTGCCATGATGTTGCTTTATGTGTAGAAAAGAAAAGTTCTCGGAATGTCCTGGAAATCCACAGAGGCACTTTTTAGAATTAATAAGAATTTTTGGTGAAAGAATTAGTGCCAGGGGGCCCATGGCCTATCCACGAGACAGGGGGCGCCCCCCTAGGGCGTGGCCCCCTATCTCGTGGGCCCCTGGACACCTCCCGACCTCAACTCCAACTCCATATATACCGTCTCGGGGAGAAAAAAATCAAGGAAAAAGTTTCATCGCGTTTCACGACACGGAGCCGCCGCCAAGCCCTAATCTCTCTCGGGAGGGCTGATCTGGAGTCCGTTCGGGGCTCCGGAGAGGGGGATTCGTCGATGTCGTCATCATCAACCATCCTCCATCACCAATTTCATGATGCTCACCACTGTGCGTGAGTAATTCTATCGTAGGCTTGCTGGACGGTGATGGGTTGGATGAGATTTACCATGTAATCAAGTTAGTTTTGTTAGGGTTTGATCCCTAGTATCCACTATGTTCTGAGATTGATGTTGCTATGACTTTGCTATGCTTAATGCTTGTCACTAGGGCCCGAGTGCCATGATTTCAGATCTGAACCTATTATCTTTTCATGAATATATGTGTGTTCTTGATCCTATCTTGCAAGTCTATAGTCACCTATTATGCGTTATGATCCGACAACCCCAAAGTGACAATAATCGGGATACTTCTCGGTGATGACCGTAGTTTGAGGAGTTCATGTATTCACTATGTGCTAATGCTTTGTTCCGGTTCTCTATTAAAAGGAGGCCTTAATATCCCTTAGTTTCCGCTAGGACCCCGCTTCCACGGGAGGGTAGGACAAAAGATGTCATGCAAGTTCTTTTCCATAAGCATGCATGACAATTTACGGAATACATGCCTACATTAAATCGATGAATTGGAGCTAGTTCTATATCACCCTATGTTATAACTATTGCATGAGGAATCGCATCCGGCATAATTATCCATCATTGATCCATCGCCTACGAGCTTTTCACATACTGTTCTTCGCTTATTTACTTTTCCGTTGCTACTGTTACAACTACTACAAAAACCCAAAAACATTTATCTTTACTTTTGCTACCGTTACCATTATTATCATACCACTTTTTCTACTAAACATTTTGCTGTAGATACTAAGTTATCCAGGCGTGGTTGAATTGACAACTCAACTGCTAATACCCAAGAATATTCTTTGGCTCCCCTTGTGTCGAATCAATAAATTTGGGTTGAATACTCTACCCTCGAAAGCTGTTGCGATCCCCTATACTTGTGGGTTATCAACCACGGTCCGGGACAATGCGCAGGAAACGCGAGGCAGCATCCACAAACCTCGACGCAATAGTCATAAGCATCATAAAAATAATGATGATGACCAAGACAAGGAAGTTGGTGCCGAATTCAGCGGCCCCCAGTCCGGTCAGCGGAAAAAGAACAGCTCAAGCCCATCCGGCCCGAGCAGCATACTCAATCAACCATGTGAAATTCATGGTACCCCTAGAAGGGCGGCCAAGCATACCAATAGAGAATGCCGGAAACTCAAAACAAAATGGACGGTCGTGCGCCGGAAACAATGAAAGGAGGTTTGAAACAATGAAAAGCCGATCAAACATGGCGAGGTCAAAGGAAGATCCTCCACAATACAAAAATACGGTCGATCATATCCGATCACATCGACAGTTTGGACAACTTCAACCATAGCAATTTAATTGCACTCACCATCGACCCAATAGTTTGTGGGCTCCATCTCACACGAGGCCCCACGGGCATAAAACTATCAATAACATCTTCTAAAAGATGCCAGGTGCAAAGGCCAAGTTTTACAAGCCCACAACCCTAGTGGTTGTCTTCGGATCACCAGACAAATACCATGTTGAAGAATAAGTCTTCGGCATTGTCCCCTTATACAGTAACTTCCACAAACTATCGGGACGAACCACGTTGGCTAGACTCAACGGGGTACAACATCAGGCCAATCCCGCGTGACATAGTCACAATTATGGGCAAGGCCGAACTCCACCCTCAGAGTGGAAATCATACCACCGCTGGGATAGCGAGTTGTGCCCATTTATCAAATTTTGATACGGCAGCCAACTACCCGGACACTAACTGAGGAGTCTGAGTTACTTTATGGCATGATAGCCTGGTTCAGCCAGGCTCCGATCAGGCACCCGCGGTTCAGCCATAGTATGACATGCAGCTGCCTTTAAGCATTTGTCTTTACAGACTGACTTTTGCGCAGAACAGGACTGGCGACATGGAATCAGCTCGGACGCAGAAGGGGGGAACACATAAGTACCCCCCCCCCAAGGAGACAGTCCGGATACACTTCGGATCCACACACAGCCTCCTCCAATCCAGCCACGATAGGTTCCGCCAAAACACCTCTTTTCACAAGCATAAACCGTACTCATATGCATAGACATGTCACTCTACTACAATGCGTAGACTTAAATAACACTTACCGGTCATCGTTCCTCATTGACGCCTTTTTTTTCATAAACGGCACCCGTACATCGTGTTATGCCCCACTATGCCAGGGGCTTCATAGTACTCATAATATGGCAACAAAGTCCGGCCACCTTTTCGGTCGCTCGGCACCCCGAACTTATAACACTATATGCATCAGCTCCGAATCATGTCTTGGGTCATTAGTTGGGTTTGCCCGGCTCCCATGTTTTGGTACCTTACGTTCCGCTCTACCGGCTAAGGTAGCGCTCGAAGAACTAATGCGATTGTGTCCCGGTTCTTCCGGACGAGCACCTCAGTAGAGAAAGCTGAAAACTGACTGTCATGATACGGCGAGAGCTGGTCAGCTATTCGAGAGGTTGTAAAATCTTTAAGGATTTATTCCGCACAATGCCATAATAAATGCAGAGTGCGACAGATCATTTTTCTGATCAGGCGTCGTTAGAGCCCCTCGTACGATCTTCCGAATACCAGGGGCTGCGCCTACCATACTCGAATTCCTATGGCTAAGTGAGACTGATAAAGCCCTATAGTCTGATTGCCTAGTTCGTGGTGATGAACACCTGCTTAAAAGGACCCAACAATGGGATAAAGAGTGTTCAGGTATGTCCCGAACACCCCCGTACTTTTTATGTGGGGGCAGAAGCCGACGACTGGCCAACTCTCAGGATTTATATACACTAAACAGCCGCACAGGAAGAACAAACGTTCATATAAACAGGCAATAAATAATAACAGTGCCATTATCCCGCATTACAAAGGACGGCATGACTGCCTTCAGGAAAATATAGTGTCTTTGGTACACTGATCCGCCACAAGGCGGGCTCCTTTCAGGACACCTTCATAGTATAATTCGGGCTTGCGATGCTCCTTACCCTGTGGTGGTCCCTCAGTCATTAGCTTCTCAGCATCAAGCTTCCCCCAGTGCACCTTCGCACGGGCAAACGCCATGCGGTTACCCTCTATACAAACCGATCGCTTAATGACTTCAAGCCGAGGGCAAGCACCAACAATCCGCTTCACGAGTCCGAAGTAACTGCTTGGAATTGGCTCTGCAGGCCACAACCGGACAACTAAGTCCTTCATGGCTAGTTCGGTCGCCTGGTGCAGTTTGACCAGCTGTGTCAGCTGATCGATAAAGGGTACCGGATAATTCGGCGCCAAATATTGCAACCAGAAATGCTTCTCTGCAGACTTCTTCTCCTCAGATCGGTATAACTGGGTAGCATCAGATATGCTGCACGGCAGGTCCGCAAACGCCCCTGGAGAAACAAGAATTCAGTTCGTCGCTTAGAGTTCCTCCCATTACTATGTAAAAATTGCTTTGCGTACAAAAAGCCTTACCAGCCGCAACCCTCCGTGCCTCTTGAATGTCCTTCAGAGCACCTCGGGCTTCTTCCCAAGCATCATCTGCGGCCTGGAGAGCCTGGGCGAGTTCGAATTCTTTCCCTATTAGACTCTGCTCCAAGGTCTCGCTTTTCTTCACAGCCTCCTGGAGCTCTCGCTCAGCTTCAATGACCCTGGCCTCGTGCTTCTCATGCAAAGCCTGCTCTGCGATGGCCTTCTTGTTGGCTTCAGCCACAACCTTCTTCAGTGCATCAATTTCGGCACTCGCTCCTAGAGCATACAATACAAATATTTTCATCAGGCACAACTACTCGTTCATGCTCAACTTGGCAAAAGGTTTCGACATACCTTGCTTGTCCTCCAACTGCTTCTTCACGCGGCAAAGTTCTTCTTCGGCCCGTTCCAGACTGTGCTTTAGTCCGGACACCTCTGCATTATGAGAGGCGATCGTCGCTACAGACGCCTGTTTTCAAACCAAGGGATATATGTCATTAACCAAGTCTCCTGCGAAGCAGAAATTTGATCCCCTGTCCGGCTCTCTCTCTCTTTCACCGGACAGTGCATCAGGGGCTACTACTCATACTATGACAATCTTTAAAGGTTTCCAAAAATATACCTCAAAGCCTTTTATAAGGCTAAGGCAGGATTCATTCAGTCGACTCTCAGCGGACTGAAACTTTCAATCACCGCACCCATGAGGGCGCGATGCTCATCGACGATGGACGCACTCTTTAGTGTTGTTGATAGTCCGCCCAGCGACTCTGCCTGGATAGAGGTTGCTAGCAAAGCGAGCTTGCCTCCCTCTGCCGAGGGGGGCTGCTCGCCCGATCTTGGAGCTTTAAAGGTCTCCAGGACCGTGTCCAGCTGCGGGCCGAATCTAAGATCGCCCCCGCCATCGACGATTAGGGGAACCGCTGCTCCCGTGTATCTGGCCCCAGAGATATGCCCTCCCTGGTCCGGGTCCCGCTGAGACGACACCTCGGTGTCGTGCCTAGGCTTCGGGGAAGGGATCTCTGGAGGCGTCTCTCTCTCCAGGGCATCCGAGCTCAGCGAATCCTCCAAAGAGGACTGTTCGGCGGGAGACCCCGCCGGGCTGCACAAAGTATGGCGACAGTTAAACTACTACATCCTAATGACTGCGGGCACATAGGCGTGCTCGGGTTTCGTGTACTCACAACTTTACCAGGGGCTGGACCCTGGGATCCCACTCTAGGCTGCTATTGGCAGCCGTGGTGGATGCCTCCGGGAGGAAACCTTTCCCCCTCTTTGGTGATTCGGCCTCTAGGGATGAGGAGGCCGTCCTCTTCTTCCTCCTCTTCGTCTTCGAAGGAGGGATGGTCGCTGGAGTCTTCGGATTTTGTGTCCGAAGCGTCGCAGCGACGGAGGCCGCTCCAGGTCTTCTTGACCTTCTTGGAGGCCTCTTTCTTCGGCGCCTCGTAAGGCGCTGGGACCAGCATCTTCGTCAGAAGAGGTCTTGCCAGTTCCTCCGGTAGTGGGGCCGGACAGTGTATCCGCCCCACCTTTTTTGTCCATTCCTGAGATTATTGTAGAAAGCATGATAAAAGCGTCTCCCTCGGGACATGCCAACTAAAACATGAATGGATAGAGCATAGCAATGACTTACCGGACTTGCAGAGCGGGATAGTTGATACCCGCGGTCCTCGGCAGAGCCCGACCACGGTTTGCCGGACTTGAAGAGCACCTTCCAGATGTCCTTGTGGGAGGAGCCGTAGAGCTCCCATAGGGTCTGGTGCTCGGCTGGGTCGTATTCCCACAAATTGCAGGCTCGACGCTGGCAAGGGAGAACCAGGCGGACTAACATCACCTAGACTATGTTGACGTGTTTGACATCCTTATCGACCACGCTCTGGACGTGCGTTTGGAGCACTGACAGCTCGTCGGATGAGGACCACTTTAGGCCTTTCTCGGGCCAGGACGTGAGCCGCAGTGGGGCTCCGGATCTGAATTCAGGAGTAGTGGCCCACTTTTTACCGCGCGGTTCGGTGATATAGAACCACTGCTGCTGCCACTCCTTGATGGAGTCATTGAAGACGCCCGTCGGCCATGTGACCTTGGGCATCTTGCTCACCATGGCGCTGTCGCACCCGGCGTGCTCGCCATTCACCACCTTGGGCTTCACGTTGAAGATCTTCAGCCATAAGCCGAAGTGGGGCGAAATACGGAGAAAAGCCTCACACATGACGATGAATGTCGAGATGTTAAGGAAAGAATTGGGGGACAGATCATGAAAATCAATCCCGTAATAATACATGATGCCGCGAACAAATGGGTGAAGGGGAAACCCGAGCCCGCGGACAAAATGAGGAAGAAACATGACCCTCTCGTGGGTCTCCGTAGTGGGGACGATCTGTCCCGCCGGCGGAAGACGGTGGCGGATTTTCTTGGCCAGGTACCCAGCCTCTCGGAGCTTTCTGATATCCCTCTCCCGGATGGTAGAGGCCATCCATTTGCCTCCTGCTCCGGATCCGGACATCTTCGGAGAACCTCTCTTCGGTGGATAAGAAGAGTGCTTGGGTGCTAGGGCTCGAGCAAAGGGGAATGGACGAGCGTAAGGGAAAGGCGTGGGTAAAGAGGAAGAGACCTTATCTCTTTATAGAGGCGGTAAAACCTTTTGCGCCTCCTCACTTGCCTAGTGGAACCCGCTCGTTCCCCACTCGCCGTGATTAGCGGTGCCGTTGGGCTACCCGTGCCCGTATTAATGAAGGCCCCGTGATAGGGGGAACACGATCTCCGCTTCAACGAGATGTGCTCGGGAAACCGCCTCGCAGCATGTGCGGTGGTTGGTAGTGGAGAGACGGTTCAGTAAATGACTCGACCATGGTGCTATGTCATGCTATCCAAAGATGTCAGCAGATCATATTTGTGCAATATCGTTCTCTCCATGAGGGCATGTGAAGGTCGTCTTGCAGATCCGGACACGTTCTAAGTGTTCGGTAATTACTTCGGAGTATTCGGAGATGGAACCCTCCTTGCAATGCCGAAGACAAACTGCAGGCCAGACTCATCGTCATTGAAGCCTGGTTCAGGGGCTACTGAGGGAGTCCTGGATTAGCGGGTATCCGGACAGCCGGACTATATACTTTGGCCGGACTGTTGGACCGTGAAGATACAAGACTTAAGACTTCGTTCCGTGTCCGGATGGGACTCTCCTTTGCGTGGAAGACAAGCTTGGCGATCCGGATATTAGATCTCCTTCTTTGTATCCGACTCTGTGTAAACCCTAGCCCCCTCCAGTGTCTATATAAACCGGAGGAATTGGTCCGTATAGGTACAATCATAATCATCATAGGCTAGCTTCTAGGGTTTAGCCTCTACAATCTCATGGTAGATCAACTCTTGTAATACTCATATCATCAAGATCAATCAAGCAGGAAGTAGGGTTTTACCTCCATCGAGAGGGCCCGAACCTGGGTAAAACATCATGTCCCTTGCCTCCTGTTACCATTAGCCTTAGACGCATAGATCGGGACCCCCTACGAGATCCGCCGTTTTTGACACCGACAGAGGGGATTTGGACCAAGATTTAATATAGTTGCTTCACAACTACCAAATCTGGTCAGAAACTAAATCAAGATGATGCACTCACTTGGAGGGGCAACTTGAGATCTAATTTGGTAGATCATGATGATTTGGACAGGTGATGATGTTGTAAAAAGCTCATACCAAATGGGTTCACCAAAATGGTACTTGCTTCACAAACCTCATTTCTGTCCAGAAGTTTGGAATAATTTTACCTCATTTCTGTCCAGAAGTTTGGAATAATTTTGGTGATCAAATGGCTCAATGAAATGATTCCAAATTGGGTGGAGATGTGTTTTATGGATAGTAGAATGATCTGGTAATTTATCATGATTTTTGAAGCAATATAAAATACACATGTTTCACAACGTGAAAATATTGCCAGAATTAAAGATTTGGTCATGTGCTCACATAGATGATTGGATGGGGCTATAAATGGGTGGAGGGGTTTAATATAAGCACATTAAGGAGTGTGCAACATTTCAACTCATTTGGATACTCCTAGCTAGTACTTCCTTCACAAAGCCTTCTCTTTGATAGAAACTTTAAAACATCACTGAGGAAGATTGGCTAGGCAAATAAAGTTGAATTTGTGCATGAGGCAATGATTTTGATATATAAGCAAGCCCAAAAAGCTTGGGAGCCACTAGGAAAATTTAACTGACACTTCCTTCACAAAGTGCCATTCAGGGCAGAAATGAAGAATAATTATTCAGGAATTATTTTTGAACTGGCCAAGGAAATGTTTGGGCATATTTGAGCAATATATGACCTAGAGGAATTATGAGAATTATATGGGATTTTTTGGATGGACAGAAATCTAGGTTGCTTCACAACCTAGGGCAATTGAGGTTATTCCTTTAATGAAAAAGGATTTTTCCTCAAGATAAGAATATTGGGATTTGGGTTGAGGAGTGAAGTGACATGATCTTGGCAAGGTTTTGAGAATGATGAGCCACTTGGGAGGGGGAATGAGGATGATTTCCCAGGTGGCAAGGCCACAGAACCACTCCAAAAAGAAAAGCAGGCAAAGACCAAATAAATCAAAAGAAAAAGAAAAGGGCCAAAAGCCAGGCTGTTACATTCCCTATGCCACAGTCATAGGTTCTATAAAGTATGTTGTGCTGTGTACCAGACCTGTTGTGCACCTTGCCATGAGTTTGGCAAGGGGGTACAATAGTGATCTAAGAGTAGATCACTGGACAGCGGTCAAAATTATCCTTAGTGAGGATTAAGGAAATATTTCTCGGTTATGAAGGTGATAAAGAGTTCGTCGTAAAGAGTTACGTCGATGCAAGCTTTTACACCGATCCAGATGACTCTAAGTCTCAATCTAGATACATATTGAAAGTGGGAGAAATTAGCTAGAGTACCTCCATGCAGAGCATTATAGACATAGAATATTTGCAAAATACATACGGCTCTGAATGTGACAGACCCGTTGACTAAAATTCTCTCACGAGCAAAACATGATCACACCTTAGTACTCTTTGGGTGTTAATTGCATAGCGAAGTGAACTAGATTATTGATTCTAGTACACCCTTTGGGTGTTGGTCACATGGCAATGTGAATTATTGGTGTTAAATCACATGGTGATGTGAACTAGATTATTGACTCTAGTGCAAGTGGGAGACTGAAGGAAATATGCCCTAGAGGCAATAATAAAGTTATTATTTATTTCCATATATCATGATAAATCTTTATTATTCATTCTAGAATTGTATTAACCAGAAACTTACTACATGTGTGAATACATAGACAAAACATATTGTCCCTAGTATGCCTCTACTTGACTAGCTCCTTAATCAAAGATGGTTATGTCTCCTAACCATAGACATGTGTTGTCATTTGATGAACGGGATCACATCATTATAAGAATGATGTGATTGACATGACCCATCCATTAGCTTAGCATTATGATCATTACAGTTTCATTGCTACTGCTTTGTTCATAACTTATACACGTTCCTCAGACTATGAGATTATGCAACTCCGGAATACCGGAGGAACACCTTTTGTGCTATCAAACATCACAACGTAACTGGGTGATTATAAAGATGCTCTGCAGGTGTCTCTGAAGGTGTTTGTTGGGTTGGCATAGATCGAGATTAGGATTTGTCACTCTGTGTATCAGAGAGGTATCTCTGGGCCCTCTCGATAATGCTCATCACTATAAGCCTTGCAAGCAATGTGACTAATGAGTTAGTTGCGGGATGAAGCATTACGGAACGAGTAAAGAGACTTGTCGGTAACAAGATTGAACTAGGTATGATGATACCGACGATCGAATCTCGGGCAAGTAACATACCGATGACAAAGGGAACAACGTATGTTGTTATGCGGTTTGACCGATAAAGATATTTGTAGAATATGTAGGAACCAATATGAGCATCTAGGTTCCTCTATTGTTTATTGAGCGGAGATGTGTCTTGGTCATGTCTACATAGTTATCGAACCCGTAGGGTCCGCACGCTTAACGTTCGATGATGATTTGTATTATGAGTTATGTGATTTGATGACCGAAGTTTGTTCGGAGTCCCAGATGAGATCACGGACATGACGAGGAGTTTCCAAATGGTTGAGACGTAAAGATCGATATATTGGAAGGCTATATTCGGACATCGGAAAGGTTCCGAGTGATTCGGGTATTTTTCGGAGTATCGAGGAGTTATGGGAATTCACCGGGAAAAGTAATGGGCCTTATTGGGCTTTAGTGGAGAGAGGGGAGAAGGGCCAAGAGGTGGCGCACGCCTCCCCCCTGCCCAAACCGCATTGGACAAGGGGTGGGGGCGCAGCCCCCCTTTCCTTCTCCCTCTCCCTCTCTTTCCTTCTCTCCTACTCCGAATAGGAAAGGGAATCCTACTAGGACTTGGGAGTCCTAGTAGGACTCCTATGCTTGGCGCGCCCCTAGGTCGGCTGCCTCCTTCCTCCCTCCATTATATACGGGGGAGGGGAGCACCCCAAGGACATACAATTTGATCCTTAGCCGTGTGTGGTGCCCCCCTCCATAGTTTTCCACCTCAGTTATATCGTCGTAGTGCTTAGGCGAAGCCCTGCGTCGGTAACTTCTTCATCACTATCACCACACCGTCGTGCTGACGGAACTCTCCCTCGGCCTCAGCTGGATCTAGAGTTCGAGGGACGTCACCGAGCTGAACGTGTGCAAATCGTGGAGGTACCGTGCGTTTGGTACTTGATCGGTTGGATCGCGAAGACGTTCGACTACATCAACCACGTTACTCAACGCTTCCGCTTTCGGTCTACGAGGGTACGTGGACACGCTGTTCCCTCTCGTTGCTATGCATCACATAGATAGATCTTGTGTGAGCGTAGGAATTTTTTTGAAATTACCGCGTTCCCCGACACTTTCGTCGGAGAAGATGGAGAGCGAGACGCCTCCATAAGCTTCCCCGTCTCTTAGGGAAGACGACACCGAGGTGTCATCCCGAAGGATTTCTCCGGGCTCTGGAGAAGTGCGGGAGGGGACCAAGACAGCGCCAGAGGATAATGCCTTGGCTGCTGTCATTTAAATGTCACGTCAGATGTCGTACTGTGAGGACTTAGTCATGGAGCCATCACAACGAGATTAGCTTAAAGGGGTTAAACCGGACAAAGGACACGGGGAATTTATACTGGTTCGTCCCCTTGCGGTGAAGGTAAAAGCCTACAATCCAGTTGTGGTGGAATTGATGGGGTTTCAATGATCAGGGAGCAAATCCGCTTTACCTAGCGTTCGAGTTGTTGTTTTCTTGTCCTTGAACCGCCGCCGGGTCGTCCCTTTATATACACCGGTTGACGCCCCGCGGTTTACAGAATCCCGGCCGGCTCATATACATGTCCGGCTCGGTTTCTACCCTTTCCTACCTTACAACACAAGTTACACAGTATATTGCTGTTTATGTCTACGGGCCCTAACTCGCCTTTGGGCCCTGGGCCTTTAAATCTCTATAGTAAAGCGCCATACTCCTTGTCTTCATGGGCTTCAATATGGATAGCTCATTACGGGTATAACCCGGCCCCACCTAGGTGGTTTATACTCAGCAGTTATGTCCCCAACATTAGGCCTCAGATTGATTTGAACATGTTCATGTCAATCTTCAACACTTAGGAAAATTCCTTCTTCAACACCTTCGCGTAAACCTTGTAATCCGCCATGACGTCATCTTCCAAGATTATAGTAAATCGCCATGACGTCACCTGCTTATTAAAAAACCATACATACCTCCCCTTTATTAATAATCCTCAAAAAATCGAGGCGACAGCTCTGTCACATATCCATTTTTTGAGCTCCTTGATTCTCGCGCTTGTCGCTTATCCCTTCGCCTTTATAAATAACGCCGAGGGTCATTTTTTCTCCTTTCCCCCTCGTGCCTCTTCACTTCTTCTTCCTCCTCGCGTCGACCTAGCGTTCAAGCTCAGCCGCCGCTGCCGTGTCTTCGTCCTCGACCTCAACTCCGGCCACTGCATCACCCTGAGCTTACCAGAGAATCGCGGCGCCTCTTCGCTGCTCCCGTGACACCGGTAAGTCCTCTTTCCTTCCCCCCTAGATCTGTCATTAGGGTTTCTGTGCCCATCGGTGTTCATTAGTGTTCGTCCTTGTTCATCTCTATGCAACGGTTCTTCATCTAAACCTTGATATTTATCCTGTATAGAGATAGCCATGATCCTTCCTTTCCATTAGTGCATCTCATTTAAGTAGAAAACCCCATCTGGATCCTTCAACTATTCCAACGCCAGAACATTTAACCCTGAATATTTTTCCATTTTCTGACACACGGTAGATCCAGATTTGTGATGCCAATTTGCGAATTTTGTTTTTCATCACTTAGTTATTTCAGATATGTACCTTCCATACCAATGTAGGTGGTTTAACTTTTAGAAAATTATAACTCGCCAGGTAGCATTAGCCCTCTCTTAAAATGCCGATTCGTCATTCTTATAACCCTGCCAATGTCAGAATCCAGTTTAACATGTATATACACCTGAACGTCTTGTCCCTCTGACCTTGTGATGCATTATACTTGTCAGTCATGAATCTTAAACCGGCATTGATCTTTTTCCAGCTTTTCATTGAAATGGCCAAACAATTCTATGCTTGCAACTGGGTTCCTTCCCGGGTTATGGAAGAACAGCTGAATGGGTGCGTTACAACCGGCGCTTTAGCGAGTAAAGAAATCATCCACTAGAGAGTCCCCGGTCCTGAAAATCCTCCTGAGCCCAAGGATGGAGAGGTGATTGTGTTTGCTGATCATCTGAGTCGAGGGTTTAGCCCTCCCGGATCAAAATTCTTCTGTGACGTGCTTGCTAGATTCCAAATCCTCCCTCAAGCACTACAAAAAAATACACTTCCATGATGATACGTGTTTCTCACAGTAGGTCGCATTTTTTGTCATGCATGTACATCCATGACGATTTATGACAGAATCAAGATAGTCATACCTGTGTTGTCGTAGAAGTGTTCCATGACATTACCAAAATTATCATCACGGAAGTGTCCACTTCCATGACGATAAATCACGCGTCACAGAAGTGCTTTTGTCAAGGGTGACCGACATGTGGCATCCACCATAACGGAATGTCGTTAAGCTATTGAGTCCGGTTTTGGATCCGATAACCCGTTAACAGCCCGGACCAATGGGGATTTTCCACGTGTAAAATCATCATTGGCCGCAGGAAACACGTGTTGCCTCACCGTTGGGACAAATGTCATCCACTCATTGGACAGGAGGCGCCTATGATAGGTCGACATGTGGCACGACCCAACAGTGGCCCATTCCGGTGAAAAAGGCCGGCCCAGTAAAAATTAGCAGGCCGGCCCATATAAGGCCTACTTGTGTCAGGTCCATTTAAGCCCACGGCCCATACAAGATGTGCCAATTCGGCCCGTCAACGGCCCGTTAAACATTTGACACCATTGCAGCCCATCGTCAGTTCGAGCCCGTTAACAGCCCGCTATATATTTGGGCTCAATATCAGCCCGATGAGATTTCGGCCTGTTAACGGCCCATTCAATGGATGGGCCAATTTTTAGGATGTACATCTTTCTGCCTTTTAGCGACCCATTTAAATGTTGGGCTAATTTCCGGCCAAGTGTGTCTTTCAGCCTGTTGACGGCCCATAAATCTGATGGGCCATTTATAGTCGGACCTGAGTATCGGCCTTTTAGCGGCCCATTTAAGTGTTGGGCCAATTTCCGGCCCGGTGTCACTTTCAGCCTGTTGACGTCCCATACATCAGTTGGGCCATTTGTAGTCGGACCTGAGTTTTGGCCTTTTAGCGGCCCATTAAATGTTGGGCTAATTCCCGGCCCTGTGTGCCTTTTGGCCTATTAATGGACCATAAATGAGTTGGGCCATTTGTAGTCGGACCTTAGTTTTGGCCTTTTAACGGCCCATGCCCTTCATGGTCCAATACCAGCCCGGTTTCTCTTTCGGCCTGCTAAAGGCCCACAACACAGTTGGGCCATTTGCAATACGACCTAAGTTTCGGCCTCTTAGCGGCCCATGCTCTTCATGGTACAGTACAAGCCCGCTGTCTCTTTCAGCCTGCTAAAGGCCTACAGTATAGTTGGGCCATATGTAGCCCAAACTTAGTAATGGCCTCTTAATGGCCCATGAAATAAATTGGGCCCACCTGTTGCCCGCTTCGATGTCGGTCTGTTAACGACTCGGGAGGTAAGAGGGCCGACCATTAACTTTCGGCCTAGTGACAGCCCATTAACTTAATGGGCCCACTAAAGTTCGTACATGTCTTTAGGCCAAATTAGATAATTTGAGCCCATTACGACGAGCAATTATGCCGAGGACCAAAACCAATCAAGCAAAGGTACATCATACAGGGAATAATGTTGCACATCCAGCATATATTACAGGAAATTACATCCACTAGGCAATCAAAGATTGATGCCAGTGCAAATAAATGAGCAGAACCTAACCATCTACAACGTCACAATCTGCAACCTCAGCATAGATGACGCCCATAAGTATGTGGGCAAGTTCTTGCTGCTTTGCTACACTGTCTCTGAAAACATTGATCAATTGTTGTGTCACACGACTCTGCACCTCTGATTCATCCACCATTTCCATCATTGCTTCAGCCATTAATTAGTTCACAAACATACATTTATTCCGTTGCATTCGAGATAGAGGATACTGAACAGATCCAGATGGCGATTTTGGCAGGCTTGTATTATTGACAGTGGAGAGTGTCTCGACCACTGCATCATAACATAAATTAGGACGGTAATCAAATAGATTAATCATGAGTTATTGCCATATTACCTGGCCTAGATTTACTGGAAAGAAACAATGGGGTTGCCTTGCTGTTTTCAGAGTTTGTCTTCTTATCTTGAGCAGCCTACACAAAATTAACACACTAGCATTGCTACCATTGGCCAAGTCAGATAATAGGAAAGCAACATTGACACAATGAACGTTTAGGCAACTAGCCTACACCAAATTAACACAATATGGCACAGCTATCATCAGCCAGGTAAGGTAATACGAAACCAACATTGACACAATGAATGAATGCGCAACCAGAGAAGCACTAAAATCCAGTAATGTGCGTGATATGAGATAGTACACTCATGCAACTCAGTATGCAAAACTACCAGACAGTTTTCCTTACAAAAATCAACATTGGCGCCTTTAACATTTTGCTACAACTAATTTTAGATCAGATAAAGGTTAGATTCGTGCTGATTAACAAAATACACGTTGATGTAAAAATATAGTGATATACAATAGGTACTTACATCAGCATTGGAGCATAAAGAATTCCCGCAAGATATTTACCTCGAATACGATCCCAATGGAGGAAGTCTTCTATCATTTAACCTTATTTTCCAAAAGAGAGATGGGTAATAAACATGTATAAAATATGATCAGAATGCTATAAAATTTCATGATGCGAGGATACGCACATGCTTCTTAGAATGGAGTTGACATTCTTTTGCTAGACTAGAGCGAACTAGTTCTTTGGCCACTGGAATCTGCTTATTATCAGTGGGAGTTGGGTTTCTCTGTACTGGAGCAGTATCTATGAAAAATGGAGTTGGTTTATTATATCCTGGCGTTTGGATCTTTTGCAAAGACCTGGTTTGTAACCCTTCAGATTCTAACATAGCCGTCTTCCCCTTGCATGCCTTAAATAGAAGAATGGTGATTCAGTTATAAAACATGCTACAACAGAGATGAAATAGGTACTGAAGAATAGAAAGGCATGACGTATTGACATGTATTCCCTCCATCCGGAAATAAATGGATGGGTCTAGGCGTATTTCAGTTCTAGATACATCCAGTTTTATCCATTTCTGCGACATGTAATCCGGATGGAGGGAGTATGATGTAAGAGCTAGGGATACGACAGGACAACACAGTAGAAAAACACTGAAAACCCTCTGTAGAACCAAAGTAGTCAAACCCACTGATATGAGATAGTACACTCATGCAGCTCGGGATGCAAAACTACCAGGCAGTTTTCCTTACAAAAATCAACATTGTGGCCTTTAATCATACATTTTGCTACAACTAAATTTAGATCAGATAAAGGTTGTATTCACGCCGATTAGCAAAATACAAGATGATGTAAAAATATAGTGATATACAACAGGTACTTACATCTACATTGGAGCACACAGAATTCCTGCCAGAATCTTTCCTCATAAACGATACCATTGCAGAAATTCTTCTATCTGTTAAGCTTATTTTCTAAAAGAGAGATGGGTAAGAAACATGTAGAAAATATGATCAGCATGCTATAAAATTTCATGATGCAAGGATACGCACACGCTTCTTAGAATGGAGTTGACATATTTTTGCTGGACTGGAGCGGACTAGTTCTTTGGCCACTGGAATCTGCTTATTATCAGTAGGAGTTGGGTTTCTCTGTGCTGGAGCAGTATCTATAAAAACTAGAGTTGGTTTATTATCTCCTGGCGTTTGGATCTTTTGCAAAGGCCTTGTTTGTAACCCTTCAGATTCTAACATAGTCGTCTTCCCCTTGCATGCCTTGTATAGAAGAATAGTGCTTTAATTATAAAACATGCTACAACAGAGAGATGGAATAGGTACTGCAGAATAGAAAGGCATGACATATTGACATGTATTCCCTCCATCCGAAAAAATGGATGGGTCTAGGAGTATTTCAGTTCTAGATACATCCTTTTTTATCCATTTTGGCAACATGTAATCCGGACGGAGGGAGTATGGTGTAAGAGCTAGGGATACGACAGGACAACACATCAAAAAAACACTAGTTGAATGTAAAACTGTATGCTAGCGGAATACGTACAAAAATAACTAAGGCAACATACACGTGTATGATTGGGAAACTAAGATGGCATTGCAACAGAGCACTAGAACAACACTTCAATGTAAAAAAAACATGGTATGGTAGACAAATGAAGTACATACTGATGAATAACAATGCATAAGATATTCAGAAGCATGATGTCCAAATTAAGCAGATGGCATTGCGATAGAGTAGAATGACAGTACTTGAATTTGAAAACATGTTATCATGAATGGAATAGTTACTGAAAAACAGGAAGGCGTGACATATTTACATGCATGATCAGCATGCTAAGCACATGGCATTGCAACAGAGTAGATACACTCCAAGACATTATATGCATGTTGTACCCATATCACAGGCCAAGTTAGAGCAAGGACCTTGTGGGGTGAAGAGGATTCATCATCTTTCTGCAAGTCTTCTGAAGAACTGCCTTACATGTTCCATCATATTGGGTATCATTGACATCAAGTTTATTGGCCTTTACATTGCTCCGTGAGGTTCTTGTGGATATATCAGTGTGTGCAATTATATCTGACATGCATGGAAGACAACTCGTAGTTAGATTTATGTAATGAGCGCCTGTAGGAGATGACATAAATAGTAGGACTGGGTTAGCTAGCAGCAACAGGTCTCATAAACTAAAGGGAGAACAGAGATGAAAGCTATAGAATATGTATCGTTTGTACTCGAGATTAACTAGATGGCACACACAAGTATTAAAGAACAACATAGGTAATACTAGAAGTGGTATAATACTATAATCACCAGCCTGTGGGATAGCATTGGCTGATGGATAATAACTATGGAACAACGTTACCTGAAGAACAAGTATCTTAGCTAAACTATGGAACAGCGTTAACTCCTGAACAAGACCCGTAAGAGATCAGCATGAATATACAATGAAATGTGATGATCTATTTTCCATGCTTAGATGAATAACAAAGCCATAAATGGTGCACACAAGTAAGATGAGGGTACAACCTATTTGGCTGCCATCCATAAGAGTGAACATCATGTGCTGACTTATCGATGGCCCTGCAGTTGTTGTGGCTGTCCATGTCGGGCACGTGCATTCGATGCAGGGAACTGTTGAGTTGGGACTATAGCTCCCTTCTGGTGTATGCTTCCCTTGTTGGAGCAGTTGCGGTGAGTCGGAAGACGGTGTGTCTAAAGATGTAGATAACGCATAATGTTAAGAATGACATATCTCTTTGATCTGAAGAAATACACTAAGAGATCAATAGCAAGGTACGAGAGTGGTCACACGTCTGTTGACTGAAGACTAAATTGGGGTCACACGGTTTTATTTTATTTTGGTACTGTCCGATCTACGTCGGATGGCTTGATGGCCGTCTTGTGCCTCCCAGCTGACACTGTTCGGAATCTTCCCCGAAGAGCCAGCGACCAATGGCAGAGCAGCCTGCCTCCGCCGTCTGTGGCCCCGGCCAAAACCCCGCTCCCCGCCCCACCGCACTGCCGTGGTTGTGCCGCCCCCAGGCCAATCCACAAAGACTCCCCATCATCCAGATTCGGCAGCAGCAGTACCTTCAACCCACGCAACTCTAAAATATAGCCATCTAAGTGTTGCTTCCACGGCAAACGTGCGGCCCTGCACCCTTACGTTAGACACCAGCCAACCAGCAGCCTAGGAGCTCCGCCGCCTTGAGGGGTGCTGCTTCCAATTGGGAATCGATTGGCCCAGAATAAAAATTCAGACAACTGACGCCTAAATAAAGTGATTTGAGATGAGGATGCGACCTATCTGGCGGCATGGTGAAGTAGGGAGGTCCAGCTGCCGAGTCGGTGAGGCCGGCGCGGTTGCGATGGCGACCGGTGGCAGGGAAACAGCGATGTCGCGACGGTCTATGGCTATAGGGAAGCAGCGCCAGGACTCCAGACGAATCCGAAGTTGGAGCCGCTCCGGCACTGTGAACAACGACGGGGGTGAATCGGCTCCGGTACGGTTCACGCGGCCGTTGTCGAGGCAGTGCCAGCATCACAGAGTAAGAGGCACACGGCCCAATGCACGACGGCAAATGGACAACGTCTCTGGCATTAGGGAGGAGGGCGGCTGTGAAATTGGTGCACTGGGGGGCGCCATGGAGGTGGGGCTGATGTTTTGCGGCTCGGGAGAAGGGAGCTTCCCGGGGAGAAGGTGATTTTGCGCCCACGAGGTATGAATGGGGGGGGGCGGAATTGGGAGGGGAGTGGAACCATGTCTTACGGACGCATTTGTCTGAAATGTGAGGGGGGGTTACAGTTCTACCCTTCCCTTTAGGCTTCTTGGCTTGGGTGTGTGTACTGAGGGTCGGGGATAGTAGAGTAACTTTGCTTCTCCCCAAATAGTGGGCGGGAGCGATTTCGGGCGAGGAGGGTGTGTTTTGAACTATAGTGGGCACGAGCAATTTCGGGCGAGGAGAGCGTGTTTTGAAATAGTGGGTGCGAGCTATTTCGGGCGAGGAGAGCGTGTTTTGCCGACCATGGTTTATGAATTATTCGCCACATGTCATTTCAGCCGAGGAGAAGGCACGCTTGGATGAAGTTATGAACCTACCCTCAATGTACAACGGGCAAACTGATGCGTGTCCCACATAGGACGGTATTTTCGTGTCTCCCATTTATTTGCTCGGGCGAATTCCACCGAGCAGAGAGGATGTTTAACGGTTCATTCAAATTTTGGGAGAACGAGCATCCACGTCTACCTTACCAAGTTGGTTCGAATCAAATTTTGAAATATTAGCTTGCCACTTCTTTTTTAGATGGAGAGATGATGCTCGAGAGTAATGTGTTTTTACATGCTCGTTGCTAGCGATTTACTATATGACAAATAGTTGACCCACTCAAAAACGCGAATCGAACCCAAAATGAAATATCTCGATTCTCGTTCACTAGGTCAAAATAGTGAACTAAATCCAAGATTGAACACCTCAATCGAGTAGCATGTTGCACAGTATTATAGTACTCCATGAACATGTTGAAAGTCAAATTAATGAACTTGTTTGATATACGCATATATCCGTTCATGTGTGGATTACAGACATGTTCTCCAATTTAAATATTTGAATGTAAGTTTATATTGAAACATGGTTTATATCAGTCTTTGCTGCATAAAACGCGACCTCCCCCTCTCCCGGACTCCTGTTCTCTCTCTCTCTCTCTCTCTCTCTCTCTCTCTCTCTCTTTCTCTCACCGACAATCTTCAATTCTGTTGCACGCATCCAACACAAAAACCTTGTTGGTCCCTATCCCTTTCTCTCCATCTCTCTCTCTCTTTGTGTGTGTGTGGGGGGGGGTCTTTCTAGTTCGCATGCATATATACACCATCTATAGGTCTCTCTCGCACACTATGTATGATACTCTAGCTAGTCCAAGCTAGATATCTTGGGTGCACTCATCGTACACACACAAATTCCTTGGCTCTTTGCCCGTAACTCTCTCATGCACCACATTGTCGTCTTGGAGCTCTTCCCCCCTCTCTCAAACTCTCCATCCACCTGGGTCACACATACACATGCATATCTCACTCGCACTCGATAGGCCCATCTAAAACTCTATCTCTCTCCCTCGTTCTCTCTCCATATCACACGCACACACACACACACAATCTCATGCCTAGCTAGCCAAGTATGATGGTCTCTCACTCAATTGTAGGCACACGCAGTCCCCCCTATATGTATATGACTAGCTAATCTTAGTCTCCATCACAAACATGTGCATGGTCTATCTCGATTTCTATCGGGGCATCTTTCTATCGCGCACGCACCTCCCTCGATCTGCCACCCATATAGTCCCCTCACGATCTCGAGGGGATCTCTCTATCACAAACACACCCTCTCTACCTCCCCATGCGTCCATGTCCTTCATGTGTCCCTCTCGACCTTTGTTCCTTGTTGGCCAGACCTCTATTGGACATGTGCTACAGGGGTGTCTCTTTCCGTTGCAAACAATCACACACTAGCTATCTTCGTGTATCCCCTCGCCTCGCTTTTCTATCTCGGAGATGCATGCGTGATATGTTCGCATAAGAAACAAAAAAACACACACTCTCTCTAATTTATCATTTGTTGTCACTTTCTCTTTCACACACATACTCTTTTTGCACACTTACTCATTCTCCTTCACACGCACTTGATCTGTCTCGACTTAGGCACTCTCCTCGGTCCATAGCATATAGATTTATTGAAAAGTCAAACATCACAAAGTTTGACCATGTACATGGAGAAAAACAATTACATCTAGTACGGCAAACATATACCATTAGATTCACCATGAGATGTAGTTTTGTATGATGTATCTTTGGTATTGTAGATATAAATAACATTTGCGTAAACCTGATCAAAGTTTCCAAACTTTGACTTCTAAAAAATTTACATGCACTGCATTATCGAGCGGATGGAATATCTCTTTCCCCCTCTCAGCTATCTGACGCACCACTCAGCCTTATCGGGGCTCCTCAATCTCTCTCAAACTTTATTGGTCAGTTTGGTTCGTGACCTGACCCTCATGCCTTGATGGCCAATACTGCCTGGTGTGGACGTGAGATGTAAAATATTTCTGCCTGGCCAAGCTTGTGTGGTGCTGAAGCGTTTGGTTCATGCATGGGCCAGGCAAAGCATCAACATCCCATCAATCAATCCATGCAACAATTATTTAATGCTAATATCCATCCATGTTGATGTTAGCCTCGTGGCCGCACAACCAGGCACGGCCAGGCGTTCGAAATCGGTCGCCTGGGCCAAGCTACTTGCAGTGTCTGGAGTCCAGCCAGGCTAATTAAAGTGCAAGGGAACCCAGGCCAGGCGGGCTTTCTTTTTCACAAGGTAGCAACCAAACAAGAGTGCATGAAATCCAGCCACAACCCCAGGCCAGGCAAAAGATGCTTAGGACGCAAGCCAAACTGACCTTATATCTCACTGGTTCACACATACACATGTCTTGCTCGCGCTATACATATAGACCCATCCAACACTCTCTGCCCTTGTTCTCTCTCCATGTGACACACACCCCCCTAAGTACCATAATCCCTCACTCCATC
>NC_041381.1:218364975-218401669 GCF_002162155.2 Triticum dicoccoides | reverse complement strand
CCTAAGTATGATTATCTCTTACTAGCCATCAGGAACACACGTATTGTCTCCTTCCATCCATACATCTATCTCGATATATCTCGGGGCATCTTCTATCCCGCACACACCTTGCCACTCGATATCCCACCCATGTAGTCCCATCACGATCTCCAGGGGATCTCTCTATGACAAACATACTCTCTCTCCTCCCTATGTCTGCATTTTCTCCGTACGTCTCTCTCGGCCTCTCACCCTTGTTTGTCAGACCCCTCTTGGCCACGTGCTAGGGGTCTTTCTCTCTCGGTTCCAAACAACCACACACTATCTCCTCACCTTGCCTCCGTTGTCGAAGATGCATGTGTGATATGTTTGCATAAGACACGCACACTTTTTCTCTACTTGTATCTTGTGTTGTCCATGTCTCTTTCACACATGCACACACACTTTTTTCACTCACTCTTTCTCTCTCTCTCTCTCTCTCTCTCTCTTTCTCTCTCTCTCTCTAGTTAGGGACTCTGTCACATCCATAAGCATATGGATGTTTTGAAAAGTCAAACCTCAGAAAAGTTTGACCAGGTATATGTGGAGAAAAACATTTACATCTGGAACGATCATTAGATTCATCACAACATGTACTTACTTCATACTATCATTTATCTTTGGTATTGTAGATATAAGTAATTTCTTTATAAACATGGTCAAAGTTTCAAAAGTTCGACATTAAAAAAAATGTTGGAACTACATTATCGAACGGAGGGAGTAGCTCTTTCTCTCTCTCTCTGCGCTATCTCTCACGGGCCTCCCCTCTCACTCGAACTCTCTATACCAATGGATTATACGCTCACTATGTCAGCGTATAGATCTGTATATTGTTTAGTTGACCGGTCAACCAATCCACATGCTGCCTTGTCAGCTCGTGTTCTGTATCTTCTTGTGCTAGCCCATGTGGAAGTGGGTGAAAATAAGTAAACTAGAGGCCCATCTGACACACGGTGAAGTAAACAAAGTTGAAACCACTCAGGGTAGCACCCTGCTCGCTAGTAAATTGAGGGTGCATTGAGGACACACTTCTTGCACATGAAGGACGCACTCGCGCACAATTCACCACTGCACGGCGGCATGCACAGAAGGACGCACTCGCGCACACCCAGCACACAACACACACCAGCACATGTGTACACCGGCGTCGCCGCCAGTTGAGACGGACGGCAAGGCAGCCAACAAGCGGAGGCGGCTCGAGCCAAAACCACATCCGGCGAGCCTGGACTTCATCAGCAGCCTCCCCAATGACATGCTGCTCGTCATCATCGGCCTCCTCCCACCAAATCTGTCGTGCGGACCGCCCTGCTCTCCCGGAGGTGGCACCCCCTCTGGCGCTGCGTCCCCCTCAGCCTCACCGTCGACAGCTGCCTCTGCGATGGGGATTGCAAATGCATGGCCGCAGTCTCCAAGATCCTTTCTTCGCACCCTGGGCCCGCCAAATGCCTTGACATCTGCATGTTCAGTACCAACTGCAAGGTCCAACCCAAGTTCGATGAGTGGTTCTTATCCCCCGCCCTAGATCAGCTCGAGGAGCTCATCTTTGAAGCTGGAAGATGTCGCTCTCTGCCGCCGTCCGCGCTCCGCCTCACGCCAACGCTGCACCGCGCCAGCTTCACCTCCTGCTATCTTCCCCAGATTAATGTCGCGCCCTCCCTTCTTCTCCCTCAACTCAAGCAGCTCGACCTCTTCGACGTTGTCATCTCGAAGAAGGCTATGGAGCACCTGCTGTCGGTGTCAAAACTGGCGGATCTTGGGTAGGGGGTCCCGATCTGTGCGTCTAAGGCTAATGGTAACAGGAGGCAAGGGACACGATGTTTTACCCAAGTTCGGGCCCTCTCGATGGAGGTAAAACCCTACTTCCTGCTTGATTGATCTTGATGATATAAGTATTACAAGAGTTGATCTACCACGAGATCGTAGAGGCTAAACCCTAGAAGCTAGTCTATGATGATTATGATTGTTCTGTCTCTAAGGACTAAACCCTCCAGTTTATATAGAAACCGGAGGGGGCTAGGGTTTACACAGAGTCGGTTACAAAGAAGGAAATCTAATATCCGGATCGCCAAGCTTGTCTTCCACGCAAAGGAGAGTCCCATCCGGACACGGGACGAAGTCTTGAGTCTTGTATCTTCACAGTCCATTAGTCCGGCCAAAGTATATAGTCCGGCTATCCGGATACCCCCTAATCCTGGACTCCCTCAGTAACCCCTGAACCAGGCTTCAATGACGATGAGTCCGGCGCGCAGTTTGTCTTCGGCATTGCAAGGCGGGTTCCATCTCCGAATACTCCAAAGTAAACCTCGAACACTTAAATCGTGTCTAGCTCTGCAAAATGACTTTCACATTCCACCGTAGAGATAACAATACTCCACAAATATAATTTGCTGACGACTTCAGACAACGTGACATGACACTACGGTCGAGTCATTATTCGAACCGCTTTCCCACAACCAGCCACAACACATATTGTGAGGCGGTTTCCTCGGCACGTCTTGTCGAAGCAGAGATCATGTCCCCTTATCACGGGATTCCGATCAATATGGGTATGGGTAACCCAACCGCGCCATCAATTGTGCCGCTTGGAAAATAGGCGATCTTCAACGGGCAAGTGGGGAGGCGCACCATTTTCGTCGCCTCTATAAAGGGATAAGGATTCCCCATTTTTACCCACACCTTCTTCCTCCTTTGCTTATCCATTCTTGCCCCCTCGAGCTCCAGCGCCCTAGTTCACACCTCCTCCGCACAGCCAAACATGTCCGGAGCAGGAGGCAAGTGGGTGGCCTCCACCGTCAAGGAGCATATTACGAAGCTCCGGGCGGCCGGATACTTGGCTGCAGATATCGCGCACCGGCTGCTGGACGCAGGGCAGATCATTCCGACTCCGGGACCCCACGAGAGGGTCGTGTTCCTCGCCCACTTTGTCCGTGGACTGGGATTTCCACCTCATCCCTTCGTCCGTGGGCTTATGTTTTACTATGGGCTAGACTTCCATGATCTAGCCCCAAACTTCGTCCTCAACATCTTGGCGTTTATCATCGTGTGCGAGGCCTTCCTTCGCATCAAGCCCCACTTTGGCTTGTGGCTATGAATCTTCTGCGTGAAGCCGAAGATCGTAAGCGGCCAGCAAGCGGAGTGCGGAGGTGCCATGGTGGGCAGGATGCCCAATGTTACCTGGCTCGACGACTCCTTTGCGGAGACCATAAAAGGGTGGCAATCGGGGTGGTTCTACATCACAGAGCCACGCGATGCCAACTGGGCGGCGGCCCCCGAATTCCGATCCGGAATTCCCATGTGGCTCACCTCCTGGGAAAAGAAGGGCCTGGCCTGGGGTGAACCTGCAGAGCTGACCGGACTTCAGAACTGCATCAATAATATGATGGACAAGAAAATCAAGCTT
Organism: Triticum dicoccoides; assembly: GCF_002162155.2. Classification (NCBI taxonomy): domain Eukaryota; kingdom Viridiplantae; phylum Streptophyta; class Magnoliopsida; order Poales; family Poaceae; genus Triticum; species Triticum dicoccoides. The sequence continues at coordinate 218,398,251 of NC_041381.1, read as the reverse complement.
GTCAACGTGGTCCAGGTCATGCTCGTCTGCCAAATTCTTCCGTGCCAAAGACGGGCATTTTATCTGTGGGAGTTCATCCCGGCCGAACACCAGACACTTCAAGAGCTCTATGGCACGACACACAAGGACGCATGGAAGGTGTTGTTCAAGGCCTCCGAAATACCTCCTCCCACATCCGAGGACCGCGGACTTCACGCCACGCGGCTCCCCCGTCCGATGAGTTTTCTGACCATCACCAGATGTAGTTTTCCCAGCATACTCATGGGAGGATTTTAAGTCATCGTGTGTATTTAATCAGGAGTACGTGGTGACAGCGGAGCGGATCGACTGTCCGGCTCCACTGCCAGAAGGTCCAGCAACCGCTCTCCTGACGGAGATGCTAGTCTCGGCGCCCTACTAGGCGCCGGAAAAGAAGGCCGGAAAGAAGGCCTCGGGGACCAGGAAGGGTCTCCGACGTAAGGTCGTACCTGATGCCTCGTACGAAGACGATGAGGCACACTCCTCCCATGAAGGGGAGGAGGAAAAGGAAAGGGCCGCCCCATCCGGGGAGGCCGAAGGGCCCAAGAAGGCGGCCCAGGGGACCCGGAAGGGTCCCCGGCGCAAGGCCGTCATAAACGCGTCGTCCGAAGACGACGAGGCAGATTCCTCCCACGGAGGCGGGGGGAAACATGAGGAACCTCCGCCTCCCTGCACTGGGGAGGAGAAGAAAAGGAAAGCCGCCCCGGAGGGGGAGGCTAGGACACCCAAGAAGGGAAAGGCGTCCCTTCCGGATTACTCCACCACGGCCGCCTACAGCAAGGAGGAGTGGCTGCCCAGGGGGGAAGCCCCTAGTAAGATCGTAAGTATCCACACTCTGTTGTACTTTTGTGTGACTTTTCTTCATACTCTGTTATAACGCCGAACACGCATATGAAGTCCGGCCAGGGCCCATCCCGAGGATCCTCTTCGGACGGGTCTTTGAGCGATTTGGCGATGAATTCGCTCCCAACGGCCACTTCCCCTCGGCCTGTGGATGACACGGAGGTGTTGTCCCAAAGGCTCCCAGAGCAGGGGGAGGCGACTCTGGAGACGCCCCAAGGCGAAATTCTAGACGCCGGGCACACGGGGTGTAAAATCCTCTCAGATTATGTCGACAAGAGCCGCAACAAGTTGGGCTCTCAGCCAGACACTGTACCGGAACCTCCAAGGGTTCCGGATTCGGGCAGGCATCCCCTCGCTAAGGAGGGCGGGCCGGCCGTGCCGATGACTTCTGTTGCGCCAGAGGTGCCGGATAGTCTACTGGAAGTGCTTCGCGGCGCTTCCATGGATGAAGAGCACCGTACTCTTATGAGTGCGGTGATTCAGAAGGTTCAGTCCGCCAAGAGCGGATTGACCGAAGCCTGCACCAGCCTCCTGATAGGCTTTGAGGTAAGTAATCAAAAGTGTGCGAAATTATCACCCGATAGACAGTAGCCCCTGATACTCTGTTTGGTGTTTGGAAAGAAAAGCCAAATGGAGGGTCAATTTTAATCCGCAGGAGTCTAATAGTATGTGTCTATGTGAATAAGCAGGCGGTGCTACTTGCCGCTGCTGCCCGTACAGCGGAGGTCACCGGACTCAAACAAGACCTGGAGCAGGCCCAAGGAGAGCTCAGCCTCACCAAGAGGCAGCTCGAAGAGAACAAAGGTGAGTGATACCCCGTTCACATATCACAAAGAATAGAAAAAATTGGTGACGCTAACAAAAAAGCGTCATGATTTTGTAATAGGGGCCACGACCGAAGTGGCGTCCCTGAAGAAAGCGCTATCCGAGGCCGAAAGCAAGGCGGCCATGGAGCGCATTGAGCGTGAAAAGCAAAATGCTAGGGTGGGCGAGGTACAGCAAGAGCTCCAGGAGCTCGGCAAGAAGTTCGAGTCCTTGGAGTGTGACTTCAAGACGAAGGAGTCTGAACTTACGAAGGCCCTTTTGAGCATGAAAGACGCCAAGGCCGAAGCCGAAAAGGCCCAGTAGGAAATCCAGGCAGCCACGAAGATAGCGGCGGGTAAGACATTCTTTATGAAAAGCAAGCATGTGGAGGAGACGTTTCTTTTACTTACCCGAATTCGGAGCTCTCCAGGGGCATTCGCAGATCTGCCACGCAGCATATCGGATGCCGCGGAGTTCTACCGTGCCGAAGAGGGGAGCTTAACGGAGAAGTTGTTCTGGTCCCAGTATGCTGGAGCCGAACACCCGATGCCTCTGAGTGACCAATTGAAGCAATTGGTTGAACTCCACAGGGCGGCCAAAGTGGCTATGAAAGATTTCATAGTCCGGATGTGGCCTGGTGAGCCCCTGCCCGCCACCTACTTCGGCCTGATAAAGCGGATGGTGAATGCCTGTCCGCGGCTTGAAGTGATCAAGCGATCCATTTGCATTGAGGGTGCCCGCCGAGCCTTTTCCCGTGCGAAGGTGCATTGGGGCAAGCTGGATGCGGAGAAGCTGGTGAAGGATGGACTGCCGGAGGGCAAGATGCATCGCTATCCCGAGAAATATTATGATGGCGTTATGAAAGGCACTCGCCTCGTGGCCAATGAATGTACCAAGGACACGATCTTTGAGTGAATGTACTCCTGTCGTTTTTGTAATATAAAAACAAAGTCATTTGCGCTATATAGCGCTTTGTTGATTTAAAATATTACCTTCTGTGCGGCTGTTTATAAAATTCTGAAAGTAGGCCAGTCGTCGGCTTCTGCCCCCACGTAACTAGTACTGGGGTGTTCGTGGAAAACCCAGACACTCTTTATCCAAATATTTGGTCCCTGAAGGAGGTGTTTAGCACAGCGAACAAGGCAATCAGACTATGCGGCTTTATAACTTTCACTTAGCCATACAAGTCTACAATTTTAAATTTCAGCGAAGCCCCTAGAATTCAGACAGCCGAATTGGGGCACTATATACGCCTAAATCGGACGAGGCCGATTCCTCGCCTAAAGCGGAAAAAAATCTAAGGATTTTAAGACCTCTCGAAGAGCGACCAGCTCTCGCTGCATCATGCCAGTCAGTTTTCGGCTTTCTCTACTGAGGTGCTCGTCCAGAAGAACCGGAACACAATCGCAGTAGTTCTCCCTACGCTAGCTTAGCCGATATAACGGAACGTAAGGTACCAAAACAAGGGAGCCGGGCAAACCCAACTATTGACCCAAGACATGATTCGGAGCTGATGCATATAATGCTATAAGTTCGGGGTGCCGCACTATTGAAAGTGTTCGGACTTATCTTGCTGTATTATGGGGCACCATAAGAAGCCCCTGGCAAACTGAACATACCAAAGTGTACGGATTCAATGTTAACTAAACATTTTTAGAAAAAATGTGAAGATAGGAATAATAAGCTGATGCTATATATTATCTCCCATTGATAAATAATACGTCCAAGCGTATCTTTACAAGTAATGCGTTGAGCAGAAGTAAAAAGGACTATTTGACACGTCCTATCCAAGGGCGGGCCGCGTGTAGGTATATAAAACGGGTATAATTATCATTAACAGATACCACCTCGGTATTCCCTTTGTGCGCGAAGCCTTTTGCCTCCTTGGTTCTCCCCCCTGTGAAGAGTCCGATGATCCGGTTCTCTGAAGAGGCTGCCCGAAAGTAGGGTCCTGAAAGATAAAGAGGGTTATTAAAGTATGTTGCGGCTGAACCGCACTGTTGACCGCATCACTATTGCACCCCCGCCTGTGCCCATGGTATTTTGAGTGCGTAATTGTGTACGCGCGGTAGAAATGCTGCCTGAATGGGACTGGGGCGAAGGCCGGACTGCTAGTCGCGCTCTTGGCGTGCCTGGCGATCCTGTTGCAGGGTACTCCGGACTCGCTTGACGGTGTTCGGGGTTGTTATCGCCGGATTGGTGGTTTGCCGGAGAAGGTTGCTTTGTACTTCTGTCGTGAGGGCTGCAGTATGCTCTTCTGTACGGAGAGAGCGGTCCGTGTTTCCATTGACTGTTACAACCCCGCGAGGTCCTGGCATCTTGAGCTTGAGGTATGCATAGTGTGGTACCGCATTGAATCGAGCGAATCCGGTTCGTCCAAGCAGTGCATGATAGCCACTACGGAAAGGGACGATGTCAAAGATTAACTCCTCGCTTCGGAAGTTATCCGGAGATCCGAAGACCACTTCTAGTGTTATGGAGCCTATGCAACGGGCCTCTACTCCTGGAATTACACCTTTGAAGGTGGTTTTGGTGGGCTTGTTCCTTGAAGGGTCGACGCCCATTTTGCGCACTGTGTCCTGATAAAGCAGGTTCAGGCTACTGCCGCCATCCATAAGGACTCGCGTGAGGTGAAATCCGTCAATGATTGGGTCTAGGACCAATGCGGCAGAACCGCTGTGATGGATGCTGGTCGGGTGATCCCTACGATCAAAAGTGATCGGACAGGCTGACCATAGGTTGAACTTTGGGGCGACTGGCTCCATCGCATAGACGTCCTGTAGTGCTCGCTTTCGTTTCCGTTTGGGAATGTGGGTGGCGTACATCATATTGACCGTTTTCACCTGGGGAGCAAATTTCTTTTGTCCCCCCGTGTTCGGACGCCGGGGCTCCTCATCATCATCGATGTGCAGCCCCTTGTCCTTGTTCTCAGCATTTATTTTACCGGTCTGTTTAAATACCCAGCAGTCCCTGTTAGTGTGGTTTGCTGGCTTATCTAGGGTGCCGTCAATTTGGCATGAGCAATCAAGTATGCGGTCCAGACTGGACGGTCCCTAATTGTTTCTTTTGAACGGCTTTTTCCGCTGACCGGATTTTGAGCCACTGAATCCAGCGTTGACTGTCGTGTCTTCAGTGTTGTCGCCATTGGTCCGACGCTTATGTCTGTTGCGCCATGGCTTTCTGTTGTTGTCACAGACATCTGAAGTGCCGGAGTTTATTGGCGTGATGCTACTGCGAGCCAACCAGCTGTCCTCGCCCGCGCAAAAGCGGGTCATGAGTGTCGTGAGGGCCGCCATAGATTTTGGTTTTTCCTGGCCGAGGTGTCGGCCGAGCCACTCGTCGTGGATATTATGCTTAAAGGCCGCCAGGGCTTCGGCGTCCGGACAGTCGACAATTTGGTTCTTTTTAGTTAGGAACCGAGTCCAGAATTTTCTGGCCGACTCTCCGGGCTGTTGGGTAATGTGGCTCAAGTCATCGGCATCCGGTGGTCGTACTTACGTGCCCTGGAAGTTGTCAAGGAACGCGTCCTCCAGGTTTTCCCAACTGCCAATGGAATTTACCGGCAGACTATTTAGCCAGTGCCGGGCCGGTCCTTTGAGCTTAAGGGGAAGATATTTGATGGCGTGTAGATCATCACCGCGGGCCATGTGAATGTGGAGAAGGAATTCTTCGATCCATACTGCGGGGTCTGTTGTGCCATCGTATGATTTAATGTTTACGGGTTTAAACCCTTATGGGAATTCATGATCCATCACTTCGTCAGTGAAGAAGAGGGGGTGTGCGGCGCCTCTATGGCGGGCTATGTGGCTACGCATTTTGAATGAGTCTGGTTGGCTGTGTTCGGCCCGACTGGACTTGTTGATAGTGTATCCGCCATGACGATCATCGTCACGTGTCGGGGCGCGCCCCCGCGATCCGTAGTTCGATCTTGGCTGTCCTGCCTTGTTTTCCAATATGTCTCGCAGGTCCTGCCTATTGCCTCGGGCCATAGTGTATTGGCATAGGGGTGTGGGCTGGTATTCGGGCTGATACGTCGTTTCATCCTGGCCACGAGGTAGACGGTCAGTCATGTGGCGCTCGAGTCCATATTCCTCAGCTGCCAGGACTTCAGTCCATCTGTCTGTGAGCAGGTCTTGATCAGCTTGGAGCTGCTGCTGCTTATTTTTCAGGCTCCTCATAGTGGCCATAAGCCGGTGCTTGAAGCGCTCCTGCTCTATGGGGTCCTCAGGCACGCCGAACTCGTCGTCGTCGAGGCTAATCTCGTCTTCGGAGGGGGCATGTAGTTGTCCTCCTCTGGGTATCCGTCCGTCGCATGTTCGTCTGGGCTGACCTGCCCATCTTCCTGTTCGGCCTGCTCGGAGGCAGGCTGATCGGGGTTGTATTCATCTTCGGCACTATCCAGATTGTTTTCATCTCCTATGCCGGTGTTGCTGTGGCGGGGTTTGGAGCGGTGCCAATGACGCCCATGCTTTGCTTTCTTCCTTGAGGGGTTATCCTCCATTGCCTCATCGCCATTGCTTTCTTTCGGAGTATCCACCATATATATATATATATATATATATATATATATATATATGTATATATATATATATCATATGAGGAGGTGGCTGTCCAGCGCCCCGTGGGCGGTGGTTCTGCTCATCTCCTGCATCGTCGTCCATACTGTCGATGTCTTCAGAGTCGAAGTCAAGCACGTCGGTCAAATCGTCGATAGTGGCAATGAAGTGGGTGGTGGGTGGGCAACGAATTCCCTTGTCGCCTGCTTCCCACTCGAGCCAGACATAGTTCAGCCAAGAGTCTCCTATCAAAGAGAGAGACTTTAACGAGTTCAGCATGTCGCCAAAGGGCGAGCGCTGGAAGATATCCGCAGCGGCGAACTCCATTGCCGGAGCCCAGCCAGAATTGGTGGGCTCCGGGGCGCGCGGTTTGGGGCCTACAACCGGACACGAGTCCAGGGGTCCGGAGACAAAGGCTTCCTTGGGGTGAAGTCTGTGTTCGGCTCTACCGCCGATGAGTGTGCGGCCTCCGGGGTGGGGTCCATCCACCCATCCTCGGACGACGCAATCTTCTCCAAATTCAGGTCCGGGGCTCCTACAGGTGCGATATCCCGAGTATTGTCCGACAGCAGGTCTAAGCCGTGCTCATCATGACTATTCGGCGCTCCTGGCGCAGGCCTGAATCCATTGAAGATCAAGTCTCCGCGTATATCAACCGTGTAGTTCAAGTTTTCGAACCTGACCTGATGGCCAGGGGCGTAGCTGTCGATCTGCTCCAAATGGCCGAGCAAATTGGCCCGCAATGCGAAGCCGCCAAACACGAAGATCTGTCCGGGGAGAAATATCTCACCCTGGACCACGTTGTTGTTGATGATTAAAGGAGACATCAAGCCTTGCAGCGATGACACAGAGGAACTCTCAATGAAAGCACCAATGTCGGTGTCAAAACCGGCGGATCTCGGGTAGGGGGTCCCGATCTGTGCGTCTAAGGCTTATGGTAACAGGAGGCAAGGGACACGATGTTTTACCCAGGTTCGGGCCCTCTCGATGGAGGTAAAACCCTACTTCATGCTTGATTGATCTTGATGATATGAGTATTACAAGAGTTGATCTACCACGAGATCGTAGAGGCTAAACCCTAGAATCTAGCCTATGATGATTATGATTGTTCTATCTCTAAGGACTAAACCCTCCGGTTTATATAGACACCGGAGGGGGCCAGGGTTTACACAGAGTCGGTTACAAAGAAGGAAATCTAATATCCGGATCGCCAAGCTTGTCTTCCAAGCAAAGGAGAGTCCCATCCAGACACGGGATGAAGTCTTGAGTCTTGTATCTTCACGGTCCATTAGTCCGGCCAAAGTATATAGTCCGGCTGTCCGGATTCCCCCTAATCCAGGACTCCCTCACCTACTCCGCAGCTGTACTGTGCTCGAGTACCTTCGTCTTGAGCAGATCCATGGGTTCATTAGCCTCCACATTGCCTCGACGAATCTTCGATGGATTTATGTGTCTTGCTGGCCCCGCAACAAGACATCAATTGCGAAGAGATCACTCCAGCTGTTCCACGTTACGTTATGGTCATTGAGAATGCGCCTTTCCTTGAGAGATTGCTTGTATCAGATCTAGAAGGTCCAACAAAAATCAGGGTCATTGACGCGCCGAAATTGACAGCGTTGGTGTACTCGTCTGCCAAATTCTCAGAACTCTATTGGATCCGTAATCGTTTAGGTACAACACTCATCTTCTTTTCTGTCTTCTTGAAATTAAAATTTTTAAATTTCTTCTTGATGTATTTATGACTGTCTTCCAGAAAATGATCCCCACAAGCTTGACCCAGTCCATGCACACAGTGAAGATCTTGGCACTAAAATCTATCAGCCCCAATCTAGATCAAGTTGTTGGATTCCTTACAAGCTTTCCGTGCACGGAGAAGCTACTCATCGAGGTGAAACTTCTTTCCTATAAGTAAACGGTAATCACAACGTAGCACAATTTTTTCGTAATTTTCCCAAATTACGTTGACAAGTGTAGTGTTCAAAACTGCATCTACGCACTGCACCGAAAGAAATGTTTTAAGTAATTTTTCTCACGTGATCACCTGCATCATTTTTATGCTGTACTACTATAGTAGCCTAGGCTAGTCAAAGTGGAAAGTAACTTAGACTACTCCAGTAACTCTATGGTTACCCTAAGAGCAAGTACTACCTTCGTCCTGGTTTACTCTTCCAATTTTGTAGTATCAAAATTTGACCATACATTTAACTGACAAAATGTTAATGCATGTCACTAAGAACTATATCGTTGGATTCATATTTGAACACAATTTCAAATGTTGTAATTTTTAGTGACATGCATTGGCATTTTCTTAGGTAAATCTATGGTCAAAATTTTATACTAAATACGAGGTAGTATTCCCTCAGTCCCAAAATTCTTGTCTTACGTTTGTTTAGATACAGATGTATCTAACACTAAAATGTAACTAGATAAATCCGTATTTAGACAAATTTAAGACAAGAATTTTGGGATGGAGGGAGTACAAAAGTGGGCTATGTAGGCCAAAACATGTGCCAAATTCACTTGTGATGCATTTGGCATTGATACCCCTCCATTGCTCACCTGGTGCCCCAATCTGGATCACCTACTTTGCTCCGGTGCCAAATTAACTCACGCAATGAAAAAACACTGCGTGGGAGAGAGGGAGGACTGAGGCAATAAAAAAACACTTGTTTGGGAGAGTGAGAGGCTGGTGTAGTTGGTTTGATTGATTTGTTTATACATGTGGGTCTGTGTGCACAGCGGTGCCAACTCTCTCACATCACGAGAGCGGTGCCAAAATCTTTTGATTTGACATCGATGCATATTATGTGGCATACTTTTGTGAAATATGGCATCGGCCACATAGTGGAAGGCAACAAATGTCCAAGCTCTTCACGTGCTCCTAGTTAAATGAGAGGAAACAGAAAGAGAGAGAGAGAGAGTGAAAAAATATCACTAGCCAGCCAACCCTATTGTATGAGCGAATGATATTGGTACCTCTTGATGACACGACAATCTTATACAGCCAGCTGCTCTAATATGTTCTCTTCTTTTGCAGATAAAAAAGACCCGGAAGTGAAAAATGTGTTGCACTATAACAATCTCATCGAATGCCTTGATCTCCATCTTACAAAAATTGATTTGATCGACTACCGAGGCAGCACATCTGAGATTAAATTGGCTAGGTTCTTTGTTCTGGAGGGAAGTGTGCTCAAGGTAATGAGGTTTGGCGTTCTCTGGAACAACAATGAATGGCGTGCTGATCACTGCAAGCGTCTAAGCCTAAATGACAAAGTCTCCGCAGAAGCTGAATTTGTTTTTGAAACATCAAGTGGCCAGAGACTCGAAAACTTATTTGCCCATTAGTGACTTGTTAGGGCGGTGGATTTTAGTTTGTACGATAATGCTGCATCCACCTAAAGTAACGAAAGTTCTTATGTAAACTTCCTAGTAATTCCCTCTTCGTAGGTGCAGCATTACTCCTAACATTTGTAATATCAGTTTGAAACTTGTAATATTGTCGTGTCCTATTCCTACATTTTCAAAATCCTGTGAATCAAACAGGTCCCGAGTTTGTGATGATGTTGTGCCTCCCATCTTTCACCAATAGCCGTCAGATCTAGATCTGACGCATACAAACCAAGCTTCTCCATTTTTGCAAAAAGATGCCCGCACTTGTTCCCTATTTACAAACAACTCCTTGTCTCTCACAATCAGCCTTATCTCCTCCCCATCACATCTAGAAGGCCGTGGAAAAATCTGGCGCGATGGCCGCTGCCAGCGCCGTCCACCCCCAATCTTGGTGTTCCGTGCAATGCACGGGCATCTACGCACGGGAAATTATGTCAAACTCGGCTAGTTGTAAGCAGGCTAGCTCTATAGACATGATGATAGTGACTGCAGATGGTGAGGCTGACTATGGTATGCCGAACACGGCGCCTATACTCAGGTGTCATCTCCGGCGCAGGGTCTTGTCACTTCACCGTGAGGAGCAGCACATAATAATTTGACCAACAGTTAGTACAGTGCTAGTACTCCTACTACATTGGTAGTACTACTACTAGTACTAGTAGCGCCACCGTCTAGATTTAGGAGTACTACCACATCCATCTGGATATTAGTATTTGACTAGCAATATCTAGTAATGCATGTCACAAAAAATGTACTACTCCCTCTGTAAATAACTACATGGTGTTTTATTCCTTCGGCGAGAGAACTTAATGTCTTTTTGCTAACTAGAGTACTAATAGGATTACATGCAATGAACTAAACACTGCATGTCATGTTTGGTAGTCTCAAGTCATTGAAAGCATGCACGGCCCACATCTCTCATTGGTTGATATGTCACGAAATAAGAAACAAGGAGGGAGTTAATGCACCGTGCCTAAGTGTTTTGGCATTATTTGGTTTTCATAAGGTGACTTACACAACATTTTTGTTTACATGCATTGACATTTAATTAGTTAAATAAAAGGTCCAAACTTGGTGCAAAATGCAAAGGGGACAAATAAACTAGTAAACATCAAACTTCTCTCGTTTGGCCCCAACTAGAGGTCCGGTGAGATGACTATACTGCACCGGCACGGAGGGGGACGCAGCTTCATTGACTTACTGCAACTGCCTTTGGGTGAATGACACATGGGCCCAAGGGGTGGCTGGCCCACCTATCATACAGCCAAAGGCAGGTGCAGTAGAGGGCCGAGGAGTAGTACAAAATCCTATGCACCTATGCACGCTAACCAAGGGCAAGAGTGATCACTCGAATCGCAAGATCAGTTGACTAGAAGCTAAGCTAGACCCATGGAGGCGATGAGCGTGAGCATCAGCCGGCTGTTCCAGATGGTCCACGACGCCGGCCTACGGCCCGGCACCGAGGAATGTCTCCAGGTATTGCTTGAGGCCGCCAGGGCGAGGGGCCGCTTGGACGACAACTTCGTCTCCTTGTTCGACGAGGTCCTCGTTGGTTTCCTCGACAACTTCACTGTCGTCAAGAAGCTCACGGACGACTTTGACGTACGCCTCCAGCCGACGCGCCCAGGCTCTGCGATGCCCGCCACCCTCAACGACCACTATAGTGACAACCTCTTCGACGCACTGGTGGCCCTACGACTGCCCGCCGTCGCGCCGGAGAATGTCCACCTCGAGGTCACGCTCGCCGCACAGCGCCTGGCGTAGCAAGACACCATTGACATAATCACCCACGTCTACGCGCAAATCGTCCACAAGGACTACTACATGCAAGAGGAGGATGATAGGACGCTGGCCTTCTTGGACCGCATGGCAACCTTGGACGGCATTGTTCAGAAGCACGTTGAGCTCGCCGCCAACGCCGCTGCTCCTCACACATCGGTTGGTGACCCGGCGCACTAGGGCGTGAGGATATAGTTGATGGATCCGTATGTATTTTTATCTTTCCGTCAAATCCATGTACTAGTAGTATATGGTACTACTAGTAATTATCTCACCTTTCACATCAACTTCATAATTTTCGTACGTACTCCATGCATGAATGGCGCCAGAACCAAACTTCTCATAACTCTAGGCAAAATCGTTATTTTCTATCTATCGGTCGCGCCATGGAGCAGAACCAAATTTTACAAGTTACGAGTTCAAAAGGAAAATCCTGCCGTGTGCGGTGTTACATTTTCACCCCCACACGGTTGGTCCGGCACGCCGCTCAAGGGGGAATGTGTGCGGTGTTACATTTTCACTTACAAGTGGGACCGCTGTTGAGCAAACTGACTATCGGCAAACCCCCACCCCACCCACCGCGCGATGGCTGAGAAAACGGGAGGGAGAAGAGATGGCTGTAGCACGGACTCCAAGAAAATTGGTGTTGGATGGGACTCATGTGGGTGGCGTGTGTCGTACTGCTAGACGTGAATGCTAGTTATGCCCCATGCCACCCCACTATATTGAGCCTATATCGAGGTACGTAGAACAAATTTCCTGGAGTCCATGCTCAGCCCTCCTCTATCTCTCTTCTCAGCCAGCCAGCGGACACGCGGAGCCAATCGTCTGTTTGCTCACATGCGGTCCCACATGTGAGTGAAAACGCAAGAGGACCCACTGAACCTGCACATCTTTCACCTCGACGTGCTGGTGATGAAAAACAAATCCAATAGAGATCTTGGGTGGCCGCTTTTGGAGTTACTCAAGAGTAGTAAGATTCTATTTACAGTTTAACCCAAGATGCACATCATGTGGCTTCAACTAGCACTCTATTTTATTGCATGACACGACGTGGATGCTAGATGTCCCACGTGTTGGCAAAAGGAGGAAGAATCCGACCAAATCTTCGGTTGTGCTCTCGGATTAGACTAGTTGTGCTAACTTAAAAATTTTATTGTGTAGAATGGATGCAAGTTTTGGTATTGGGAATAAGAGTACATCCATATATTGATAGAGCGCAATTTAGTAGATGTTCTAGCACTTTTAGCTAGCATAGAGGCTAGAGATGAGACTAGTGCACTTGTTGATACTCCTACTAGAATAGAGGGTAGACATGAGACTAGATGCGAGGAAGCAACATCTACTTCTTTACACTCGAAGAAGAAAGAAGCACGCAAGATCGAGCCTCTGCAGATCAACAATGAATGCATCGAGAAGGCACTAATCCAACTTATAGGAGTAGTTATGGAAGTTGGATATCTTCTAGAGTAGCAAAATGTATTCTTGTGGTTCTTGTTTTCTTTGGTCTTGCTTTTCTAGTCAAAATTATCATTGGAGTTCGTGCAAAATGGAGGTCCGTTTGGGGTCGTGCATTGGAGTTGGCCTTACAAGTGGGACCGCAGTTGAGGAAACCGACTATCGGCAAACCCCCACCTCGCCTGCCGCACGATGGCTGAAGTTAGAGAAACAACGAGGTTGAAGAGATTGCTCTAGCACGGACTCCATGAAATAATATGGTGTCAGATGGATGTCGTGGTGGTGGCGTGTGCCGTACTCCTAGACGTGAATGCTTGTTCTGGCCCATGCCACCCTACTAGTCCTACTACTTACTATATAGTACTAGTATCGAGGATTCGAGGTGCTGGTTACAAACAGCGAGCACATTAACATATGGCTACAGTAAAAACACCCGCCCGACGCACGAAGCATGTGAAGCTAGTACAAATAGTGTACTACTATTATTGATTGGCCTCATCTGATAACCTGTTGCAATGCACGTACAATTATGTATTCAGAAAATATATTTTTGCCTCGCCGCACCACTCACTCAGAGAAGCGACTCGAAAGCCATTCATAAATTTAGTAAGTTTATCATAGGCATATCATTTTATTACATACAACAGGTCATCAACCCACATCGACAACGAGGATACATTATAAATACTAAAGTTTTCATCACACAACAAATAACAAGCAATGAAATGAACTTCAACTCAACCATTGCTTGGCGTTGGAAATGCTTGCTTTGAACCACAAGTGATTCTCTGGGATGGCCCATCCATTGTCGATCTTGAGACCAATGTAGGACTGATCATCCAGGCTGAAGTGGCCTACTATATTAGTACCAGGGTAGGGAACCACCCAAATGTCTGAGGTATAGACACAGTTGCTTCTCATAAATGGTAGTAATGTTGTGTCAACAGCAGTTGGATCACCTTTCACCATCATTGGATAGTTTTGTCCAAGGAAGAGCGAGTTTTCTCCAAGACAATCAATTCTGTACCAGGGAGAAGGAGTTGGCGCTAGCACACTAGTATCCATCCTGAATACCATGCAACGGGTGTTGGAATAGGTCCGGAGAGTGCGACCATGGGAGACTACACCTGCTTCCTTAGTAGTAACATCATCAGTGGGTTGTATACACACAAGAAAGAGGTGTTCCATCGGAATTAGTTGCTAGGCGCCACAGAGTATATGGGCGTTGCTCGTCCTCATGCTCATGATCATCACCATTGTCATCTCCCCCTTGGTTATAAAAATTTTCAAGTATAGGTGGTGGAATGTTCACAGGACCTTGGAAACACAAGAAGAAGGTTAATTAGTAAAGAGAAACTTGCTAACCCGCATGCATGTGGATGAAACAATTATAATTACGGTGGAAGACAAACGTACCAAAATCATAAGGATTGCATGCAAAAACAGTGCCACGAGTGGTGGCAGCAAACACAAGGCCCTCGTATTGAATTGCATCACAGTACTCATCCGTGTACAGAAACTGATTTTTGAGCAATATCCATCCAGTCAAACCACGAAGGACGGCAACAAGCTTGTCGAAGATAGCAACAACTTCATAGTTGTTGTAATTCCAAGAGCGGTTGGGAACTCGACAAATTGCTATCTTCCATAGAAGACAGTCACCATGATCGTATTTGAACGTGCGTACAATATCGGTGTGCTCAACCTCTGGGCAGTCTGCTGAGATTTTTGGAAGTGGAACCCGGTCACGAGTGTACACATTCACAAGTTCCCACTCGCAGTTGGACCCAATGTAAACAACCCAATCTCCATTTGCGCCTGCCCAAGCCTTACCCTCAAGCGATGGCATCGTAACATCATACATATCATTATCAAGCGGCATCAACTTGCACAAGGCGAGGCCTCCGTCGTCCCCGTGCCAGTCATCAGGGTCACGACGAAGAAGATAGGGGAGATCAAACCGCTCCTTGACTCTTGGGTTCCTTGTAATGATGTTATTAGTTGAGTCGAGAATGGGCTTGAACGAACCTGCCATGCTAGCCGAGGTGATGACATCGCACTGATCAATGAGTTCCTCCACCACGTCATCTTTCAGACCGAGGCAAGAATAACAGGGTCGTTTCTGGCCTGTTCCCTCCATGGAGAAGACGAACGAACAATGGCAGAAGAAAGGGTGAAGGGCTGAAGGAAAATGGAGGAGGGAGAGGAAGAGCGTGCGACAGCAGTTCCAAATCGAGAGGGAAAGGCGAAGAGTCGGTGGACGGTTACTAGTTTTCCACGGTTCACGAAGAGGCGCCCCGACCTACACGTCTGTTCGGAAATACTAGTAGAAAAGGACTCGTCGTCGTCTCACTGATATGTTGAAACGGGACCACATGTCAACGAAACATGGTGTGTAATTTCTCGTGCGAAATGTGATCTGGCCGCGTTGGCCCGAGGTGCCGCATTAGTTATCGACTTTTATTTTTTTAATGGCGTGCCGTTCAGTTTTGAAGCACGACTAACTGGTACTGTACGTAGAGAAAATATAAACTACTCTACCACTACTCCACCTCCAGTACTAGTAGTATAAAAGATATATAGGCTGGAGCTTTAGCGCGTTCTTGCTAAGGGATGCCCACTTGCTTCTCACACTATCACCCTCTCTCCAGATCTAAAAAGACGACATCTCTCTCCCTCCTCACCGGTGGTCATAGATCCTCCTAGGAAGAAAAGGACGTGCAGCGTTGACACACCCATCATCGGCGAGAAAGGTCACGCACTGATGACAAGGCCGTCCTCTCAGACCTAGCGCCCGCGCGGGATGGCCTCCGCCCTGAAGCTTGCTGCCGTAGTGTGTGCGGAGGACGACGACCACGAGCGAAGCCACTTCCCGCCGACCCTCAGGTATGCTACCTCTTTTTGAACCATACCCTTGTTCTATTGCCCCAGCTGCCACGTCGTTGCATGTGGATCTTTTTCCACTCCACCATCTTCCCAATTTGCTATCCTCTGCTCTGCTGGCCACGCAGACGAAAACCATAATTTGCACTATTAAAGGAAACCCTACTTCATGCAGACTAATCCATGCCTGGGTTGAATAAGGAAAGGAAGGGAGATTGTACTATCTAAGAGAGTAGGCATCGAACCTGTCGGGGATATACCCCGCGGTGTAAACCGGCCGGAAGTTAACCCGGCCGGACTTGGCGGTTTATTTGAGACCCCGCTGACACTTGGCAGTTCACCGGCCACCCGTTTAGACCTGGTGGTTCATGACTCATTGGTAATCCGGCAGGCGGGTGCGAGGAGCGACAAGACCTGGTGGCCCAACAGGCGGTTCATGAAGGCCGGTTCATACTATGGTGGGCCGGTTTAAGAGGAAAGGCATAAGGAATATTTGTCTTACAAGGAGTTAAGACCTGGACTTGTATCCGGTTTGTATTAGAGATAGACTAGTCCTAATCCTAATAGGACTCCACATGTAACCCGCCCCTTCAACATATATAAGGAGGGGCAGGGCTCCCCAAAGAGGGAGAAGCTACAGGTAAGAAGCAAGAAACAATCTTAGGGCTAGACACAAAGAGGAGAGCCGGTTTACGGCGACTCCCTCGTGATGATAATGAGACCTAGCCTCAAACAGCATGTAGGGTTTTTACCGGATGATGTTTCCCGGGGCCCGAAGCTGTCTAAATCCCTGTCTTGTGTTGCGTCTCTCGATCCCGATCAACCCCTTCAAGCTACCACATAGACGCGTTGGCATCGCGACTAAGTCCTGACACTAAGGACATCTGCCGTGACAAATCCACGACAGTTGGCGCCCCCCGTGGGGCCAGCGCACGGTGGTGTTGAGTTCTTGGAGGGATCTCTCACAGGGATCGAGAAGTTCATAATTTTCCGGATGAAGAAAGTCGGCTTCCGAAGGATTTGAATCGTCGACAAGCAACCGGAATAGCACATATACGAAATTAATAGTCGGAGGTTTTTTAGGGCTGCGTGCTAAGCGGCTGTTGCACGCACCATATGGAGACCTGTCAAGACTGAGACCGAAATTTCGATGGCTGCTTTGGGCGGCGTAGCAAGTTTATCTGCTACAACTCATGGGCGAGAAGGAAAATTTTATTGACAGAATTTGAGATCGAGAAGATTGGGATTGTGTGCATCACCGCACGCATCGTTACGCAATCCGTCGAGTCTGACTCTCCGTTGTGGTGTTTCCGTGTGCCACCAGAAAATCTGTCTGGATCGCCGAATCCTACTGTTCTTCTCATTACGCGGAAGTTCGAGACCTATTCAGAGTCCCAGACGGTCTACTACGTGGTTGTAAGTAATATTACGGTGCTACCTATTGTGTCACAGGAGGCCATCTGTTCGTCAATCAAAAAAAAGGGGGGACGCTGTACGCGCTGCCGCGGAGCAACTGCATGTGTCCGATAGCAGTCAAATCGCAAGTAGAATCTATATTTTCTAGCGGCAGCTGGCTCCATGCACGGAGTTCATGAAATCCCACATGGTTTTGTCCCTACGCAAAAGGAATCAAGTGGTAGTTCCAAGGAGTATTTTTCTAAGCAATGAAGAAACTCAAGTTCTAATTAGCTACTGTACCTACGAGCAATTTGAGAGAAAACTATGGAATAGTGTACATGCACGTAGTACATCTGGTTTAACCTTTACCAAAGGTACATCGGATACAATGTTCAGGCCACAAGGGAAGCCACGGATTTGTCTCTGCCTCGTCCTCACCTCCATTGTCGGCGCGCCATCCGCCAACACGGCCTCAACTAGTCACCTCCTCTGCGGCGGTTCGTCGCCGTGCTTGCTTCTGCGCCTCCACACGGCCCTGCGCCGCAGGATTCTGCTACTGCTTATGGCTCTGTTGCTTCACACGTACAGTGCTGCCGCACCATTACACCTCGCCACAACTGCGCCTCAAGTCGCCATCGCCCGGGTCTCATCGCATTGCCTCCGTTTCTCTATGGCCTTGCCTTTTTCAAACCGTTGTTGTGCCTCGCCTGTTTGAACCAACCTGCGCCGACTGCTTTGTAGTTCGTCAGCCGGCCGCTGGTTCCTTTGCCTCCGCACGCTGCTGAGGCGGCTGCCTCGACCCGCTGTCCGCGCGCTTGGGCTGAGTCGCCCTCCGGCCAGCTCCGGTGTGCCCTGTACGGTCGCTTCTTCCACTGTGACTCGTCTCCGTTTTGCCAAGGCACCCCCTGCTGGTGTGACCTTGTCTTGCTAGTACAAAGCAAAAGAAAATTGGGGGTTCAGCCAGAGGATAATGGAGCAGTGCATGCATGCATGTTGATTCGACAACTAGTCTGCCAACAACAATAGAGTGGGAATCCCAGTGGGCAAGAACTGTCATTAAAGTTTACACCGGGTCGATGGCAGTCAGGATGCTGGGATAAATCCCAAAGACCAGAAACAAACATTATGCGTTATCAGCGTCAGCGCTGTTCATCTGACAAATCATCAGGTGCTATCTTCTCTATATATTTTATTAACATATATTAAATTGTTTGAGAACAGTTACTCTATCTTTCAATATATTTTATGCAGGACAAAGTATACTACGAAGGTAACGTCATGAGGCTCGCGCGGGTTAAATATCATGTACAACTCTCGCGCCTGCGCCGGTTTAATGACCACTGCCACGGCCGACTCGTCTGTCCGTGCCTAGGATTGATTCGCCCGTCCACACCGACTTACAATACCACAGTCGACTCATCTGTTGTCCGGGCGAATCAGGTGTTATCCCTCCAATATATTTTATCAGTACATGTTAAATCATCCGACAACAATTACTCTGGCTGTAATATTTTTATGCAGAACGGCTATTAAAAGAAAAAAGGGTGGTATTATACCGCGGAGGCACGTTCGGCTGTGCTGCGCAGCTTCATGGACATGCGTATCACGGTCCGGTTTACATCAACGCGCCGGCCGACTCGCCCGTCCGCACCGCCTTACAACGCCACGGATGAATCGCCCATCCGCCCTCGCGGCCGGTTCACGCGCCCACACCAGTTTACAACGCGGAGAACAATTTTCTCGTCCGCACCGGCTTATAACACTACGGCTGACTCATCCGTTTGCTCCTACGGGTGACTCATCCATTGTTGATTTTAGCTTCACAGTGGTGACCATCAACCTCACGGCGGATAATTTCCGACCTAACATATCAGGTGACATCTATCTAAATCTATTTTTGACACATATTGTTTTTTATCAAAAGAACAATTACTTTGAACCGTATATTTTGATACGTAGGACAATTATTCATTATAAAGCATGGTTTATACCATGGGTACGGAGCACGCGCTGGCAAAGTCCTACCCGGTGTTCGTTTGTGTCACATTACACGGTGAATGGACGCGTACAAGACGCCGCCCTTACAGCCCGGTTTATATCAGCTTGCCGAGGCCGCGCCTGTGTTTGACTCGCCCGTCTATACTGGCTTACAACACCGTGACCGACTCATCTATCTATATCACCTCTGATGCTGCGGTCGTCTTTTTTGCCCGTCTCTAGCGGCCTGGTCTACCTCAGCATACCGGGACGCAGTTGTCTGCATGAGCTGTTTATTGAGTTTCAGCAAGTCACAGCTTGGGTAGCCCGGTTTTCTTTCAACAAAATGGAGGCAAATTATCATATATTATCAACCGCCGTCTACACTGGATGGCTCAATGGGCAGGCGCACAAGTCGTCGCCACTACAGTTTGGTTAACTTCAAATCGCCAGTTGGAAGGAACCATTGGCCGAGTTGCGGACACGGCTCATACGTGATCATTTATAACCCGCCGCAGTCATCACAACCTTCTGTGGATTCACATCGTGTTATCAACACTAATGATATACAAGTTATGCCGGTTTATATCACGGTCAAATATGGAGAGTTTCAAGCCAACTCCTTGAGTCACCTTGAGACTCGGGGGCTACGATGACATGACTAAGCAAATCTTGCCAGCAAATTTAAGAACCCCAGGACGATGGAGGGAAAGATAACCCGGTCCCGGAGGCTACTGTTATTTGAAGGCCGTCAGAAAATTTCTGGCTTAGTAAGTATATGACAGTTACAAAATCCCGGCTCAATGAAGAAGTTCCGGATCATCAGAAAGGATTCCGGTTTAAAATCCGGCTCAAGGGAAGTCAGTCTCACTGAAGCTCTCAAGTATCCGGTTTACAATCCGGTTCAAGGGAAATATATTCTCCCACAAAGCTCTCAAGCGCTCAAATCCGGTTTAAAAATGTCCGGTTCAAAAAGGAATTAACTTCTCGCAAGTTCGAGTTGAAAGGCCATCAGAAAATTTCCGGCTGAAAATGAAGATTCCGGTTTACAATCCGGTTCAAGGGAAAGATGTCTCCCACAAAGCTTTGAAGCTCTCAATATCCGGTTCAAAATCCCGGTTCAAGAAGGATTTATCTCTTGCAAAAAGTTAAAGGGTGCCAAAGAGGGCCTGCTGCCATGATGCGCGGTCCAAACATGGGTATCATGCCTTATTGGCTTATCATATTATTGATCACTTGGGGGCTTTGTCGTATCCGAACCATAGCCACGCCTCTTGATCGGCCTAGTGCCACAACATCACTTGGGGGCTTGGTCGTGTCCGAACCAATGCAACACCTTTTGATAGGCGAAAGCCACCAGATCACTTGGGGACATGGTCAAGTCTGAACCAGTCACGCCTCTTGATCGGCCTAAGGCCATAGAGTCACTTGGGGGCTTGGTCGAACCCGAACCATTGCCACGCCACTTGATCGGCATAATGCCACGGTTTCAGTTGGGGACCTGCCTGACTTGAACCATAGCTACACCTTATTGGGAGCTTGGTCGTGTCCGACCATGGTAACACCATCTGATCGGCTCAGTAAAGCCTCTTTTTGCAAACGGTCTTATCATTGCCTTTGCTTCCATATTTTTTTCATAGCTGTTATTTGATTTTTGTTGCGTTTTTGAACCGACATTGTTAATCCGTTTCAAACTGTCAATTACAAATTGGCAGAACACAGTCAAATCCTAATCCGGAGACTATCTGCCTGGTTTGATTTTATGTTACCATCTTATTATGGAGTAACCCGGTGTTCATTAACCCGGCTTGACTTTCAATTACAAATTGTCAGTATATGATCAAATCATAATCCGGAGACTATCCGCCCGATCTGGTTTGACTACGAGTCGCCAGTATTATATATGGTTAAACTGGTGTTTATCACAACCCGGTACGGTTTTATCATAAACCGACACAGTATGAAAGGAGTTATCACCATTACTACAAAAAGTTGGTAAACCAATGATGTGATTCAATGTCACAGGTATGATATATTTCATTGATTATTCTTAAGTGCAGCCTTGGTTACAAACCTGGGTTATATGTTGGGCATTATGACCCGTCCGGCGGTAAACCACCAGGACACTTTAAACTTGTTGTATGCAGAGACAGGTTGAATAAAGCATGATGATAAATTATCCAGTGTTTGTTAACCCGGCCTGGCTTTGGACTATAAGTCGCGAGTACATATTTGGATTGCGCCATTGGAATCATGCGCTTATAAATCATTGGGTTATATTATTCAAATAGCCAAACTTGGCTGAATTTTCATTATGATATTGAATGAATAAGGTTTTTCATACTAGATTATATTATCTTGAATAGCCAACATGGCTAGATTTTTATTATGGTTATCAATAACCAATATTATGATTGAGGTTTTCAAAGTCGCTTCAGCGCAATGGCTATTATTTTATCAATGGGTATGATTTATTCTATAATGGAGGGAATAGTCCCGAGTCGCTGCAGGCTTACGACCCGGCACTTGGGGGCTACATTATTTAAGTTGAGATTACATCAAATATGCAAGTCTTATGTCGCTGCAAGCATGCACCATGACACTTGGGGGCTAATGCAAAGTAATTTTCTGCTCATATTATTGAAGACCCGACTCATCACATTATAATGAGTCGGCCCTTGGGGGCTACCAATTGCTCCTGTGAACAGTTGAAGGTACAAAGCTTTTTATTCATTATATTGAAGAGTCCACTGCTCAGTTGGTAAAGCACAAGGCTCTTAACCTTGTGGACGTAGATTCAAGTCCCATGATGAGGGTTACATCATATGATGTTATTTTCATTGAAGTATATATTAAGTCCCAGCTTAATATTATCTTACCGAGCCGGCCCTTGGGGGCTACACATCATTGCTCAAATCTACATGATTATACCTACAAAGTCCCTGCTCATTATTGCATAATGACCCGGCCCTTGGGGGCTACACTGGTTGAAGTTTTTTATGAGTATAAGACAATTACAAGTCCCAGGTTGCTGCAAGCATGACAACCCGGCACTTGGGGGCTACATAATATGGAGTATTCAGTTTTTACTAAGTGACTGGGATGAACAACATGGATTTCTTCTTAAGTGGCAGTATTTATATTGAAGCAAGTCTTAAGCAATCACTTTGTTCTGCTCAAGACTTGGGGGCTACAGGTATTATATTATTATTGAAGAAATATTTTCAAATTCTCTGATTGAGCAAAGTAGGTTGACCCGGCGTCACCAATCATTATGACCCTGTGGCTGCAACCCGGCGTCATTAATAATCATGAACTGGCATTGGCAACAATCATGAACCGGTGTCTGCAACAATCATGACTCGAAATTATCAAGTTTTTATAACCTGACAGTCTTTGGCAATGATAAAACCGGCAAGTTCTGCATCTTCAAACCGGTTGAATGTCAGATGAGTATTTCAAGACCAATATTTCTTAAACCGGCGCTTTGGAAGCCGACTCAAGTGGATTATTCTTCACAATATTTTTTCTATAAGAAGCCAACATCAGCAATTTGAGTATGAAGCTGGTTATTGACCCGGATTTTCTAGAAGGAGGAAATGACAAAGGACTTAAGGACGATCAGGTGCCGGTCTACAAGAATTCTTAACCCGGAGCACAACCTGCCAAATTTGTTCTGGTGTTTATTTTGCAGCATAAGTTTACGATGGATAAATCCAAGCTAAACTTGGGGGATAATGTCGGGGATATACCCCGCGGTGTAAACCGGCCGGAAGTTAACCCGGCCGGACTTGGCGGTTTATTTGGGACCCCGCTGACACTTGGCGGTTCACCGGCGACCCGTTTAGACCTGGCGGTTCACGACTCATTGGTAATCCGGCAGGCGGGTGCGAGGAGTGACAAGACCTGGTGGCCCAACAGGCGGTTCATGAAGGCCGGTTCATACTATGGTGGGCCGGTTTAAGAGGAAAGGCATAAGGAATATTTGTCTTACAAGGAGTTAAGACCTGGACTTGTATCCGGTTTGTATTAGAGATAGACTAGTCCTAATCCTAATAGGACTCCACATGTAACCCGCCCCTTCAACATATATAAGGAGGGGCAGGGCTCCCCAAAGAGGGAGAAGCTACAGGTAAGAAGCAAGAAACAATCTTAGGGCTAGACACAAAGAGGAGAGCCGGTTTACGGCGACTCCCTCGTGATGATAATGAGACCTAGCCTCAAACAGCATGTAGGGTTTTTACCGGATGATGTTTCCCGGGGCCCGAAGCTGTCTAAATCCCTGTCTTGTGTTGCGTCTCTCGATCCCGATCAACCCCTTCAAGCTACCACATAGACGCGTTGGCCTCGCGACTAAGTCCTGACACTAAGGACATCTGCCATGACAAATCCACGACAGAACCCGCATCTAGGTTGAAAAGGGGAAAATCAGTAGCTAAGGAACAAGTCTCGTGTCTCTTGGTTGAAGAAGGGTAGAAAGGCATGACAACGCAATAGAGAATGACCAGGTCGATCGGTTTGTTGTCCTCACATAGGAAAAAGGTGGCTAAAGAGAACAAAAATGGGACGTACTCCACATATGCTACCTTGATATTTGTTGCTCTGGGCAACCATACCTCCCTCACCACTCTGCGTCCATGGAGGTACATCGTACTGGTGCGCTCACTGTCCGAATGGGCCTCCCATGCTCTTATTGCCACTTTTTTTATGTTAGTATAACGCCAGCAGTCAAGTCAAGCAATGCTACTACTAAAGTGATGCCACATTTAACTAATGCCGCTCTCAGTCTAATGTCGCCGATAAATTTAAGCAATGCCATTTAATGTCACTGGATTATTTCAGGGTTAGCTATTGATTGTGGATGTATTAAAGATTTTTCAGCTAAGGCATTGTAATGCTATTGCACAGCCAGTATACCAACGGTGAAACTTGTTACTACCTTTAGATTTTTGCACTGTTAATGCTTATAGATTACATACCTCACTTTCATGAGATAAGTTAATTTTTTTGTACAGTGTCACCAAAATGCCAAGGCGCTGATGTCATTTTATTTTGGTTAAACTGCACAAAAAATTATGAAGACAAGAGGAAAGGTCAAGAGTGGGCACCTCCTCCTCCGACTGTTCTCTTGATTCGTTCAATCAAGTTTTTATGTTTGATCAATTATCAAGATTGGGATAGCAATTTTTAAGGTGCCCCCGAGTTCGAAATGGTATTTACCTTGGAGGTACACGGTTTGCAATTTTTTATACTGTCATTAGTTAATAATGCTAGTTACCTTCAGACTTTTGTATTTGGTTTAATGCTCATGCACAGCTAGTAAACCAATGCTGAAACTTGTTACCTTTACATTTTGTATTGTTAATTCTTATAGAAATCTTCCAGTGCTAGAGTTTATTGAAATCTGTTCAGTAAAACCATTGTAATGTACCTTGTAATAAACTAACTACTCTACTATTGCACTAGCCACAGGATTAGTGTATATTTTAGTATTAGAATGGTGTTGCATTAGTGTATGGACATAAATAAAGTGTGGCAAGCTTTCCCAGATATGTGCTCAAGAAAACTACTACCTGTTTTTCTAAATACTAGACGTTTCGGTACTTTAAATTGAACCACGAAAACGTCTTATATTAAGGAACAGAGGGTGTAGAGTTCACTCAAATTATCCCGGTAAAGCTAGTCACACCATTGTTAAAATTAATGTTCATTATGTTATCGGAGGAGGCCTATATGTTTGTCTCTAATGCCTGTCGACTACATACCTGACATCATGATGTAATGTTAAGTCATTTCCTTTTGTACAGTGTCACTGAATTGTCAAGGTGGTGATGGCATTTTATTTTTGTTGAACTGCACAAAATATGCTTAAAAGAAGAGGAAAGGTCAGGAATGGCTCAATTTTTCAGAAAAAACTATGTATGCCTTCCTGACATCAGCCGTTGTTGCTCTATTTATTCCTTCAAACAAGTGGTTAGAAACAGTCTTGCTACCTTTTCCCATTAAGAAATTGGAATGCTTATATTTTTGAGTCTATGCTTCAACTAGTGCCACTTTTATAGTAATCACACTTTCAATATCTATGCAAACAGGGATGCTCGATTTTAGTGGAACTGCACAAAAAGTCCAACTGGTTCAACATTAGGAGCATGTTTTTTTCCAAACCTTTATATCCAATTGGTGGCACTATGAGCTGTTCATTATGAAGGTACATGGTTTTCTACTATCTTGCTACTCTTTTTGTACTGTCATTAGATAGTAATACTAGTGGTTTGCATGTGAATTTATTGGCAGGGTGGACCTACATTGGAGGTGCAGGACAGGATTCAATGATTGGATGCTCAATTTCGGTTGTATCGATTTCACCTCTTCCATCACTGCGAACATGGATATCCTTGGTCTGATGAAGAATAGGTGCTATATTTCTGCTCTGAACCAGCAAATCAATTCAATATGAAATTGTCCAGGGCAAAACATAACTGTATCATATTGTCCAGTGCAGAACATGACATATGCTAAGCGGAAGAGACATGTTTAAACCAAAAATACATGGTGTGGTATATGTTTACTAGCTGATTGATATTTGTGCAGACAGAGATGTCTACCCATTGCTATTTGGCAAACAAACAAAGTGTCCGCAATTTTGGTTGAACTGCACAAGAGAATAGTATAGTCACTGCATGCAGTGCCATTTGAAAATAGACACAGAACGATTGGATAGTCACTTCATGGACTGTCGAAAAGTAGTACTATACTATTTATTGGCCAACACTAGGTGCTTCATTGCTTTGGTCTGATTATACAATGGGCATCATTTTGCCTAAATTAAAGTTTGTATTCCGAAAATAGTCTCGCGGTGTGATCGAGAGAAGACCAAATCATATTGCAGTGGATGTTCCTCCATCATGTGTGGTTCATTCTCATGGTTCCAGCTGTTGGTGAAACCACTTACGTTTGCAAGAGGAATTGTAGACTTCACAAACAAATTTGTCTTTCAGTCTGTACTAAATGTTGGCTAAGAGAAGCATCCATGTTAGTAGGAAGAACATATGTTTTTTCTAGATCTTTGCTTTTGGAGCTACATATTTGTATATGATCTGTGAATCATTGAGATGCATTAACATGTTGATCTTATGTATGGGAATCGTACTAGTTAGCTTTAGTTGCGACGCAAGATCCAAAGTGGCTGATCTTTGCTTTTGGAGCTACATATTTGTATATGATCTGTGAATCATTGAGATGCACTAACAGTTACTTATTTCTGTTCGCTCAGTGTTTACAAGTTACTGATCGATCACTAGCTAGCCTACTAATGCGCTCTTGGCAGTTTTATTTGCGACGCAAGATCCGAAGTGGTAGTTTTTTGAATAAAAATGCCTACTACTCGATCCTACACGGATAAATAGCAGATCACGCACGTACTACCTCATTTCCGGTTTGCAGGGCTCAATTCAAGAAACGACCTACTCGATCCTACACGAATAAATAGCGGATCATGCACGTACTAGTACCTCCTTTCCGGTTTGCAGGGATTAATTCAAACCTCTCACCAACCAAGGTACTCCCTCCGTCCGGGTTTATTAGTCCCGTAAGCAAAGCAGCAAGACCAAGGCATGGCTATAATTGACGGCATGCAGAAGTTTAAGCCTAATTAAGTCCAGCGATTTAAGTGGATGCATGCGTGCCCTCGGCAGGGGCTCGTTGCATGCTGCTCCGCGTACTGGCTGCGAGCGATTCTGAGTGCCTGCATGCAGCCGACCGTAATTAAGGCAACTAACTCATGCGAAAAAAGATGCGCTTTAATTGTTGCGGGCTTTTTAAATCCGTGGAATCATTATTGACAAGGAGGGAGATGATTCGAGTGCACTCGTTTGACTGACATGCCGGCGTGCGACCCAGACGGGACGGGACGGCACAGTCATAATTTCAGTTTCTCTAGTTTTCCACGGCAAGCTGCTGGGCTAAGCCATTATGCATTGAATTCCGATGACCGTCGCGCTACCTTCCGCCTATAAGTATTGTTACCCGGCCTTCTCCAGTGGCACCATGACCCAACTCGCCATATCCTCATAAGCCCCCACCGGCCCGACGTTGCTCGCCACGTCCGCCATGCCCCCGCCCGTCCATGGTAGACGACGCCGGAGGCGGTCACCGTCGGAACTAGTGTTCGGTTTTTCACCGGAAGGCAGACAGAGGGAGGAGGCATTCTACCTGTCTTCAGATGGCAATGCGGAGATCGAGGAGTTGTTGGAGCGCGACCGCCTGGCGGAGGAGCAGGAGTTGTTGGAGCGCGACCGCCTAGCGGAGGAGCAGCGTATCGCCGATTTGCGCCGCCAACGGGACATGGAGCAGCAGCGTACCGACGCTCTGAGTCGCGAGCAGAGTGCCCGCAACTAGGCCGACTACGTGGAGGCCGGCGCCCGGCAAATAGCCCTGGAGTCTGTTGGGCATGCACGCGTTCGCGACGCCAATTTTTACTACCAGCTCGTCAAGTGGGTTTCCTGCTTGGAGGCTGAAGTTTCGGTGGACCATGCCGGCATGGAAAGGGCCAACGCGCGCGAGCAACGTGCCCTATCGCACCTCTTGCAAGACCGAGGAGAGGCGCAATACGCCGGTGCCGGCGTTTAGCGTGTACCATAGATGGCAGCCGGCATCGTCTAGTTAGCTAAGAGTAAGTTAGTACTTGTACTCTACTAGAGTATTAGTGGGAGTAGATAGTTAACTTGGCTATGATGGTTGTCAACGTGGAAGTTCAGTACTCTATATGTGGATCAGACCTATTACTTTGCTCTGAATGTTGAACTTTTCATTTGAACGTATGGAATGGGTTGTTATTTTTCTAAATGGGTTGTATTTGTCCTCCACGGGTTTAGAGGCTGACTTGTGGGCCTACCAAGTTGATGCGTACACAATCAGGAGATGATTGTACGTGGAGAGGATGATAGCAGGGACCCGCCAAGGTCATGGCAGTACGCAAGCAAGTGCCTCCTTATTTCAAGCCAATAAAAAATGGCTCCTCCTAGTGGATTTCTGACATCTGGGTCCCATGCCATTGTCAACATAGTCAATAAATGAGAGAATTGCACAATGAGCGGCTGACACCAGGGACCCAGCAGGTCGCCCAGTTATTTTTGTTTTGGGTTAATTTGATAAATGCCACTCCAAATCTGGTGTTTCCGAGAAATGCCACTGCAGTTTCGAAACTTTGAAAAATGCCATTTCTAGTGGCATTTTTCGAAGTCTGGAGTGGCGTTTTTCATAGTTTGCAAACTGCAGTGGCATTTTTCAAACTTTGCAAAAATTGCAGTGGCATTTTTCAAAGTTTGGAAATTGCAGTGGCATTTTTAGAATTGCCATAATTGGAGTGGCATTTATCTAATTTGTTTTTGATACGGAAGCAGGGTGTCAACTGGGCTGTGCGGGACACTCTGGCCTGTCTAGACAGCCTTTTCTTTTATGTTTACCACAGACCAGCCCAGTAGTTTTTTTTTCTTTCTAAAAATGGCTAGCCCAGTTTTTTTGTGATTTGTCAAGTAAGTCGCTTTATCAGGCCCGTTGGGCTGCAAATTTTTCAAGATGAGGAGAGCTTCATTCGGCTGACCGAGAAAATGGCCTATCGGTAATGAGAAATGGGCTGTACATTTTTAAAACACATCAAACCGGCAATTAGTTTCAAATATCTTTTTTTTCATTTCGAGATTTTAAATTGCATTTATTTTTATGCGTGGACAATTTGTTGGATTTTATATTGATATACATTTATTTTTAAACTCATTTTGAATGTGACTCGAAATTTCGGGATTAAAAACAGTTCGGACCGCACCGAAATATGCAAAATTTCATATTATTTTTTAATCGTGGCCACAATATGGGCTGTAATGCTAACAAAAAGAATATGGGCTCCAAAAAAACCCTTAAGAATTAGCAAATGGGCTGTAAATTATTAGAAATAATGGCAGATGGGTTGTATGCTGTTTTCCACAGATTTGAGGCTTTCATAAAAAAAGGTTGACGCACAAGCAGTGACTGTTGGATTTCCATCCAACGGCCGTCGTGCTTCTTCAATCTCTGCTCTTCCTGATCCAGTAGCTCAAACAAGCGCCGGCGGGACTGCCGGCTCCCTCCTCCCCGCGGCCGGCTGTCCTACCGCGTAGGCCTCACCGCCCCACCGTACTACCATTACGGCAGACGAACCAGTAAACCCTCGTACAGTCGTACTCCCCTCTGCATGGGAAACAACTTCCGAGTCATCCCTGCCTTTGTGTCGTTCCCTTCCTAGGCCTCGCTATCGTCCATCACCCTGGTGCTCTCGGCGTGGCGTGGTCAACGTGGTCAACGACCGACATGCATCTGAAGGGGACTATACGTGGAGAGACTGACAGCTGGGTCCATGGCCGCACGCAAGGAAATGCCTCCTTATTACGCGCAAAATAATGATTCCTCCACCTGACATCTGGGACCCACCGAAAGGGCCTATGTATTTCACGAAAAAAACGTTACCACCGCTGACAGCTCGGACCCACCAGCTACATCTTCGCACGCAAGGAAGTGCCTCCTTATTACGCACAAAAAAAATGAATACTCCCCCTGCTAGCTGGGACCCAGTATAGTGGGCCTACTAAGTTGACGGGGACGGAGGGCTTTGTCAACTTAGTCAATATGCATGATTCTAGCTCGACTGACCGTACGATGTCCATCCAACGGTCGTAGTGCTTCTTCAACCTTTCGTCTTCTTGCTCCAGCCGCCCAAAGCAGCGCCGGTCTTGCCGCCTGCTCCTGCCTCCCGTGGCTGGCTGTGCTGCCGCGGAGGCCTCACCACCCCCATACTACTCCCACCGCTGGCCAAGCCATCCCTCCACTCCACTCACCCACACCCCCTGTTATTCTGCGGCGACGGCAGCGCAGCTGAACCAGTGAACCCTCGTACTCCTCTACGCGTGGGCATCCACTGCCGCGTCTTCCCCGGCTCCGCGTCGTCCCCTTCCTAGGCCTCGCCGTCGTCCACTACCATGGTGCTCTCGGCGCGGCGTGGTCAATGTGGTCAATGACTGAATTCCATCGGAAGAGTACTGTACGTGCAGAGGCTGACAACTAGGTCCACGGCAGCCGCAAGGAAGTGCCTCCTTATTACGCGGAAAATAATTATTCCTCCACCTGACAACAGGGACCCATCGGACAGGCCACCAGTATTTCACGAAAAAAATGTTTCCCCCCTGACTGCTGGGACCCACCGGACGGGCCACCGTATTTCGTGAAAAAACATTTCCCCCTGACTACTGGGACCCATTGGACGGACTGTCGTATTTCGCGAAAAAAACGTTCCCCCTGCTGTCAGCTCGCACCCACCAGAAGTGCCTCCTTATTATGCACAAAAAATGAATACTCCCCCT
This sequence comes from Triticum dicoccoides, assembly GCF_002162155.2. Lineage (NCBI taxonomy): Eukaryota > Viridiplantae > Streptophyta > Magnoliopsida > Poales > Poaceae > Triticum > Triticum dicoccoides. The sequence goes on along the minus strand of NC_041381.1, from coordinate 218,367,755 downwards.
GCTAGCTGGGACCCACCATGGTGGGAGGCTGACTTGTGGGCCTACTAAGTTGACTAGGACGGGGGCCTTTGTCAACTTTAGTCAATATGAACGATTCTAGCTCTAGTGACCGTACGATGTCCATCCAACGGCCGTAGTGCTTCTTCAACCTCTGGTCTTCTTGCTCCATCTGCCCAAAGCAGTGTCGGTCGTGTGGTGAAATTCTTGCTGAAAGCATAGCTACGTGCTGGCACTCAATCAAGTAGTAGCGCTGGCACGTCACTCGGTGGCAATTTCTCCTTAGGCGCATGTCTCAGCAACACAAAACAAGGGTTTCGCTCGTTATAGGACTTGACCAAACATCTCAGGACACGAGCTGACGACAGCCATGTAGCACCTGTATGAAAGTCAGTACCATCCTGTTAAGGACATGTTTTGCCTAAATAAAGATTTTTATATAAAAAAGTTGAATCATTTTACTTTCTATTCATAATTCATTTTTATATTTCTTTAAAACAAAGATGAAACAGCTCTCTTGTTTCATAATTAACTGACTGAGTGAATTCCATGAAAACCTATGTTTATAAGAAATTATCGAATAGTCCTTACTTCATATAGAACTAAAATCCTAATGACTATAAATTACCTAAGTTTTAGAATGTCTTGTTTAAGAGACTCGGTATTTTTTTGTTTTCATATTTACAATGAAAATTTGACCAGATTTTTTTATGTGCGAATTAAATAGACATACATTTTCACAAATAAATTGTCCAAGATGAATTATTGCCAATTTCTCTTCCCAAGAGATAGATTCTATGGGGTTATTACTTAGTAAGTCTATTTTATACAAGAGCCCCTCCTATCTGATAGAAAAGGGTCCCATGATCCCGAGCCGGCCCAGCAGAGTGCTTTCGCCATTGGTGTTCTTTCCAATCTGAATGCATTTCACCGCTCCACCGGAAATTCCCTCTGCCCTACGAAGATATCAAATGGGATACATCAAACTCGCATGTCCCGTGACTCATGTGTGGTATTTGAAAGGTCTTCCTAGTTATATCACGAATCTTTTATTTCCAAAAACGGGTACTATCGGATCGGGTGAATTAGAGAATAGACAGAGGTCCGTTGGCATTTCGGCCTTTCTTCTCCTTTCAGGGCCTATCCGAAGGAGAATCCAGTTTTGGGATACTAAACGGACCTCCCCAGATGGTAATCTTAATGTGGCCGATTTACCCTCTTTTGTAATGAGTTTCGCTACAACACCTGCCGCTCTAGCTAATTGTCGCATGCTCCTGCCTCCTGTGGCCGGCTGTGATGCCGCGGAGGCCTCACCGCCTCCTACTACTCCCACGACTGGCCAGGCCATCCCTCTACTCACCCACACCGCCTGTTATTTTGCGGTGACGACAGCCTCACACCGCAGCCAGACCAGTGGACCCTCATACTCCTCTCCGCGTGGGCATCCACTGCCGCGTCTTCCTCGGCTCCGCGTCGTCCCCTTCCTAGGCCCCGCCATCGTCCACCGCCCTGGTGCTCTCGGCGCGGCATGGTCAACGTGGTCAAGGAACGACTTCCATCGGACGAGGACTGTACATGGAGAGGCTAACAGCTAGGTCCACGACCATAGGAAGGAAGTGCCTCCTTATTACGCGGAAAATAATGATACCTCCACCTGACAACAGGGACCCACCGGACGGGCCACTATATTTCGTGGAAAAAACGTTTCCCCCCTGACTGTTGGGACCCACCAGCTACATCTTTGCATGCAAGGAAGTGCGTCCGGGCAAAAAAAATGATTCACCCCCCTGACTGCTGGGACCCACCAGCTACATCTTCGCACGCAAGGAAGTGCCTGACATTCGGGACCCACCTAGTCGAAGCGTACGTAGCGTTTTCATTCTGGTCGCGAACGTGTACGTACATACTGGTGGATGTAGAGGCGCGCACGTGTCGTAGTAGAGGCGTGCATGTAGCATGTACACATACGTACAACGGCAAGGGTGCAAGAAAGAAAATACGGCCACATACGTACATATGGGCAGGGTCTCGAATGCCTACTCGCGCAAACGTACGGCCAGGGATCGTGTACATGGCTGTGTCAGAACGGAGAAACATCATCGTCGTCGTGTTCATGGGGAGGCAACGGAATGCGTCATGTTCATGGGGAGGCAACGGAGTGTGTCGTGTTCATCGGGAGGCAACGGAACGCGTGGGAGCCAACCGGCTGGGTCGGAACGGAATGCGTCATCGTGTTCATCGGGAGGGCTTGGACGGAACAAGCGATGGAAATGAGGCCTGGCGTACCGCAGAACTAAGGAAACGGCCTTGTGTTCGACCGGCCACGTTCGAAACAGGATCCTGTTCATCGGGAGGGGTCTGGCGTACCGCAAAACGGAGAAAACGGACCTCCTACGGTCGAAACGGGGGTCATGTTGATCGGGAGGGTGTGGCATGCTGCAAAACGGACAAAACGGACTTGTGTTGGAGCGCTACAGTCGAAACGGGGGTCCTGTTCATCAGGAGGGGTGTGGCTTACCGCAAAACGGGACTCCACGGGATACTGTTCATCTCCACCGTCGACCTCCTCAGCCTCCATGGGCTACTGTCGACCTCCTCCAGCCTCCACGAGCTCCTGTTCATCCAGCCTCCACCACGTGCTACTCCACCGGCTACTGTTAAACCACCCCTCCACGGGCACCCCTTCACCGTCTACTATTCATCCAGCCCTCCACGGGGTCGTCCTGTTCATCTAGAGGCAACGCCACGGGATCCTGCATCCACCCTCATCGCTCACTGTTCAT
>NC_041381.1:218295271-218364533 GCF_002162155.2 Triticum dicoccoides | reverse complement strand
CGGCTTCAGTTAGCAGTAGTACCGAAGGAATCTCTCGATCGGGTTCAGTTAACAGCCATCGATCGATCGCTCGGGTTCAGTAACGCGTAGCCTGCAGTGCAATCGCTCGAGTTCAGTTAGAGCCCAACGCCTCGCTCGGGTTCAGTTAGAGCCAACGCCTCGCACACACACGCATATGTGTACGAGGGAAACGTGCATCGCTCGGCCCCCGACCACCCACCGTAACCGGGAACTCCCCAAAATTTTCCTCACCCTCTCTTCTACCACAGTATTTTCTGTCATGGACGGCCCAAAGAATGTCATGCAGCTGCGTCACCGGCCCGCCCAGGACGAAAAGCCCATTTTCTGTCATGATTTTTTGTCATAGAAGTAGGAGCCCACCACATCTATGATGATACCAGGTTTTGTCACAATTATCGTCATAGAAGTGTCATATGTATGACAGGAAAAAAATTCGTTCGGCCCAAAATGTCACGGATGTGTCTTTTTTTCGTAGTGAAGATATTGGACCGAACTCCATGTCCAACATTTGCAATTTTCAAGTGTTTTGCGAGTCTTATCTGCAAGAAGAGCCTACTGTTGAGTTATTCAGAGACTTCTTTTACTTAAACCGACGTACTGAATTTACGGACAGGACCAACACTGAACTTGGCGGAGTTTCCATTTAGAAGAGGAAAGATGTCAATTTTCGTCACGCCAAGCATCATAGCCACCCCAAAGACTGGAATCAAACTTGGTTTTATTGCCGAAACACAGCTCCAGATGACAAAAATCCTCTGCCGGGTTAACGTGCTCACCGACTTACCAATAAACATCCAGTTCCCCAACGACTCACTTCAAAGGAACGAGCTAAATATGCACCCCATCTTTCAGAGCTCTAAGCCTTTATGGCGAATGGTTTAACTGGCATCGACTTTGTCCGCTGTTGGGTCTCTTGGAGTATCTTGCCCTTAAGTCGTCGCCCCGGTTTAATGTGTGAGTACACAGGAGATCACAAAGATCCTCAGCGGCATATTGATATTCAGCTAACTGACGAGGAAAGTACTGAATCTGTCAAGAAGATGCTGGATGAACCGATATATGAGTGTAGCAAGACATGGCTCAGTCCTTTCTGTGTTTCCAATAAACCACCAACTGTAAGAATTGCATCATTCTTGTCTTAATCTGTCCCCTCTTAAATATTTCTTTATACCTTGTCGTTCATCTTTGCAGGGTGATGATCCGTTCTGGAAGAGGAAGCCGCAGGATAAACTGGTGAAAGCACCTCGCACTAAGACCAAAGTTACAAAGAAACCTGCGAAGAAGAAAACTGTCGAGTCCCCTGATCTGCCCAATGATGAAGAGCTTGATGATCTGGAGTCAGAGGTAGAACTTGATTCTCTTGGTTATTTTTTCATACACCTCATTGAAAATGATCATTATCAGGACGATGCGGAGGCTAGCCGTGCTGGTGATGTAGAGGTAATTACTCTTTCTTCTGACTCAGATCCTCTGCCAACACCAAAAACCCGTCAAGCAGTCCGAAAAGTAAGATTTTCACACCCTCTAGCTTATTCGGATCCGCACTTTCTTTTGAAGACATAGCAGCATGAAGCTCGCCACACAACCCGGCATAGCGGCGAAGTGGTTACCTCCTCCGGTTTACCGAACTCTCCGGTTCGTAAACACCGCCAAGAGGTCTCTTGTACTTCTGATACACCTTGTCCCAAGGCGGGTTATTTCCAATATCCTCTTAATCCGTCTAACTCGAGTTACCAGGGGACCTCCCATTCATCTTCTGGCGAATCAACATCAAGGAAACTTCCCACCATTAAAACGGTTCCTGGGTGAGCAGATTTTGCTAATCCGTCATACCTTTATATTTTTGATCCTTGCACTGTTCTGATGCATACTTATTAGTTTACAGGGCCAAAGCCAGAGCCAGCAAGAAGGCCAAAGTGAACAAAACGGCTGAAGACCCCAATCGCGATGAAACGGAACAAACTCCTGAACCGTCTCATCCAAATGTTGATAATATTCCTGATGGCCCATCGTTGCCCGATCAAGCAACTGAAGCTGAGCGCATGGATATTGATCCATCGGCTCATGCTGATGATCCGCCAAGCCCGGCTAAAGGTGCTGATGACGATGTTGCTGTTACTGGCACTGGTTTCACCTCCCCTGACAATCCTATTGCTTTATCAAAGCATAGTGCCAATGAAGAACTTTCCGCTATGGACAAAGGCAAGTGGAAAACAGATTTATCAAGCTATGCCCACCTCAACGCCCAAGACATTCATTCTGGATTCTTAAACCGCCTGTACACAAGCCGCGACTATGAAGCCGGTTTAGTGGGCCTAATGAAGGAGCGGTATGAGGTAAATATCACTCTCTGGATAAGCTTTCTTTCCTTATGACTGATTTAAGCCATCAATTCCAGTAGCCCCCAAGGGCCAGTTCATAATATTAATGTGAACTGGGACTTGTAGCAGAACAATATTTTAATTTTGCTTGCGTAGCCCCCAGGGGCCAGTTTGTACCTGTAGGATGAATCGGTACCTTTCTGTCATGAAGCTTCCAAAATTCTTGATAATCATCTTTGTAATCCAATTGAGGAGCAAAAATCCATAATCTAAACTTGAGCAAATATGCATTAGCCCCCAAGTGCCAAGTGTATAACTTGTTATGTGCTTGGGACTTAAAATGACAGTTGATAAGAAGCAATATGCATTAGCCCCCAAGTGCCAAGTGTATAACTTGTTATGTGCTTGGGACTTCAAATATGCACTACCAACTCATTAAATGTCTCTTGCAGGCAGATTTGAGCAAAAAGGAATCTCAAATCGCCGACCTTCAAGAAAATATCAAGTCCCAGCAAGCAGAAACTTCCAAGGCTAAAGGTGAACTGACCATCGCTTTAACATTCATGGAACAACTGAAGGAAAACTTCAAAAGTGAACGGGCAGGATGGGATTCTGAAAAAGCACCTTTGCTAAAGCGAGCGGAGGACGCTGAAGTAGCCCTTAATCCGGTAGCAGAAGAACTAACTGGCTTGAAGCGGCAAATCAATGCTATGACCTCTGTTGTCTTCGGTAAATACCCTCTTCATAAGCTATAAATAAACATCTTCCATGAAACTGACGGATTACTATTATTTTCACCATTGCAGGTAGCCACGTTACTCATCTTGGCTCGGACATGCGCAAAAAACTAAAGGATGCTTATACTGATAGAGCAATTATATACCGGCATTCAACGGTTCATCTGCACAACTTCACATAATAAACCGCCCCCAACTTTAATCAAGGAAACATTGGAAAATTTATCTATGATGCCTGCCCGGCTTGAGGAATTGAAGAAATCAGCTGCTAGGGCTGGTGCTCTTACTGCATTGACTCAGGCCAAGGCATGGATATCTGACCTTGATCCGGAAGATATTGGAAACGGCTATCCAGGCCAAAAAGAGGACGGGTCAGATTTTGATAGTGACGACCTCAGGGCCCTAACAAGGGAAATGCGTCCACTGGCAAGAAAACTGGCTGAAGACACTGATTTGTCATTTTACCAGACGATTTATGATGCCAACAACAAATGGGTTAACGCACCAACTTATGATGTGCAAAATCTTATCCCGCCAATCCGTAAGCATACCTACGCCCTTGATGTTGAACCGTCCACCCTTATAAGTGATGAAGCTGTCTTCGAAGCCTTAACCGGGATTGACTGGGCGACCATTGACTTCCAGCCACTGGGTGGAGAGGAGGAGGATGAACCGAAGCAGGATGATCCATAGCCTTCAACTTAGCCTGGTGAAGAATCATGATCCGGAGGCCGGTTTAGCTTCTACACACTGCGATCTGTGTGATAAACAATTATCCTTTTGAGGCATCAAAGCGCCTTGTAATAGGCTAGTTTAAACACTTGGTCTGCTATGCCGTCATGCATATTCACTTTGCATAATACTGTTAATCCGTCATGATTATGCTATGTCTGCTTATGATCCTTAGCAGCTTTATTCAATCATGTTTCTGCATACAACAAGCTGAAAGTGTCCTGGCGGTTTACCGTCGACGGGTCATAATACCCAATATAAAACCAGGGTTTATAACCAAGGCTGTACTTTTAAGAAAATATGAAATACATCATACTTGTGACATTGAATCACATCGTTGGTTTACCAACTTATTGTTGTAAGGGTGATAACCCAAATCTTGAGTACTGATAACTCCCATCATGTTTTGCCGGTTTATAATGAAGTCGTACCGGGTTATAATAAACACCGAATTATCCATATATCATACTGGCGACTTGTAGTCAAAGCCAGACCGGGTTAGTAAACACCGGATTTAATATAAACCTCATCAAGATAAACATCGAAAAGAAAGACTTGTGAAGAAAACACGCAAAAAGGCGACGCTTTTCATGGGCTGCCAGGCCACTGAGTTAAACCATTTTACAAAGGCTTATAAGATGGACCTCACATTAACTAGTCATCATTTTAACTATGACGAGTTCAGGGTCTTTATAATATTGACTTGTCAAACGTTCGACGGGTCTTACCAGGATTACCTAGACGGAGTGACTTACTTAAAAAGGCAGGATAACCCGGGGTTTTAGGTGAATACACCTGGCTTCCAAGCCTGGCTTTTATAGCCTATTGCAAGGTTATAGATTCTTTGTTCTTGTAGAAGCAAAGAGCCCCCAGGCAATATTTTGAGTTGTGCTCAATGGGCGCCTATGTTTGAGTTGTGCTTTGCAACAAACTCTCTTTGGCTCCTTATGATTTTGGGTATGAAGCCCCCAAGCTTTTCTTTTTTCCAAGCTCTTTTTTTCTTTTTTTTTCTTTTTTTGTAGCTTTATAAGCCGGATTAATAGACAATCAGAACTTCTGCTTTACAAACAGTAGCCCCCATGTAACAAAAAAACTTTTAAGGACGAACTGCAGAGGCCCTGCTTTAGCAGGGATGCCGGTTTATTATATTGATCATAATATATACATTGTCAAGAATATGTACATAATAGGAGCCTATGGCTCAGGTGTAGTAAGGCCGAAGATGAGCAATATTCCATGGCCGGCGGGTCTTCTCCTCCAATTTGCGTGAGTCTTTGTGCTCTCGAACATCGATAAGGTAGTATGACCCATTGTTCAGATTCTTGCTGACCACAAAGGGTCCTTCCCAGGGTGGGGATAACCTGTGCATATCGGTCTGATCCTGGATAAGCCAGAGCACTAAGTCGTCTTCTTGAAAAGCTCTGGTTTTAACCCGGCGGCTGTGATAACGCCGCAAGTCTTGCTGATAAATCGCCGAACAAGCTGTCGCTTTGTCCCGCTTTTCATCCAACAGGTCCAATGCGTCTTGGCGTGCTTGTTCGTTGTCCGCTTCAACATAAGCTGCCACCCGAGGCAAGTCATGGCGAATGTCACTGGGGAGAACTGCTTCTGTTCCATAAACCATGAAAAAGGTGTATAACCCGTAGATCTATTGGGGGTGGTATTAATGCTCCACAATACGGAAGGCAACTCTTCCACCCAACAACCCGGCGTCCTCTGCAAGGGAACCATAAGCCGGGGCTTGATGCCTTTCAGGATTTCTTGATTAGCTCTCTCAGCTTGACCATTAGACTGGGGGTGAGCCACTGATGACACATCAAGCCGGATGTGCTCACATTGACAAAAGTCTTCCATAGCACCCTTGGAGAGATTTGTGCCATTATCAGTTATGATGTTGTGTGGAAAACCAAACCAGAATATCACCTTCATTTCATGAATTGAACTGTCGTGGCTGCATCACACTTGCTGACTGGCTCCGCCTCTACCCACTTAGTGAATTTATCGACCGCCACTAGAAGGTGGGTCTTCTTATCCTTGGACCTCTTAAAGGGCCCAACCATATCCAGCCCCCAAGTTGCAAACGTCCAAGTGATTGGAATCATCCTCAACTACTGAGCTGCAACATGGGCTCGGCGTGAAAACTTCTGACAACCGTCACACTTCCTGACCAAATCCTCAGCATCAGCATGAGCCGTTAGCCAGTAGAAACCGTGTCGGAAAGCTTTAGCCACAAGGGATTTTGAACCGGCATGATGAGCACAATCCCCTTCGTGGATTTCACGCAAAATTTCACAGCCCTCTTCAGGAGAAACGCATCACTGAAACGCTCGCGAGACACTGCAGTAATGTAACTTGCCATTGACAATAGTCATGGACTTGGACCGCAGGATTATCTGCCTGACCATAACTTTGTCCTTGGGTAACTCGCCCCTGGTCATATACGCCAGGTATGGCACCGTCCAATCAGGGATAGCATGAAGAACCGCCACCAATTGAGCCTCCGGGTTAGGAACAGCCAGGTCCTCCTCCGTCGGTAGTTTGACCGACGGGTTATGCAAAACGTCAAGAAAGACATTGGGCGGCACCGGTTTACGCTGAGACCCCAGTCGGCTTAAAGCGTCCGCTGCTTCATTCTTGAGCCAATCAACATGCTCGACCTGGTAACCCTTGAAGTGGCCAGCAATAACATCCACCTCACGCCGATAAGCCGCCATGAGTGGATCCTTAGAATCCCAACTACCAGAGACTTGTTAAGCCACTAAATAGGAGTCCCCAAAACATCGTACTTGGATTAAGTTCATTTCCTTAGCCACCCGAAGGCCGTGGAGCAAGGCCTCATGCTCAGCTGCATTGTTAGTACAAGGAAACATCAAGCGGAGAACATAACAAAATTTGTCACCTCGAGGGGAAGTAAGGACCACTCCAGCCCCCGAGCCCTCCAACTGTCTGGATCCGTCGAAGTGAATAGTCCAGTATGTGTTATCCTGTTTATCCTCCGACGCCTGCAACTCTGTCCAGTCATTGATGAAGTCCACGAGTGCTTGGGACTTGATGGTCGTACGAGGCATATATTTTAACCCGTGAGGTCCAAGCTCGATAGCCCACTTAGCAACTCGGCCAGTTGCCTCCCTGTTCTGGATGATATCTCCCAAAGGAGCGGAACTGACCACAGTGATGGGATGGCCCTGAAAGTATTGCTTAAGCTTCTGGCTCGCCATAAAAACTCCATACACAAGCTTCTACCAATGTGGATATCTCTGCTTCGACTCAATAAGCACCTCACTGATATAATAAACCGGCCGCTGAACCGGATACTCTTTACCTGCCTCCTTGCGCTCCACCACGATAGCTACACTGACAGCCCGGGCATTGGCAGCCACATATAACAACAGCGGCTCTTTATCAACCGGAGCAGCAAGGATAGGTGGCTCAGCTAACTGCTTCTTCAAATCCTCAAACGCCGCATTAGCAACATAACTCCAGACAAAGTTGTCTGTCTTTTTCATCATCTGGTATAAAGGGATAGCTTTTTCTCCCAACCGGCTGATAAACCGGCTCAGTGCCGCAATACGACCCGCCAGACGTTATACATCGTTGATAAATGCCGATTTAGCCAGAGAAGTGATGGCCTTGTTCTTTTTCGGATTAGCTTCAATGCCCCTGTTAGACACCAAAAACCCAAGAGTTTGCCTGCCGGTACATCAAAGATGCACTTGGCCGGATTAAGCATCATTTTATAAACCCGGAGATTATCAAAAGTTTCCTTCAAGTCATCTATTAACTTCTCCGCTTTCCTGGACTTCAACACGATATCATCTACATAAGCATGAACCTTGCTCCCAATCTGATTATGAAGACAATTCTGCACACATCGCTGATAAGTCGCATGGGCACTCTTGAGCCCAAAAGGCATAGATACAGAGCGGAAGGCTCCAAAGGGAGTTATAAAAGTTGTCTTCTCCTGGTCCTTAACTGCCATTTTGATCTGATGATAACCAGAATAAGCATCCAGAAAGCTCAAACGCTCACAACCCGCCGTAGCATCAATAATTTGATCAATACAAGGGAGGGCAAAGGGATCAGATGGACAAGCCTCGTTCAGATATGTGTAATCCACACACATACGCCAAGTGCCATTCTTCTTAAGCACTAGCACCGGGTTAGCCAACCACTCAGGGTGAAAAACCTCCACAATAAACCCTGCTGCTAAGAGCCGGGCTACCTCCTCACTGATGGCCTTGCGTCTTTCTTCATTGAAGCGGCAGAGAAACTGCTTGACCGGTTTAAACTTGGGATCGATATTAAGAGTGTGCTCAGCGAGTTCCCTCGGTACACCTGGCATGTCAGAAGGTTTCCATGCAAAGATGTCCCAGTTCTCACAGATGAACTCGATGAGCGTTCTTTCCTATTTCGGATCCAGGTTAGCGCTGATGCTAAACTGCTTGGATGAATCGCCAGGAACAAACTCAACTAGCTTAGTCTCATCAGCCGATTTAAACGTCAAGGCCGGATCATGCTATGTAGTTGGTTTTTTCAAAGAAGTCATATCCGCCGGATCAACATTGTCCTTGTAGAACTTCAACTCATCTGTTGCACAAACCGACTCAGCATAGGCCGCATCACCTTCCTCACATTCCAAAGTGATCGTACGGCTTCCATGTACTGTGATGGTCCCCTTATGACCCAGCATCTTGAGCTGCAGATAAACATAACAGGGCCTTGCCATGAACTTAGCATAAGCCGGCCGTCCAAACAGGGCATGGTACGGGCTCCTGATTTTTACCACTACAAAAGTCAATGTCTCTGATCTTGAATCATGATCATCTCCAAAAGCAACCTCTAGAGCTATCTTACCGACTGGATAAGCCGATTTACCAGGCACCACACCATCAAAAATGGTGTTTGATGGTTTAAGATTCTTATCTGTCAATCCCATGCGACGAAAGGTTTCATAATACAAGATGTTGATACTGCTCCCTCCATCCATGAGCACTTTGGTGAACTTATAACCTCCAACCTGAGGTGCCACCACCAAGGCCAGATGACCCGGATTATCAACTCGGGGCGGATGATCCTCTCGACTCCACACAATAGGCTGTTCAGACCAGCGCAATTAACGGGGCACCACCGGTTCAACGGAATTCATTGCCCTTTTATGAAGCTTCTAATCGCGCTTGCACAGGCTAGTGGTGAAGACATGCTACTTCCCACTATTCAACTGCTTCGGGTGGCTCTGGTAACCTGACTGTTGCTGTTGCTGACTCCCCTGATGATTATAACCACCCCGGTTTCCCTGACTACCTTGATTGCCATGTCCTCCTTGATTACCTTGAAATGCTGAGCCAGAACAACCTCCACCATAACCTGGCCCATGAGACCCGAGTCCTGAACCGTCGTACGGTCCATGATCATATTGGAAGAGATCCGAGTTTTTGAACTCCCGCATAATAAAGCAATCCTTCCAGAGGTGCGTAGCTGGCTTTTCTCGCGTCCCGTGCCTTGGGCAAGGCTGATTTAATAGTGCTCAAGATTGACACCTGATCCTCCACTCCGTGGGGGCGGTTTACCCTTACGACGCTGACCATTATCTTGCGCGCTGGTGTTAGCCACAAAATCTGAACTATTATCCGCCTTACACTTACCATTGTTTCCATGGCCCGCCGGGTTAGGCTACTGCCCTTTGGTGCCGCCCCTCTTCTTTCCCTTCCCCAGCTTTTCATCGTTAGACTCGGGATCCTTGGTACTATCAGAGTCGACATATTTAACCAGAGCCACCATAAGTGTTCCCATGTCATTGCAGTGACGCTTGAGCCGTCCCAACTTCAGCTTCGGAGGTTTGAACCGGCAATTGCCCTCCAACGTTATGACTGCTGAATCGGCATTGATGCAGTCCAATGAATGCAAGATTTCCGAAACCCGACGCACCCAATGGGTTGTCGATTCACCTTCTTCTTGGACAAGGGCGGCTAAATCCACAATTGACATGGGTTGCTTGCACGTGTCCTTGAAGTTAAGTATAAACCGGGCCTTTAACTCGGCCCATGACCCAATGGAGTTAGCTGGCAAACTTTTCAGCCAAGTGCGAGTTGTTCCTTCCAACATCATGGTGAAGTACTTAGCACATGCCGCCTCATCCACATCCTGCATCTCCTTGCCATCTCATAGCTTTCGACCCATGACTCAGGGGGTAAGTTAGCAGTGTAATTGGGCACTTTACAAGGACCCTTGAAGTCCTTGGGCAGCCGCACATTGCGTAGAGCCGGGGTGAGACATGGCACCCCCCAAGAACTGAAAGCAACACCTAGTTCCACTGAAGTTGTTGGATGAACCGGAGTAAGCTGGCGGTCCATGTACTGCGCTGCTAACTCGGCTTCTCGACGTGCTCTACCGTGATCCACCATGTCCTGAGCATTTGCACCACCGCCCGCTGGGTTAGGCCCTCGAGGGGGGTTATGGTTCCGCGCACTGCTTGACATAGCTGGTTCATCAATATGCCTGCTGTAACTCTGGCTCGGGCGAGGGGTTGAATGAATCCTGTCTCGACTATACGAATAAGCCTGCTGCTGAACCAGAGCCGTTTGAAGGAGCTCTTCGGCCCGCCGCGTCTCAACCACTGCTGGAGACTCGCCTTCCATTGGAATAGCTGCCAATCGCGACACCGTAGTGATCATGTTATCCAAAGGGGTAGAAAAGTGACCTGGAGGTGTTGGCACGTACTGAGGCGGGTCATGGTTCTGTCGAGGTGGGTCCGTCGTCCGTGGCCGATCCGGCACTCTGTCCCAGGTGCTTCAACCTGGTTTACCGCTGCCGGGTTACTGGTTCCCGCTCCTGGCGTGTTAAAGAGATTCATTGCTTCATAAACCGGTGGTAGATGAGACCGATGCCTCCTCAACACGTCGTTTGAAGCGTTCTGATCCAGCATGAGTCGGTAATTCTCTGCCCGAATCCACTGTGCCTGAGCATCCAAAGCGGCCCGCTCCTCAGCCATTCTGGTTTCCTCAGCTGCCAAGTCCTCCTTGGCCTGGGCTATCTATTATCGCAGCTTCGTGACCTCCGCGTTATGTTGATCTTGATTATCCGGGTTAACCTCTATGGTCAACAATGTTGTCCAGGCGTCCAATAAACCGGACAGGACTTGAGCCGGCGGGCGCGCAAGGCCTCCTGCCCCGGCTGCCGACCGGAAATCATCGCCACCGCAGCTGAGGAGTGTTGCGTTGGCTGTGTACCGGCCATGAAGATCGCAACCCGGTTTGGCGGTTCAAGGGGGTCCGGAATACTGTCGCCATCGGAATAGCCCCCAAACCGGCCATCTGACAGTTGGTACAGTGACTCGGTCTCACCGGTGGATGACTCGCCATCTGAATAGACAACCGTGTCATCGTCGGATACCGGTTCAGACTCTGCACCATTGATGAATCCTACGAAAGCACGCTTCACGGCGGGTTGAACTCGGGCAGGGCTTGCATGCTGAGCCATCTTGATGAGGTCGGCGCCGATGTCCGGCTCAGGGCCGGATTCACCAACCTTGCCAATGAAGACATGAATTCCACCAAAGGGGACCCGGTACCCGTACTTGATTGAGCCAGCGTCGGGGCCCCAGCCTGCGTTGTCGATGTAGAGCTTGCCGCGACGACTCTTAGTCATCCGGCCCACTGCGTATCCCTTGAGTCCTTTGAAATTGCCCTCTAAGAACTCGAAACCATCGTGCGATAGCCCCATGGTGGGCGCCAACTGTCGTGGAATTGTCACGTTAGATGTCCTAGTGTGAGGACTTAGTCGTGGAGCCATCGCAACGAGATTAGCTTAAAGGGGTTAAACCGGACAAAGGACACGGGGAGTTTGTACTGGTTCGGCCCCTTGTGGTGAAGGTAAAAGCCTACAATCCAGTTGTGGTGGAATTGATGGGGTTTCGATGATCAGGGAGTGAATTCGCTTTACCTGGCCCTCGTGTTGTTGTTTTCTTGTCCTTGACCCACCATCGGGTCGTCCCTTTATATACACAGGTTGACGCCCGGCGGTATACAGAATCCCGGCCGGCTCATATACGTGTCCGGCTCGGTTTCTACCCTTTCCTATCTTACAACACAAGTTACATAATATATGGCGATTTATGTCTATGGTCCCTAACTCGCCCTTGGGCCCTGGGCCTTTAAATCTCTTTAGTAAAGCGTCATACTCCTTGTCTTCATGGGCTTCAATATGGATAACTCATTATGGGTATAACCCGACCCCACCTGGGCGGTTTATACTCAGCAGTTATATCCCCAACAGCTGCCGAGAACATGAGGGGTGCTACCCTCATGGAGACCAGCGACATGGGTCCTGGATCATCTGACCCCCGGCCGAATACTGTTTCTGAGACACAAACGGTTCCAGAAGCAAATTAGTAGCCCCCTCCACCGGAGGGGGAGACAGCTATTCCGGCGGCGACCTCTGCTAATGCAGAGGCGCCGAACATGCTGATGGATGCTCTGCAAAGTGTGTCCGTCTTGGAGGAGCACTGTACCTTGATGGGTATGGTGGTTGAGAAGGTTTAGTCCACTAAGAGCGGGCTGAATGAAGTCTTCACAAGCCTACTAACAGGCTTCGAGGTATGCGATGTAATGTATTTAGCCGCTTTCCATATGAAAATTTTGCCTGTATATAGATAGTAGCCCCTGAGACTCTGTTTGGCCCATGAAGGAGGGCGAACACAGGATCTATAGATATCCGCAGGAAATAACATACTTATCTTTTCGACAAAAAATAGGTTTCACTATTAGCGGCAACCGCTCAGGCCGCCGAAATTTCTGAACTAAAGCGAAAATTGCAGCTGGTCGATGAGGACAATATCCGTATTAATAAGCGGCTCGACGAGGCGCAGGGTATGTTTCAAGTACTCCATATATAATTGAATTAGTTTGCAAATGTGAAGTTGAAGCTTACGCGCTGCTATATGCATAATTGCAGATGGTGCTGCTAAGGTCAAGACCCTCAGGAGTGACCTTGCCCGCGCGAAGGAGTAGGCAAGGGTGAGTGATGCGGCCGCTGACAAAATGGCTGCTGATTTGAAGGCCGAACTAGCCACCCGACGCCAGTTCGAGGAGCGGGTATCCCAAGTTGAGCAAGAGCTCAAGGATGCCACTCGCAAGTGCGAGCTCCTTGAGGAGGAGAATAAAGCTAAGGCTGGAGTTCTCCAGATGCCTTTGCGGATCTTCAGAAGAGCGCCGCCGATGCTGCGCAATTCTACCGAGCCCAAAAGGGACATGCAACGGAGAAGCTGTTCTGGTCGCAGTTTGTGACACAGGAGCGCTCGGCGCTGCTGAACGACCAAATGGCGCAGTGGGCCGAGCTGCATAAGATGTCCGGAGCAGCCATAAGGAGGTCATAGTTCGGCTGTGGCTAGCCGAACCCGTTCCGAGCAGCTATTTTGGCTTAGTGCGGCGACTCATCGATGTCGTGCCCCGAATTGATGCAATCAAGCAGTCAGTGTGCATAGAAGGTGCACGGATGGCCTTCGCCCGTGTTAAGATGCACTGGGCGAAGATGAAGGCCGCCATTGTCGCGATTGAGGGTCCTCCCAAAGGCAAGGACCACCGCATGCCGGAGCGCTATTTAGACGACGTCCTAGAGGGTGCTCGCTTGATAGAGGGTCAATGCTGACATTATATTCGAAATGTATCTGAACGACCCGGGCATGTTTATTATATATATTAAGGCTTTGTGATATATTTGTGCCTTTGTCTGAAAGTTCTTTCCTCCTGTGCGGCCGTTTTTGTATTCCTGAGAGTTTTCCAGTCATCGGCTTTGGCCCCCACATAGATGCTACGGGGGTGTTCGGAATGGCACAAGAGCACTCTTGTCCCAATGTCTTGGTCCGTAACGGAGGTGTCAGTGCGGTGAACCAGGCAATCGGACTATACGGCTTTACCACTCTCACTTAGCCATAGGAGTTTGGTGATGGGGCTATAAAATAGCCCCTGGTACGTATGCGGCTATCTGAATGTGGATGCGTTATGTACATGACCGAAAAAATACTCCTTCGTTTAATACGAAAAAATCATTAAAGATTTAGTAAGTCGCCGAGTGGCTGACCAACTCTCACCGCATCATGACAGTCAGTTTTCGGCTTTCTCTACTAAGGTGTTTGACCAGACGAACCAGAACACGATCGCAGTAGTTCTCCCTTTACTACCCTAGCTGAACAAACGAAACGTAAGGTAGCAGACACAGGAGCCGGGCAACCCAACTATTGACAAAAGACATGATTCAGAGCTGATGCATATAATGCCAAGTTCAGGACGCCGAAGTGTGCTACAAAGCTGTTCAGGCTTTTGTTTGGCGACACATATGTTGTCGTATAGAGCCCCTGGCAATGGGTGCCGAGGTATGTGAGTGAGACAACTGGGGAGACGGAGTACAGTTTTATGAATAAAGTTGATACTGAAAAATTGTCCTCACTAGGATCTGATTGATACATCAAAATGTGATCTTACAGAGAGTACCATAAGGACCAAAGCCATTTTACATGTCGGGGTCCTAATAATAAGGAGAAAAGCTCAATACAAGTCCTTTGAATAAGGTTTGGTGTGAAGAGTCCTTTGGATATCCTGCCGCACGTCTGCGCTGGTTTCGCCTTGTAGAGAGGGGTTCCTTAAGAGGAATGGTCTTCGGCTATCCAAACGAAACCGGGCTCGATGAGAGTCCTTGTAAGTTCATAGGATATATAGGTTCGAATGCACCTGTGGTAGGAGAGAAAAAGTAATCGAAGAAAGGTGGAAGGTCATACAGGGTCGAACCATACTATAGACCTGTCCGCATTGTGTCTCCGTTGATGCCCAAGGTATTTTGAGTGCGTAATGATGCATGTGCAGTACGAATTCCGTGGGTGTGTGTGGTGATCGACGGAGGCGAAACTGCTAGTCTAGCTCTGGAAGTACCGAGCCGTCAGCTTGCGGGACTGACTGGACTCTTTTAACAAAGTCTGGCGGCTTGATGGCCAGTGAGGTGTGCGGCTTGAGGGGGCCGCTCTGTACTTCGGCCGCGAGAGCCGCAATGTGCTCCTTTGTACGAAGGGAGCGTTCCATGTTTCCATTGATTGTTATGACGCCGCGTGGACCGGGCATCTTGAGCTTTAAATAGGCATAGTGTGGGACCGCATTGAATCAAACGAAAGCAGTCCGTCCGAGTAGTGCGTGATAGCCACTGCGGAAGGGGACGATATTGAAGATCAAGTCTTCGCTGTGGAAGTTGTCTGGCGAGCCGAAGACGACTTCCAATGTTATTGAGCCCGAGCACCGGGCCTCTACGCCAGGTATTACTCCTTTAAACATAGTTTTAGTGTGCTTGATTCGTGACGGATCAATACCCATTTTGCGGATAGTGTCCTGGTAAAGCAGGTTAAGACTACTGCCGCCGTCCATGAGGACTCGCGTGAGGTGGAATTCAGCAATGATTGGGTCGAGGACCAAAGCTGCTGATCCTCCATGATGGATACTGGTCGAGTGATCCTTTCGATCGAAGGTGATTGGACACACCGACCATGGGTTGAATTTTGGGGCGACCGGCTCTACGACGTAGACGTCCCTTAATTTGTGCTTGTGCTCCCGCTTGGGGATGTGAGTGACATAGATCATATTCACCCTTTTGACCTCGGGGGGAAATTTCTTCTGCCCCCCTATGTTCGGTGGGTGAGGCTCTTCTTCGTCATCCTCGCTGGGCGGCCTTTTCCCCTTGTGTTCGGCGTTGAGCTTGTTGGCCTGTTTAAAGACCCAACAGTTGATGTTGGTGCGATTGGCAGGTTTATCAGGGGTACCATGAATCTAGCAAGGACAATCGAGTATTCTGTCCAAACTAGATATGCACCATCTTTATTTCCTTTGAATTGCCTCTTCCTTTGACCGGATTTGGGGCCACTGAATCCGGCGTTGACCGCCATGTCTTCGTTATCGTTTCGACGCTTGTGCTTGTTCCATCGTGGCTTGCCATTGCCATCCCTGGCTTCAGAGGTGCCTGGGTCGCTGGTACTATTGCTTCTACGAGCTAGTTAGCTATCTTCTCCTGCAAAAAAGTGGGTCATAAGTGCGGTGAGGGCTGCCATGGACTTCAGCTTCTCTTGGTCGAGGTGTTGGGCGAGCCACTCATCTTGGACGCTGTGTTTGAAGGCCGCGAGGGCTTCGGCATCTAGACAATCCACAATCTGGTTCTTTTTGATTAAGAACCTGGTCCAGAGCATTCAGGCTGATTCGCCGAGTTGCTGGATTATGTGACTAAGGTCATCAGCGTCTGGGGGTCAAACATAGGTACCTTGGAAGTTGTCTCTGAAGGCGTCCTCCAAGTCTACCCAGTTACTAATAGAGTTTTCTGGGAGGCTGTTCAGTCAGTGTCGTGCTGGTCCCTTAAGTTTTAGAGGGAGTTACTTGATGGCATGTAAGTCATCACCACGAGCCATGTTGATGTGGAGAAGAAAATCTTCAATCCATACTGCAGGATCTGTTGTGCCGTCGTATGATTCAATGTTCACGGGTTTAAACCCTTCTGGGAACTAGTGCTCCATCACCTCATCGGTGAATCATAGGGGGTGGGCGGCGCCTCTGTATTGGGGGACGTCACGACACAGTTCGAATGAAGTCTGTATGCGGTTTTCGGCCCGGGTGAGGTTGTGCTTGTCGCTCCAGGCTTGATGGCCGTCTTCTCACGCTGGTGCACGCCCCCTGTCCATAGATTGATATGGTATAACCGTCTCTATTGTCCAGGTCCTGTCGCAGGTCATACGTGTATCCTGCAGCTGCTATCTCTCTATCTCTAGGGCGAGGTGGTGCAGTCTGGTGTTTGGCTTGAGTTGCCGCTCTATCCCAGCCACGAGATGGTCGGTCAGGTCCATCCGTGGCATTACGCGCTGTCAGTATAGGTTCCGGGACCTTGTCATCGAATTGGGATAGCAGCCTGCGCTTTGGGTAAATCTTAGTTGGGCGCTCGAGGCTGTATTCCTTGGTTGCCAGGACATTAGTCCATCTGTCATTGAGTAAATCCTGATCAGCTTGAAGTTGCTCACGCTTTTTTCAGGCTTCTTGCTGTGGCTATTAGCTGGCGCTTAAAGTGCTCTTGTTCGAGGGGTTCCTCTAGTACGATAAAGTCTTCGTCACTGAGGCTCTCATCCTCTTCGGAGATCGGTAGGTAGTTACTATCCTCTGAGCCCTTGTTCCCGACGGGATTGTCGGGGTTAACTTTCCCATCCTCCCAATCGTCCTGTTCGGATGTTAGCTCGATAGGGGCTTCTTGGTCTTCAGCGTTCTCCAGAGTATTATTATCTCCGGTGCCGGTGTTGCTGTCTTTTTCGCGATGCGATTTCAAGCGGCGTCGCTGACATCGACGCTTTGGTGGTGCCTCAGAAGGCTTGTCCTCAACGGGACCCTTCCCACCATTGTCGTCATCCTCTTTGGGTGTGTCCACCATTTACACATCATATGTGGAAGTGTCCGTCCAACGTCCGGTGAATGACGGGTTCTGGCTTTGCTCCTCTTCGGCATCGTCGTCCATACCGTTGATGTTTTCGGAGGCATAGTCGACCATGTCAGTCAAGTATTCGATAGTGGCTATGAAGATGGTGGTGGGTAGAACGTAAAGTTCCCTGCTCTCAGCCCCTAGTATGGGATGGGCGTAGTTCGGCAGTGATTCTTCTGTAATAGCGAGAAGTCGCATTAAGTCCAGGGTTTCGTTTAAAAGCGATATTTGGACAGGGAAGTGAGAGTCCATGGAGTTGGGCGGGATGGAAGTTCCCTGGCCGAGCTTGCATGACGTGGACCTCGAGGGCTCGGAGCTAGTGTCCGGAGGCGAGTCCAGCTTCATGAGGATAGAGGGGGCCTGGCGTAGCTCCAGGCCTCCCGGTGATGCGACCCCCTCCGGTTCTCTGGTGTTAAGCTCTATAGCTGCAGAGAGTCCGGCGGGCTTTAAACTCCAGTCTTCGGACCTGGTGGTGCGCTTCGGATCTAAGGCCAGAGCGGTGATTGGGGCCACGAACCCTTGGAAGATCAAGTCTCCTCAGATGCCAGTGACATAGTTCAGATTTCCAAAATTGATCTGATGACCAGGGGCATAGCTGTCGATCTGCTCTAGATGGCCATTCAAGTTGGCGCGTAGTGCAAATTCGCCGAATACAAAAATTTGGCTGGGGAGAAAAGTCTCCCTCAGGGTGGTATTGTTGTCGATGATCGATGGAGCCATCAAGCCTTCTAGTGACGGCACAGTGGAACTCTCAATGAAAGCACCAATGTCGTTGTCAAAACCGGCAGATCTTGGGTAGGGGGTCCCAAATTGTGCGTCTAAGGATCGAAGGTAACAGGAGGCAGGGGACACAATGTTTACCCAGGTTTGGGCCCTCTTAATGGAGGTAATACCCTACTTCCTTCTTGATTAAATTTGATGAGTATAGGGGTTACAAGATCTGATCTGCCTTGAGATCGTAATGGCTAAACCCTAGGTGTCTAGCCTATATGATTATGATTGCCTCTATGGACTAAACCCTCCAGTTTATATAGACACCGGAGGGACCTACGGTAGTACGGAGTCAGTTTACACAGAAAGGAAGATGCAAAATCCGAACGCCAAGCTTGCCATCCACGCAAAGGAGAGTCCCATCCGGACACGAGGGAGGGCCTTCTATCTTGTATCTTCGCGACCCATCAGTCCGGCCCATCCGGCCCATATCACATAGCACGGACGCCCAAGGACCCCCTTGTCCAGGATTCCCTCAGGAATCCTGCCAGTTATGTTGGCAACAACGTTGGTACCAAGGGCGAGGGACAAAGAGAACCATTTTCCTGCTCGCAAGGCGGGGCGGACCAGTAGGCAAAGTTCTCATCCATCGGTGGTTACCGGAATGTTATCAACAAGGGTCTTACTGACAGGGTCGTGCACTAAGGTGTTTACATAAGCAGGAGAATATTACTGCTTAGATCATATAGATCACAAGTAAGACTAAACATAACAATGGAAAGGAAAATGTGTTTAAACACAGGTAATAGGAGTATATCCTCCCCAGCGATAAGCTGGGCATGATATACGTGACAGTAGATCAAGGACATGGCCATTTGGATAAAAGGGTTAAGAAGAATCATGATATGTGCCCTTACACGGTGTTTGGATGACTGATCAAGAAACATTTAGCATTGTGCTTTCAATGTTCTGGTTGATGCTTGAGTACCACCGTCATGCTTTGAGATAGCATCGACATGGTCAACAGGTAAAGGTCAGACTTCAGAAACACAAAAGGATCCAGATGGAACTGCTAGAACAGTTCATAATTTCATCATGGAAAAGATGAGGATGTGGTCGATCGGATCAGCAACAACTCATCGTGATTTCCATAAACATGGATTTCCACAATTAAGTGAACAAGGTAAAAATATTGGACATACCGAAATATATAATGATGTGTGTCCTAGGTGAACACCCACAATTTAACTTTGAACGAGAATGCACCTAGAAATATGGATCAAATAGCACGGTCAATTTTAGAATGGAGATTCAATAACCAAAGGGCTTGGAAGGAAACTATCGACCATTCACTTCAAAGCAATAGGGTCGCTACAAGTTTGAATTCACCAATCACAGTTCAAAGGTCGGTAATCCAGTTAGAAACAACACAGAGACCGGGATATGAACGGAGTGGCAGAAGTATTTCTATATCAAGAATTCTTAAGAGGTGTTGAAATTCTCACCACATCCCCGACATAAAAGATGGTAATACTTCAAGGTAGAACATATCACAAGATGGTTAGCAAGGAA
The DNA here is from genome assembly GCF_002162155.2 of Triticum dicoccoides. Lineage (NCBI taxonomy): Eukaryota > Viridiplantae > Streptophyta > Magnoliopsida > Poales > Poaceae > Triticum > Triticum dicoccoides. The sequence goes on along the minus strand of NC_041381.1, from coordinate 218,344,957 downwards.
CTCAAGGTATGATACAAAGCAAGTCCAAGTCTGTGTTTTTGGAAGGAAAGCATGGGTGTGGTCGATGATAACACGGATCATCGAGGGGCAGACATGGAATTTCTCATCATGAATTCAATCGATACCTCGGAAAGAGTTAAAATGTTGACGATGACCACGACACATCTGTCGAGTGGTCTCAAGAAGACGTAATAGATCGGCAGGGATGTCAAGCCAAAAGAATGGTGAAGCAAAAGGTTAATAGAACCAAGATGTCATATTAGAGTCAGATCTGCCTTTCAAGTCAAACGATAAGATGTTGAAAGTTCGAGTTAGCTTAGCGCAGTATCAGGAATGTGTTCCGAGGATGAAGGACATATGTAGTACGGTTAAGCTTAGCATGATGATGATGATGAAGTCAATCCACTGGAATGACATGATCGAGTACAAATTTGTAAGCAACAAATGTAACGAAGAGTTATTGAGCAGAGCGCAAACTTGATTCACTATTCGCTGTTCTCGGTTGTTGACAACCTAGAATCCGTGGAGTGATTATGACAAGGAAAGGTGTTACTCCAGCACAAATTCATAGGAGGCAGTGCAATGGCATGATATCCTTGAGATACCAGGGGGTAATACTCGAAGGTGGAGCAGGATTGAGGTTGGACAGATGTATTGATCTATAGAAGACAAGTACTTTAACTTGTCCGAGAGATGAAATGAAAGGAGAACAATATGGCCGGAACCACGGTTGCAAAAGGCCAGATCCCAGATATAAGATGAACTTATACTGCGGGAATAATTAATTTAAGAGAAGCTTTAATTAATGATAAGACCTACATCGTGTCCTTGGGCATGAACACAAAGTTCAAGGTCGACTCCCACTTCTTCAATGCATAACCTTTCATTCACTGCTCTATTAAAAATGATTTGAGTGTGAATACCTACCTGGTGAATTACCAGAGGAGTATGAACCTTGAAAAACTTTCGGGTTCACACAGATTAAGGAAGGCATAGGTTCAACCCATCGGGGCATCTTAGAAACATATACCACAAACTTCAGGGGTAAATAACTCAAGCTCAGAAGTAGAGCATGGTTGACTAAAGCAGGGGATACAATTTTCCCAAAGGCCTTAAGTATCGGGGAAGAACTCGTAATGATTTGAATGTGAAGGACAATGCTAGATAATAATCCCACAAAGGATCTGGGGGTCCTCAACGGAGCTCGTGTGTGTATTGGTACTTAGTCAAAGGAAGAAGAATGCGAAAACATCAGATTATAGAAACAACTGAATAATTTGATGCTTAAATACCAAGAACTACTGATTTCCAAATCAGAAGACTAGAAGCAGACATTCTGATCAAAGAGTAGTAAGTTGAATAGAATTAGATGGGCAATCAACAAGGTTTGAATTACTGATAACCAGCACCTGTCCGGAATGACGTCCGTGCCGAAAGGACGAATCCTAGTTTCGACTAATGATTGAGAGCATTCACAAACATATTGAATCAATAGAATCAAAATGATGGTGTCAAAGGATACTAGTGAATATTGCTAGACCTATGGGAAGCATCCATAATGCAAGCAGACCAAGTATTTGCAGAGCAATAGTTTGAAGAGGATTCCTGGAAGATCGGATAGTATTTCAAAGTATCATATGAAACATATGAACAATTGGGGATGGATGTATACTTAATAAGTGCGAGTAATTATTTACAGGGGTGATTCATGCGGTAAAGAACTGCAAGGCAGCAGGCACAAGGTATTCTCGGATCAATAGATAGAATTTCGGGGTATCTTGTAATAACAAGATCAACTGGTAATAAAAGTAAGAACGACAAGTGTATGTATTTATCCATAGGGATATTTTGATGGTAGGGAATTGAAAAAGCAACGAGCACAAAGTCTTGGGAGAACATCAGAGAGTATCTTCGGAATCCTTCGGTGCACCATGCAATCATCTGGAGTGAGGGGCTCTCCGGGAGGAAGTAATTACGAGAACCTAGAGTTAGAGTTAGCAAAATCATTTGACCTGAATAGAAGAGAGATCAGAGTCCCAGAGAACAGGTTGAGGAATAAAAGATCCTAATACAATCTAGATTCCCAGAGTGCCTGGATGGAACCACCTGTCCTTTCAGCCCCCATACCTGAATAACTTGCAGGTACTCTACGAGCCGACCCGACTTTAGTCACCATCTGTATAGTATGTATGTATGTATAATATATACTCGTGATCACCTCCCGAGTGATCACGATCCGATAGTATAGCATGGCAGACGGACAAGAATGTAGGGCCACTGATGATAAACTAGCATCATATACTAAGCATTTAGGATTGCAGGTAAAGTATCAACAGTTGGAGCAACAATGACAGGCTATGCAGCAGAATACGATTAACGAAAGCAGTAACATACTACACTACTCTAATGCAAGCAGTAGAGATAAGGAATAGGCGATATCGGGTGATCAAGGGGGGGGGGGGCTTGCCTGCTTGCTCTGGCAAGAAGGAGGGGTCGTCAACACTGTATTCGAACTGGGGGTCGCTGGCAGCCTCAGGGTCTACCGAAAAGAAGTAACGGAGAGGGAACACTATAAATAACAGAGCAATCAAAGCATCACAAAGCGTAGCATGGCAATACGCGGTGCTAGAGGTGACCTAACACAGTAGTAGGTGATACCCGCGTAGCGTCGAAACAACCTGGAAACTATTCCCGATGTTTCGCGTTTTCGGACAAACGGACCGGAGGAGGGTTGTTGCACGTTTGCTATGGTAGGGACGCGTGACGGACGAACGGAGTGCGTATCTAGATTCGTCTCGTCATTCTGAGCAACTTTCATGTATAAAACTTTTCCATCTGAGTTACAGTTTATTTTCTATGATTTTTCAAAGATTTAACAATATTCTGAAATTATTATAAATTCGAAAATAAATATTAAATTGCTATGTGTACCCAGCTCTGTGTACACAGAAGTGTACCCGAGGTTGACAGGTGGGCCAGGGGGTCCCGGTTGACCAGTCAACGTTTGACTGGACAATAGAGGGTAGGGCCCCTGTCATGCACTGCTTAGACTAAATAGGTTATTAGTCTAATTAGTTTTAACAAAACCAATTTAATTAGGTTAACTAAGATTAATCAATTTAATTAATTAATTAATTAATTAATTAATTATTATTTTATAAATTCTTTCTTAATAGAAAAGGGGTGTGGGGCCCCTAGTCAGTGGGCTTGGGGGGCAACGACTAACGGGGCACGAGCGCCAGCCCATCTGGGCGCTGGCGGAGGCGCCCGTCGGGGTGGAATTGAGTGAAGGCCGCAGGCGAGCGGCGTGGGGAGGGGTGCGAGGCGCCGCCGGAGAGGAGCTGCAGCGGCCAGAGCGGGTGAGGCTGGGCGGTGACGAGCGGCAGCAGTGGGTGAGGCCCGGCGGATGGCCGCGAGGAAGTGGCCAGGCGGGAGCTGCGGCGAGGTGGGCGCCAGAGAGGTGCGGCGGCACCAGCAGCAGAGTAGCAGAAGCATGGGCGAGCGGGCGCGATGCACGCATGGGCGCGGCCCAGGGACGGTCGGCGCGCGGTGAGGCACGATAAGGGACGCGGCAAGCGGAGGACAGGGAGCGGCGGCAGCAGGCGATGCAGAAGCAGCATCGGTAGCGGGCGGTCGGAAGGCGAGGCAAGGAGAAGGCAGCCGCCAGGCAGTAGCAACACAGCTGCAGGCAGCAGCAACGAGCATTAGCGGCCATCCTGGTCCGCACTGTGGCCAGCAGGCCTAAGCGCAATGTGCCACTTATCTATTTTCCCTTTTTACCTATTGTTTATATTTCTTTTTTATTTTCTTTTAGTTTTTTATTTTATTATAGTTTTGTAAAATACCAAAGTTGTACCTAATTTAGTTTCGATAAACATGGCACTGCCCCAATAGTTTTAGGCAATTAAATAACATAGTTAATATTTTATTAATTTAAAAAGGCATTTATTTATTTGTCTAAGTTACAGTTTTATTTAAGTAAGGGCATTTAAATATTTTATAAAAAGTTAATTCCTTTTCCAATAAGCCTTTGCATTTATATTCACGTTTAGAACATTTTAGTTTTAATGTTTGAGAACTTTTAGTGTTTGGCTTTAGTTTAAATTTGAATTTGAATTCCGTTTGAATTAAGGAAAGTTTAATTAACGGTAATCGTGGTGACGTGGCATCATTAGAAGGGAATTACTGCAGCTTAATTATTCGTGAGTCACAGTGAGATCCCATCTAGGGGCCTTTTCCGGCGTCCTGCAGGAAGGGGATTCGATCACGGAGGGCTTCTACATCAACACTACTGCCCTTCCAATGAAGCATGAGTAGTTTACCACAGACCTATGGGTCCATAGCTAGTAGCTAGATGGCTTCTTTCCTCTCTTTGATTCTCAATACCATGTTCTCCTTGATGTTCTTGGAGATCAATTCAATGTAATACTTTTTTGCGGTGTGTTTGCCGAGATCTATGCGGATTCATGATCAACTTATCTATGAATATTATTTGAATCTTCTCTTAATTCTTATATGCATGGTTTGGTATCTTTGTAATTGTCTTCAAACTACTAGTTTGGTTTGGCCAACTAGATTGGTTTTTCTTGCAATGGGAGAAGTGCTTAGCTTTGGGTTCAATCTTGCGGTGTCCTTTCCCAATGACAGTAGGGGCAGCAAGGCACGTATTGTATTGTTGCCAACGAGGATAAAAAGATGGGGTTTTCATCATATTGCTTTTTTTAGAAATGATGACAGTGGGGGAAATCCCCACTGACTTTATATTAAAGTGTTAAAGGGTTAGTATAGTCCCAACAGTCCAGTCCAGTCAGCCTACAACCCTACTACACAAGTCACTACTACACGAAAAGGGGGGGTGAGAAGAAGAGTTACAGAAGGTGATATCCCCCTAATTACAAGGCAGCTACTAGTGACAGGATATAAGGAGCATACTCCTGCTTGGCCCTATGGACCAATAGAGCAAAATCATGCTTGAATTTGTTCTTCCAGGATGTAAAGGACGGCTGGATCCCTCTGAAGTGTTTATCATTCCTTTCCTTCCAGATCCCCCAGGCCGCCACCGTGAACACCTCCATGAACATGTGTCCATTCCAAGAGTTTTTACCAGCGTGCAATAATGTGAGCCTACAGTCCCCAACTGGCCAATGAATCCCAATACTGTCCCAACATCTTTTACTGAAAGGACAGTTAAAGAAGAGGTGAGCAACGTCCTCTTCAGGTGGGTTTTGACAGAGTAAGCAGGTATAATCGTCATTCTGGTTTTTATAGTGTCTCCTTCTCAGCATATTTCTGGTGTTCAAACGATCAGCCAGCAGCAGCCACACGAACATTTTCCATTGCATGGTACATTTGGTCTTCCAAATCCAGCAAAAGGCCTCGTCCACCTGCATATCCCTGAAGCAATGTTCATAAAATTATGTGGCTTTAAAATCACTTCCTCCCCACACACATTTCCATGTATTATCCCTAACAGTCAGAGACACATCCGACGTGGCTAGTTGCAAATTGGTCACCTCAAGCTGAGCTTCCATCGAGAGGGGGAGGTGAAACACATCTCCTAACCTCACCGAGGAAAGTAGGGACTGTACTGACATATCTGGATCCCTGGCAAAGGAAAAAGCTCTCGAGAATGTGTCCTAGAGTAGGCCATCTTTCCACTCATCCTTCCAGAAGAGGATCGAGCCACCCGACCCAACAAACGCCCTGGTAACCCCTCTGTAGATATCAGACAACTGCATGAGATCTTTCCACCAGAATGAGCCACAAGGGTCCATTGCATGTGGGGTTTGATGGTTGTAATACGACTTCCAGACAAGCTGAACCCATGGAACATCTTGCTTGTTGTAGAATTTATGAAGTTGTTTCAATAACAAATCCTGATTCTGAATTTTGAGGTTTATGATTCCCAAGCCTCCCTTGTTTTTTGGCCTGCAAACCATGTCCCAAGCTGCGAGGGAGTTGCCTTTGGTGCCATCCTCTGTTTTCCTCAGCCACAGACAGGATCTTCGGAGTTTGTCTAGGTGTTCAATGATCCTGGGGTTTAACTTGATGGAACACATTGCGTATATCGCGAGAGAGGTCACAACTGAGTTCAGAAGAGTCAGCTTGGAGGCATAATCAAGCAAGGAAACTGCTGGTGGAATTTTTCTCTGCACTGCGATGACCATGGGCAACAAATCCGTAACTGTGGGACGGGTTGTCCCCATAGGCAACCCTAGATACGTGAATGGCATTTGTCCAACGACGCACCAAAAATCTCTGCCAATTCAGTCGTCGCCGCCGACTCTAGGTTGATTGGGACAATTGTTGATTTGTGGAAATTGATTTTCAGACCAACCGACGTTGTGTAGTCCAACAGTATTTTTTTGAGGACTCGGGCTTGATTCGGGCAAGCCGGGAACACCAGGATCATGTCATCGGCATACTGAATAACTGGGTAGTTGTTATCGTGTGATGGAATCGGCGGGTGTAGTTGCCCAGCTCTGCAGGCTTCGTTGATCGCCGCTTGCAAGAGGTCTGCAGCGAGAACGAAAATTAGAGGCGAGAGCGGATCTCCTTGTCTCACTCCACACAGACAGGCGAATTGCTTCCCCGGGGTACCATTGAGCAACACGGAGGAAGTACCCGTGGAGAAAATACTTCTGATCCATCCAATCCATCTCTCATCAAAGCCCATATGCCTCATGATCTCAATCATAGGTTCATGCTGAATTGTGTCAAAAGCTTTGGCCAAGTCTAACTTGAGCAGACAGCAAGCACGGCCCGAAGCTTGACACTGGTGAATGTATTCGAAAGCCCAAGCTAGGCAATCCTGTATCAATCTCCCTTTAAGAAAACCATACTGGTTTTTATGGATGATTTTAAGAATTACTTTCTGCAGCCGATTATCCAGGAGTTTGGTTATCAACTTCAAACAAAAGTTCAGGAGGGTGATGGGCCTATAATCATTTGCAGTCTCAGGGCGAGTAGGACTTCGGGATTAAGGTGATAAACCCCGAGTTTAGGCTCTGTAGATCCAGATTTCTATCATAGAAATAGGCACAAAGGGTGTAAAAGTCATGCTTTATGATGTGCCAGCAGGATTTTAAAAAACACCCATTAAAACCATCCGGCCCAGGCGCACGGTCTGCTGGCATTTCTTGGACTACTATATCGATCTCCTCATGTGTAAAGGGTTTTGTCAGAACATCGAGCCCCTCCACTTTTTTAAATAGCTGAGTCAGATCAAACTTCATGTCATGTGGTTCCGCCCTGCCCAACCTGTTTTTGTATGTCCGATAAAGCTCAAGCGCTTTCCCTGCATGATCAGAAACAATCAATCCATCAGATAGTTTCAGAGAGGCGATCGAGTTTCTTCTGAAACGCTCACTCGCTGCAGAGTGAAAGAACTTAGTGTTGCCCCCCCCCCCACACTGGAACCATCTAATCGTGTACCTCTTCCTCTAGTATTCTCGTTTATAACCAAGGAGAACAACCAAATGTTCCTTAAGGATAACACGGAAGTTCTTCTCTGGGATTGTGAGAGGCCTCAAATCCTCAATCCCATCCAATTCAAGAAGAGCCCAATTGGAGTTATCAATACACAGATTCAGTCTGGAGATGTTCTTGCTCCACTTCTTAAGTGCATATCTCAGATGTTTAAATTTTTTGCACAACATGGCAGCCGAGTTATGTGCAAAACAACTTTTGTCCCAAGTGGACTGCACAACTTCAAAGAACCCAGGGTGTGATATCCAGAAGTTTTCAAAACGAAAGATTTTAGACTTAGGGACAGAAGTCTCAATTGAGATCACACACAGCACATGATCCGAGACCGGTTTTGGGAGAGGTGAAACTGTCGTGTTGGGGTAACTAGAGGTCCAATTGGCCGAGGTGAAGAACCAATCAAGCTGCTCTAGGAGTGGATCTGTCTGCATGTTACTCCACGTAAACCTCCTCCCTTTAATCGGCAATTCTACTAGGGCTTGTGATTGGATGAAATCATTGAAAGTTAACATGTCATTAGCATTCCTGCCTGGCTTGTTGCGATTGTCCGGGGCCCTGATATAGTTGAAATCTCCACATAACAACCAATCCTCATTGTCTGGAATATCAAGATCAAACAGCCAGGAGGTAAAGGTTGTCCTAACAGGACCATCACATGGGCCATATATATTAAACAAGTTCCATGATTTGGCAGTTTGCAGCGAAGTAAACTTAATGCCCAAAGCAAAAGATTCAGAGCAGATAAGATCTCCAATAAAGATCGAACTATCCCATAAAGTGATCAGGCCCCCAGAGGCCCCTTGAGAGGGCACAATCTCAAATTTATCGAACCGTTTTGGACAGAAAGTTCTTACAAAAGACTTATCAAAAGAGGCATGCTTAGTTTCTTGAAGACAGATAAAAGAACAACCACTACTATCAATTGCATTGCGCAACGCCAAAAGTTTCTGGTCGTAGTTAATCCCCCGCATGTTCCAGCACAACACCTTCCACGCCTTATGCATCAACCTTGAGATCGTCATGCTCCTGCGCCGCCAAGGACGCGAGCACTTTCTGCTTGCTTAACTGATTTGGGCACAAGCCACACATATTAGTACCAATAGATTGTATGGTAGCAATAGGTGTGGGAGGGGGGATCTCACTATGTACCTTGTCATTCTTGTCTGAAGCACATGGCACTGTAGCAAAAGAAGAGCATTGCACTTGAGGAACTTTGCGTGGCTTCACTTTGGACTGCACCAGTTTCCTGTCAGACATCGGCGGCACTTTAAACCCATCATACTTGTTAGAGCGTGCACTCTGGCGCAACAGAATGGTGTCCACATGTGCAGGCTCATTAGACAGCAAAGAGCTAATGTGATCAGCAACAAAACAAGATCTCTGCATGTTCTGCTCATCAGCAGAAGAGGTTTCGACAGAAACAGAAACTTCCACAATGTCGCGGCAGCATTCAGCAATGATGATACCCTCAAAGGAAGAACTGAAAATGTGGCCAAGCACATCAACTTCAGGAGAAATAGAGTCCATCAGAGCACTGCAATCCCATGTAGTTGCTGCTGCAGGAAAGTAAAAGGATTGATTGGCAAATAAGCTCCTTCAGGGTGGACAGCAGGAGGTAGCGTCTTTGTATAGATCCTTCTGAGCATGCCTCCAATCCACCGCAGCAGTTCAACGTCTACAGTTATCAGGAAGGAGACAGATTCACCCCCAGCCCGGACAAACGCAAACTGTGCAGAAGGGACCCCACTGATAAAATTGTCAGTCAATTCTTCAACCTGAGAGAATTCCGACAAGACATCTGATAGATTGTCCACAATGTTATGCTCTTGGTGCACTCCATCCATGAGGGAGGGACCATCATACTCAAAGAACGTCCTAAAACCGAACCCAGTGTAAGGAGGTGGGACTACCGGCCAAGCAGCCCAACCATTTTCCTGAACTTCTTCTTGCACGTGTCCAGCAGCATTCCACATCTGCTCATTGGCCGCCTGCTAGGCCTCCATATCATTTATCCTGGCTTGCTACATCAGAGTATAATAAGGGAGTTGATAAGGGTGGGGGTGCATTGAGGAGGGGTGGAACATCCTCATTTTCAACCAACCCAGGCACGGTATCTCTGCCATTCATAACATAAACGGGTACTGACCAAGAACAACCCAATCCTGGGAGCATGCCAACTCTAGACACTACCAGACTGTGTGGTACCTGCGCTATATCCTTAATGTGGCACTTAACTAAGACCCTGGCTTTGTTCTCATTGGGCCTCGGCCAAACTATTAACTTCCCAAAATTAGATACAGCCTTATGCACATAGTGCTCTATCATGTAATCCATTGGAAAGCTAACATCATGACCCAAACTTCATACTGAAAAGCGGGCATCCTCATATTGATGCCTTCATCATGGGGAGTGAGGGTGAAATAAGAGTCATCATCTATAGCATGAGGACCTTCTCTAATGGCCTCATCTCTGCTTTGCATATATTCAAAAGCAACGCAACCAATGCCAAACGGATAAATAAACTCATCTGAAATCTGATACTCCAAATCCTCCCTAATGATGCAGCAAATCTCTTCTAACCAAAATCTCTTCTGATGATCGGGAGGAGGCTGAATCGAGATGATAGCGTACATGTCATGGTTTAATGGCGGGTCATCCACCACCATGACACTCCTCTACAGCCGATGATCTGGCCCCCTCTCAATGTTGGCACCAAGCAGAGCGAACGCGAACGGCCTGACCGGAAAGTTTGCCATCTTGTTACCGGAGTTGGTCGTCGGCGCAGCAGAGTTCTTGGATGGCGATGGCGGAGCGAGTTTGGAAGAGGCAGAGGTGGTTTTGGAAACAGAGGAGACTGGACGGGATTGGGTCCCCCCGGTGATGGAGTTGACAGCTGAAGCAGGGGGGAGGCGTATCGGCATGCAATGAGAAGTTGCCACGTCAACACGTGGTGGGATTTTCTGTTTCACTTGCCAAACTGAACTCCGATTATATTCCAGAGCGTTATGATTTCCATGATTTTGTTTTTGGGCACAAGTCGGAAAACTCCCATCCAAATCATTAATCCCAAAACTACCCGAGGCGGGTATGGGCTGCCATTTGAACTTGGGCCAATGTTGCTGGTGCTGCTGCCCATGGGCTTTGTGACCCAGAGAGCCACACGAATCACATCGAATAAGGCCAGGACATTGGTTAACTTGGTGGTCATTTCTACAGCATGTAGTGCACACAGTGTTACGGCCCATCATGCATGCAGCCTCCATCGAACGTGTCACATGGCAGGTGCACTCATGTATCAGTTTGATGCATCTTTGACAAAATTTACCTGGGCAATCTCCAACCAAATGACCATGTCAAAAGCATTTCAAACATTTCAGCAGCCTGGCATCAATATAGTCCTGAGTAGGCACATCTTTGATTTGCACCATAGCTTTAACCTCATTATCCGAATACCCAGCTTGCCAACCATCCATAATATGAAATAACTTTTCATCCGGGAGAGACTGCCAATATGATTCCTTGAATTGGTGGCCATGGAAAGAAGTGCGAGCACTATGCAGGAAATCCTTCTGATTGAGAACAAAATCCCCCAATCGAATATGCATATCATGATCCGAAAAAATCGGGAAGTTGAACTTGCCAAACGGGATACTCGCCCCGGCCGGTGAGGTAGACACACTCGCCGCCGGCAACTTCGTGGATTGAGAGTTGACCATTAGCTGCTGCTCTCAAAGCCAATTAGATCGTATAGCGATCAGCCTTACGTCAGGAAGATGATCGTCTACATGCCAGCTCATATCCGAATAATTCCCAACAGAAAGATCACCACGGTAGAGGTGGAAGTGACAAATAAAATCAGGCCAGATGCGGTCCTTAATACCATAGATGAAATGACCAACTCGATTTGATGCCACAGAGAACCGAAAGCGACGATCACTTAACCTCAAAACCCTAAACCCCGAACTGATTCCTCCAATACAAGATTGTAGGGCAAGGGCCACAGATTCTTCTATAAGAGGGAAGGATGCCGAGGAGAAAGAAACCACGAGAAAGAATTCCTTGGCAGATCCGGGGTTGGCAGGTGAGAAGTGCAACGTAGATTGGAACTTGTCATGTACCTGAGATTCAATCGCCAGACCAAGGGAGAAATCCCAATGGAGAAGACTCTCCATGAGGGGTGGGTGGCTGTCACCGCCGGAGTGGCCAGTGACAGGGGCAGTGGAGGTGGCCGCCGGGGCCGGAGTGGCCGCCAGCGGAGTCGCCTAGGAGAGGGAGTCGCCTAATCTTGCTCATCATATTGCTTGAGTTAATTCCTCTGCATCATGTCATTTTACTTAATGTGTTACTCCATTCTTTATGAACTTAATACTCTAGATGCATGCTGGATAGCGGTCGATGTGTGGAGTAATAGTAGTAGATGCATAATTGTTTCGGTCTACTTGACACGGACGTGATGCCTATATTCATGATCATTGCCTTAGATATCGTCATAACTTTGCACTTTTCTATCAATTGCTCGGCAATAATTTGTTCACCCAACGTATTATTTGCTATCTTGAGAGAAGCCTCTAGTTAAACCTATGGCCCCCGGGTCTATTTTCCATCATACAAGTTTCCGAACTACAATATTAGTTTCCGATCTACTATTCTTGCAATCTTTTACTTTACGATCTATAAACCAAAAATACCAAAAATATTTACTTTATCGTTTATCTATCTCTATCAAATCTCACTTTTGCAACAAGTAACCGTGAAGGGATTGACAACCCCTTTATCATGTTGGGTGCAAGTTTGTTTGACTGTTTGTGCAGGTATTAGGTGATTTGTGCGTTGTCTCCTACTAGATTGATACCTTGGTTCTCAAACTGAGGGAAATAGTTATCTCTACTTTGCTGCATCATCCTTTCCTCTTCAAGGGAAAAACCAACGCAAGCTCAAGAAGTAGCACATAGTAACCTTGGGAAGATTGAACATGATCATAGATGTGTCAGCAGTGGACGGAGCAAATCTAGGACGGCGAAGAACCGAGCCAAGTCGGGCATGCCATGCACGAGGAGCCTGCTTAAGTCCATAAAGTGCCTTAACAAGACAACACAAATGATGTGGATGAGAAGGATCAAAAAAACCTGGAGGTTGCCTCATGTAAACTTCTTCCTCCAAGACCCCATAGAGAAAAGCATTCTGAACATCAAGCTGACACAGAGACCACCCTTTGGCAACAACCAAGGACAGAAGCAGCCGAATGGTGGTAGTTTTGACAATTGGACTTAAGGTATCCTCATAATCAAGACCATACCATTGTTTAAACCCTTTGGCCACCAACTGTGCCTTGTATTGCTCAATAGAACCATCAGCATGCTTCTTTACCTTAAACACCCACTTGGAATCAATGATGTTGACACCAGACACAGGAGGAACCAAGCGCCAAGTAGCATTCCTCTATAGTGCATGAAACTCCCGCTCCATGGCACCGCGCCAATGAGGAATCCGAAGAGCCACCTAAAAATGTCGAGGCTCAATAGTGGGGTCAGCATCTGTCTGTGCCATACACGCTGCAATCCATGCAACCGTGCCGTAAGTGCGCTCCTTTGCCCGAACAATACCACTCTGACTGTGCATATGAGGACGCAGAACGGCGATAGTGGGTGGAGGTGGCGGTGGAGACGGAGTCGATGAAGATGATGATGACAACGCAGACTGCTCCCCAAATGCAGAAGCAGTCACACCAGGCGACCGGCCGGGAGAGGAAGGAGTGGACACACGTTCGGGCGACACGAGCGGGGACGCCGGCTCGAGCGAGGATGCCGGCTCGGCCGGCGCATCAGGAAGCCCTATAGTGCCAGGCTCATCCAGCCCCATCGGCAGTCCAGGTGACAGAGGGACGTCGTGAGCGGGCTCGGCGGATATCTGAGGGGACGCGGGCAGCTAGTCGTCTGGAAGGTTGAGGCGTGCTCCGTGCCTAGTACCTGCACCATGGTTAGGTAGCAACAAGGGGGTACATGCAGCATCAACAAATTGACCAGGGAAAGGTAAAGAAGATTTCTCAGGTGCAGTGGGAGTGGTGGAGGTGACTGGAAGTCCGGAAAAAGGAAAAACATTCTCATCAAACACCACATCACGTGAGGTGTAGACGCGGTTAGCGGGAACATGAAGACACTTGTACCCTTTATGAAGAGAATTATAACCAAGAAACACACACTGTTTAGACCGAAACTCCAACTTGCGTTGGTTATATGGACGAAGATGTGGCCAACACACACACCCAAAGACCTTGAGAAACGTAGAATCAGGAACTTCATTCAGCAAGAGCTCAAAAGGTGTTTTCCTGGTGGAGTCGTGTAGGGAGTCTGTTAATGAGAAAGCATGCGGTGCAAAATGCATCACTCCAAAACTGGAAAGGAACGGAGGCATGGGCAAGCAAAGCAAGACCAGTCTCAAATATATGACAATGCTTACGCTCAGCTACACTGTTTTGATGATGTGTATGGGGACATGACACACAATGTGTAATTCTAAGCTTATTAGAGAATGCATTGAGGTTGTGGTACTCACCCCCCCCCCCAATCGGATTGCACATGAATGATTTTATGACTGAGCAGAAGTTCAACACGCACTTGGGATTGCAAGAAAACATTAAACACATCAGACTTACGTTTAAGAAGATAAAGCCAAGTGAATCGACTGTAAGCATCAATGAAACTGACATGGTAATTATGACCACTAACAGAGGTTTGGGCATGGCCCCATACATCTGAAAACACAATTTCAAAGCGGTTTATTGACTACATGACTCGACTCAGAAAAAAGTAGCTGATGACTCTTACCTTGCTGACAGGCATCACAAACTGCATCAACATGTTTATTTAACACTACTGGAAGCTCATGATGATGAAGTACATGGCGAACGATAGGAGTGGTAGGATGACCAAGGCGCGCATGCCAGTGTGTTGGAGACACACGAACACCGCTGAAAGCACTAGGAGCTAGTGGCACATCAAGTGCATAGAGACCATTATTACGCAGTCGACCTCTAAGGAGTACGTACCTCGTGTCCCGATCCTTAACAAAAAATGAAAAGGATGAAATTCAGTAAGAACATTATTATCATGAGTAAGTTTAGGAACTGAAAGCAAACTACGTGAAACAGTAGGAACATGAAGGACATTAAGAAGACGTAATTGTGTGCATCGACGTGTAAGAAGTGATGCCTGACCAATATGTGAGATGTGCATACCTTCCCCATTAGCGGTGTGTACCTGATCATGTCCATGGTACGGCTCATGTGTAGAGAGCTTGTCCATCTCACTCGTCAGGTGATTGGTAGCTCCCGTATCCATGTACCAAGATGCACCAACTGGATAGGAAGGAGTATGCCCCTGCTCATGACTCAATAGGGCAGCCTACTTCTCATTACCCTTCCCATTGTTCCCGATCCCCAAGAAATCCTTCTTGAAGCGACAATGACATCGGGAGGCAAGGTGACCATCAAGTCCATGGAGCTGGCAGGGGACCTGAGCACCACATGAAAGACAACAGGCACGGACTCGACCTCCCGTCGAGGTAGTGGTGTTCCGCGAGTTAGGCACAGTCGGCGAAGGTTTGCCACCAGTTGGTGGCTTGTAGGGCTTGCCCTTCCCACGCGTTGCAGCGTTAGTGGATGGGAAACTCGACAGGAGCGGCGAGCCTGGATGCGCTGCTCCGTAACAAGGAGACGTGCATACAACTCACAAGGCTGGATGGGAGTGTCACGACCATTGAATTCTCCACCAAATTATCATAGTCGTCACTCAGTCTGTTGAGCACATAGGAGGTGAACTCCTTTGGACCAAGCGCCTTACCAATGGAGGCAAGTGTGTCAGCCATACCCGTCACCTTGTTAAAGTAGTCGGTGATAGTGAGATCATGAAGTTTCACCTCCCCAAGCGTAGTGCGGATGGCATGAGCCCGCGCCTGGGACTGTGAAGCGAAACTGGTGTGAAGAGCCATTCACGCGTCCCGAGACGTAGCGGCGAAGATGACCAATGATGAGACTCCCTCCGTGAGAGAGGATTTGATAGCAGAGAGGATGGCTTGATCCTGGGCCATCCACGCACGATGCGTCGGATGATGTGGTGGAGGACACGACACTATACCATCAACATACCCCTCTAAGTAGCGGTTGCTAAGAAGCGGCAGCACCTGCACACGACACGACAGGTAATTATCCGTCGTGAGCTTCACTGGGATGAGGTGCGCAAAGTAGAATGGGGTGTAGCGGCAACAGGATCCAGCGGCGGCGGCGCAGCCCATAGGGCGGAGCATAGAAGCCCTGGGGCGGAGCACCACCGGGAGTAGGCGAGGCGCTGACCATATCCGTCGATGGGGCTAGGGCTGGCTGAGAATACTGCACCGGGGGCGCCCCGTAGGAGGCACCATAGGTTGCTGCAGACGTGCTGGAGGGCAGCTGAAACACATCGTGGGGCGCCGTTGTAGATGCGTTGTAGGACGGCTGGCCATGGGGCGTTGCAGATGCATGCACATAAGAGCATCTCCACTCTTTTGGCCCCTCATCGCATAGGCCGACGCATTTTTGGGCGTCAACCCGGTGATTTTTAGACCCTGGGGGCGACCAAGGCCCTAGCCACGCCCCTAGGTGCCGCCCCCCAAGGCCCCAGACATGCGCCCCATATTCAAACTTGATCGTTCTCGCTCCAAAAAAAGGCCATAATCCGGCGATCATCGCAATAGTTCGGCGATTCAGTGCCATAGTTCAGCGATCAAATGAAAAGGATAGGCAGTAGTTCGGTGAACAAAAAAAATGAAGGACACGAAACGAACGCATCAAATGTCGAGGTCGACCTCCATCATCGCCGATGGCGTGTGCGGACTAGGAGGAGTCGGTGCGGCTTCTGGACTAGTCGGCGCGGCTTCTGTGCTGCTGGGCATTGCGGAGACATGTCAGTTGGGCTGGGCAGCAGCAGCGACGTCGGCGTTGGAGTCGCCGATATCTGGTTCAGGATGAGGCCGCGCTCCTCCAGGAACCACGCCTTGAGTTTCTCGTCGCCGCATTGGAGCATGTCAGCACCGCCCATCAAGAAAGCCAGGTCATTGTTCCTCTTCTTTGCGTCTTGAGCTTTGATCTTCATGGCGATGTTGATCTAGAGCAAGTCGAGCTTGACGGCGTTGTTCGTCATCAAAGCATCCCACCTCACCTCAGTTTTCTCTTCTTGCTGGGCGGCCATGGTCTTGGCGTCGGCGAGGCAATGCTCGATGGACTCTTGCACGCGTGCGGCAGCCGACTCGGCGTGTTTCGCCTTCTTGGCCCCTTTGTTGCCGTCCAGGCGCCCGTCTGCCGCGGCCAGTGTCGGCGCGTCCGGCTTGTACGTCTCCTTGGCCTTGGCGAGGGTGCGCCAGAAATCCGCCCACTTCTCGCACTTGTCGATCCGTTTGAAGATGTGGAGGTACTTGAACTCTTGGTTGCTGTTGTCATCGCGGTACATGGCGAACATGCGCAACAGCTGTGCCGAAGAGTGGGCATCAGTCGGCGCGGGCGTGCAAATGGGCGTGCAAATGGGAATGCGCACGACGAGAGGAATAGGGAGAGGGCGGCGTGCTGTACCCGATCCTCGATGCTGGTGCCGCTCTCCGGGCGAGCCGCGACCTCCTCGACGATCCCAAGCCATTTGTTGCATGCCGTTTGGATGATCCCCCAATTGTTCGCCATCGCCTTCGACCCCCGCTGCATGTGGACGCCTTTGAAGTAGGGGTCGACGAGCTTGCACTCGTCGAACTCGGCCTTGATTCGGTACCAATACATGTCAATGTTCTGGTTCGTGCCGGTGATCGGGTTGAGGCAAATGACCTTCCATGCTTCGGCGAGGCACTCATCTTCCTTGGTCACCCACTTGATGCATGGCTCGCCGGTCTCTGCCGCCCCTTTCTTCTTCTTCTTCTTCTTCTTCTTCTTCTTCTTCTTGCCTTTCCTCGTCGGCACAGGCTCCTCCTCTTCCTCCTCCTCCTCCTCCTCCTCATCCTCCTCCTCCTTCTCCTACTCCTCCGACTCTTCCTCGCTGTAGTCGAGCTCGCCATCCATGTGGCCAAGATTAATCGAGCCGTCTTGGGTAGCGAACCCGGGGGAAACGGCGGCGGCAGCCAAGTCGGCTGCGATGATGTCTTCCATGTCGGCCTCTGTCGCGTCAACATCGCCAAGATGCGACGAGGAGGAGGCTTGCGAGTAGAGACCGCGGCAGAGAGGTGGCGTCGGGGAAGCTGAGTAGTCCGGCAGCGAGTACGTGTATGGAGGGTACTGCACACCGGCGAACGCGGGCGAGGGCATGCGCTGGACCGGGAGCCCATGGGGAAAGGTGATGTTGGGGTTGAAACCGTGATGGACGTCGCCATTGGCATAGCCCGGCGAAGGCGTGCTCCATGGGTGCGGCGACGATGAGAAGCCGGCCAGAGATCCGACGCTTTGCTGGCTCCAGGCCGCGTGTGGGCCGTGGCCGACGGGTGGATTCATCATCCCCGCGCGAGCCGCCTCGGCTTGTTTGGCAGTCGTGCGCTCCGCCTGCTCCGCCGCCTCCGCGGCCGCGTGCGCCGCCCTCTCCCTGGCCTTCTTGGCCCTGTTGCGCCTATCGTCGATGACGGCCTCCCGGCGCTGTACTTCCGCCTTCCAGTCGGCATTGGTCATGCCCGGGGGCTTGGAAGGCGGCGCCCTCTACTTCCTCTGCTTCGGCTGGGCGACGACGGCGGCTGTGTGATCCGTCGCGGCACGGGGGATCACGTACTTCTTGGGTGGCATGGCGGTCGGCTTGGAAGGGAGGAGGCGGAGTTTGGCGGGAGGAATGGAAAATGAGAGGGAAGCCGAGGGGGGAAGCGGGAGGAAACGGCGGGAAAAGGGCCTCCTCACGCTGACAGAGCGGCCCCAAGCCCTTTTTTCGCTTCTGTCGGTGCCCCCAGGCGACACCCGGGCGCTTGGATTCGGGGTGGGATCGCCGGCTCTGGATTTGGCCCGAACCGGTGCTAAACGAGGTCCTGGGGCGCGACTGGGCCGATTTTCGGCCACCGACGCTAAAAATTCGTTGGGGGGCTGTTGGGGGCGCGACTGGAGATGCTCTAAGGCGTTGGAGATGCATGCACGTAAGGCGTTGGAGACGTGTTGTACGACACCGTGAAAACAATCACGTATGGCATCATAGATGCGTCGTAGTGCACCGCAGGAGCTCCGTAGTGCGATGCGATCGCGCCGTAGGGCGCCGTAGGAGCGCTGTAGTGCGGCGGAAAAGAAGCGTTGTAGTGCGATGCGATCGTGCCATGGGATGACGGCGGCGCGGCGGATTCATATGGATCAGGAGCAGAACCATCATAGAGCGGAGACGCAGCCGCACCAGACGGAGTAGGCGCGGAGGTGATTGGCAGCGGCGGTTGACCCGTGGAGGTTCCCGCCATGGACGAGAGGCTGGGGTGAATAGAGGCCAATGGATGGGAAGACAAGAATGGTGATGCAATGGAGGTGGCAGCGGCCGATGCGGCGGCGGTGGCAGCGGAAGACATAGGACCGATCTAAACTGATACCATGTTAAACTTACGGTTTTGGGAAACTACTCGATACCCGTAGCGGGTGTGGCTATCTCATATATATAAAGGGGTACACAAAGTGTACAATATAATATACGAGACATATACAGAAGCCATGTATAAATACAGTTTAACAAGGCCCACACAACATGAGCATCTTGCCTCACCCTAATCTCCTATAGCAGCTGCAGACGGCTCTTCGGAGTGAGCATGGCGTAGGCGGTGATCCGATGCCTCGGTATGGTGTGGCGGGCGGATTGAAAGTGGCGGCATGGGAAAGAAGAAATGGGGAATGGGGCAGATAGGGTTTGGTTGCCACTGTCTGGCTTAAATAGCTGTCCTCCTTCCTCGGGCGGCACGCTGGAGCGACGCGACGCAACGTGAAGCGGAGGAGGCGCCCGTTGAACCACCTCTCCGTTTCCTCATATGGGCCCTATCCATCAGTCAGACGTGGCGGGCGCATCCGGATGTCTCCATATCCGCCCCATATATGGACCGGGTATAAAGAGTGTCGTTCAGTCCGGACATTTGGGCCGGCTCTGGGAGCCTGGTTGGGTGGCCAAAAATTGTCCGGCACTGAGCGGGCAACTCGCCCTGACGTTTATGGCGCGTATGGGTCCGGTTGTAGGTGCCCTACATACCTGCATACAGGTATCTAGGTTTGATTTAACACTTTCTTTATTAATATACTCTTTCTTTATCAGTAGGCACAACGTGCAACGTCTTGCTATGAACAATCAGATCGTTGTTCAAATTGATTCGGTACCAAAACACGTTGATCGTTGTGACTGTGACTGCGATTGATGGTAGCCACGATTCCTAAATAAGGCTAGACTGCTATGAATAAAATAATAGTTTCTCCTTTTCAAAATATAAGACCCACGTTGATTTTGGTCTTTGTCGTATAACTTTAACTATTTTCATTTAGTAGCAAAAGGGCCCGTGCGTTGCAACGGGAGAAAAAAATACCACACGCTCTTAATTTACAAAAATGGTTTATAATCTGAGTATTTGTAGCTACGGCCCAACAAAGATGGTATTTGCCTACAAAAGCGCAAGTTCAAGATTCCACATGTCTTCTTTTTTAGAGAAAAGGCCTAAGCTCGACTTTATAAATAAAGCCACAAGGCAGAGTCACAAGCCCAAACACCAACCAGGGCGAAGCACCCATAATCCACAGAAACAGAAACTAGGCAGCAGGCACACGAAAGTACTAGGGATACATGGCAACCTGCCAGACACGGCACGCAGGCCGGAAAGAGAGCGAAACAACCACCATCAAGAACGACGAAACAGCGCCAAGCAAGGTTAGACATCAGGAGCCTGCCCGGAGATAGAGGACGCCGAGGCCCGAATTTTAGAGATTAACAGGTCCAGTGCTCCCGGATCGTCCTCCTTAGTCAATGATCTCCAGTGCTGCAAGAATATACATGATTTGAAAAGAGCGTCAGCAGCCTTCGAACGAAATACATGTTCAATAGTAAGTTTGTTCCTAATCGTCCAAAGAGACTAGCAAATCGCGCCCAAGCCAACCCAGAAAACCCTCTTAGTGACCCCAACCAGCAAGTTGGCGAGGTTTCTCAGCTCAGGAAAGGAGGAAGGATTCCAAGTAACCTGAAGCCACGACCGGACGCAGCTCCACACTAACTTAGCCAATACACAGTGAAAAAAGATATGATCCGTGTTTTCCAATGCACCGCAAAGAGCACAGAACTCCGAGCCTGGCCCGTTACGCTTACAAATTTGGTCAGCTGCGGGGAGCCGACCTCTGAAGGCTTGCCAGAGGAAGATTTTAATCTTGGGAGGAAATTTGGACCTCCAAATGCAAGAAAACCTATTGGAAGGGACATCTCCGATGAGCCTCGCGTACAACGATTTAACAGAAAACCGACCAGAGGCAGAATGAGGCCACACAACAGAATTCGGCATCTCCGAGAGCAGGGGAAGAAGGCAGAGAGGCTTTGCCAGTCTTCCAACTCTTCAGGAGACAAGGAGCGGCGAAAGGCCAAGTCCCAATTATTAGCTGCCACCTCCGCGATGGAGATGTCTGGGTTAGGACAATATGAAAACAAAACCGGGAAACTAAGAGCCAGAGGAGTATCACCACACCACTAGTCGTGCCAAAAACAAACCGAGGTACCATTACCCACAATAAACTTAACATGATCCAGGAACAGAGGCCTGACTTTAATAAGGTCCTTCTAGAACTGAGATCCACGTCGGGCACCGGCAAACATTGGGCTAGAGTGAGGAAAGTATTTAGCCTTAAGAATGGAATACCAATGAGAACCGGCCCCACTGGTCATGATTTTCCACCATCATTTAATTAACAGACACTTGTTCATAACCAGCATGTTAATAATGCCTAACCCCCCAAGGTTTTTAGGCCTACACATGAGCTTCCATTTAACCAGCCTATACTTCCATTTATTATCAGCAGCGTTCCAATAAAAAGCACCCCTGTGCTTGTCAAAACCGGCATGGATGTCAGCCGAAAGGAGATGGAAGCCCATAAGGAACATTGGGAGGGAGGAGAGGCAAGCATTAATGAGAGCAACTTTGCCAGCGTTGGTATTATATCTACCTCGCTAGGGAAGAACCTTGTTTCCCACCTTAGACACAGCCGGAGCAAAGTCCTTAGCATGAAGCACCACAGGAGAGATAGGAAGACCCAGATATTTGAGGGGAAAAGAGCCCAGGGAATAGTTTAGCAACCTAGCCACTCTCAAGGCCTCCGTATCATCAACACCAATAACCAGGACCTCACTTTTGGAGAAGTTGATTTTCAGGCCCGAGACGGCCTCAAAGCATAACAGGATGAACTTAAGGTGGGCAATGCAGGCATCATTCAATTCAACCAGAATGATGGTATCATCAGCGTATTGCAGGTGAGTGATTCCGTCAGGGACTAAGTGAGAAACCACAGGCAAGATATGACCATGCTGAGCCGCCCTAAGAAGGATGCGAGAAAAGGCATCAGCCACAAAGTTGAACAGAACAGGGGAAGCAGGGTCCCCTTGACGCAAGCCTCTACCATTAACAAAGAAATTACTAATATGACCATTCACAGAGACCGCAGTGTGGCCGCCCGAGACCAACTGCATGATTCGGTGCACATAAGCCCCGTCGAATCCTTTCGCCAGAAGGACCTGCCTGAGAAAAGGCCAGCTAACCGAGTCATAAGCTTTCTCAAAATCAAGTTTTAAAATGATCGCTTTGGATTTACGATACCGCAAATCATGAATAATTTCATGAAGACAAAGGACCCCATCTAAAATGAAGCGCCCTTTGATGAAAGCAGACTGGTAAGCGTTGATGACTCTATGAGCAATGGGGGACAGGCGATTAGAAAATCCTTAGCAGGGAACTTAGCAAAGTTATTAATGAGAGCAATAGGCCTAAACTGAGAGATCAATTCGGCACCTTTAACTTTAGGGATCAGGGATATCACCGCATAATTTGAAGGAAATATGTCCTAGAGGCAATAATAAAGTTATTATTTGTTTCCTTATATCATGATAAATGTTTATTATTCATGCTAGAATTGTATTAACCGGAAACATAATGCATGTGTGAATACATAGACAAACAGAGTGTCACTAGTATGCCTCTACTTGACTAGCTCGTGAATCAAAGATGGTTAAGTTTCCTAACCATAGACATGAGTTGTCATTTGATTAATGGGATCACATCATTAGGAGAATGAT
Organism: Triticum dicoccoides; assembly: GCF_002162155.2. Taxonomy (NCBI): domain Eukaryota; kingdom Viridiplantae; phylum Streptophyta; class Magnoliopsida; order Poales; family Poaceae; genus Triticum; species Triticum dicoccoides. Next base: position 218,322,209 of record NC_041381.1, on the reverse strand, counting down.
ATGATTCACTTGACCCATTCCGTTAGCTTAGCACTTGATCGTTTAGTATGTTGCTATTGCTTTCTTCATGACTTATACATGTTCCTATGACTATGAGATTATGTAACTCTCGTTTACTGGGGAACACTTTGCGTGCTACCAAACGTCACAACGTAACTGGGTGATTATAAAGGTGCTCTACAGGTGTCTCCGAAGGTACTTGTTGAGTTGACGTATTTCGAGATTAGGATTTGTCACTCCGATTGTCCGAGAGGCATCTCTGGGCCCTCTCCGTAATGCACATCATTATAAGCCATGCAAGCAATGTAGCTAATGAGTTAGTTACGGGATGATGCATTACATAACGAGTAAAGAGACTTGCCGGTAATGAGATTGAACTAGGTATTGAGATACCGACGATCGAATCTCGGGCAAGTAACATACCGATGACAAAGGGAACAACGTATGATGTTATGTGGTTTGACCGATAAAGATCTTCGTAGAATATGTGGGAGCCAATATGAGCATCCAGGTTCCGCTATTGGTTATTGACCGGAGACGTGTCTCGGTCATGTCTACATAGTTCTCGAACCCCTAGGGTCCGCACGCTTAAAGTTCAATGACATTTATATTATGAGTTTATGTGTTTCGATGTACCGAAGGAGTTCGGAGTCCCGGATGAGATCGGGGACATGATGAGGAGTCTCGAAATGGTCAAGACGTAAAGAACGATATATTGGACGACTATATTCGGACATCAGAAAGATTCCGAGTGATTCGGATATTTTTTGGAGTACCGAAGAGTTACGGGAATTCGTATTGGGCCTTAATGGGCCATACGGGAAAGGAGAGAAAGGCCCCAAAGGGTGGCCGCACCCCTCCCCATGGACTAGTCCGAATTGGACTAGGGAGGGGGGCGCCCCCTTCCTTCCTTCTCCTTTTTCCTTCCCTTCTCCTACTCCTACAAGGAAAGGAGGAGTCCTACTCCCGGTGGGAGTAGAACTCCCCCCTTGGCACGCCCTCCTGTTGGCCGGCCGCCTCCCCCTTGCTCCTTTATATACGGGGGCAGGGGGCACCCCATAGACACAACAATTGATCCCTTGGATCTCTTAGCCGTGTGCGGTGCCCCCCCCCCACCATAATCCACCTCGATAATATCGTAGCGGTGCTTAGGCGAAGCCCTGCGTCGGTAGAACATCATCATCGTCACCACACCGTCGTGCTGATGGAACTCTCCTTTAAAGCTCGGCTGGATCGGAGTTCGAGGGACGTCATCGAGCTGAATGTGTGCAAGAACTCGGAGGTGTCGTACTTTCGGTGCTTGATCGGTCGGGCCGTGAAGACGTACGACTACATCAACCGTGTTGCGCTAATGCTTCCGCTTTCGGTCTATGAGGGTACATGGACACACGCTCCCCTCTCGTTGCTATGCATCACAATGATCTTGCGTGTGCGTAGGATTTTTTTTAAAATTACTACGTTACCCAACAGTGGTATCAGAGCCAGGTTTTATGCATAGATGTTATATGCACGAGTAGAACACAAGTGAGTTGTGGGCGATACAAGTCATACTGCTTACTAGCATGTCATACTTTGGTTCGGCGATATTGTTGGATGAAGCGGCCCGGACCGACATTACGCGTACGCTTACGCGAGACTGGTTTTATCACCGTGCTTTGCACACAGGTGACTAGCGGGTGTCAGTTTCTCCAACTTTAGTTGAACCGAGTGTGGCTACGCCCGGTCCTTGAGAAGGTTAAAACAGCACTAACTTGACGAACTATCGTTGTGGTTTTGATGCGTAGGTAAGAATAGTTCTTGCTCAGCCCGTAGAAGCCACGTAAAACTTGCAACAACAAAGTAGAGGACGTCTAACTTGTTTTTGCAGGGCATGTTGTGATGTGATATGGTCAAGACATGATGCTAAATTTTTATTATGAGATGATCATGTTTTGTTGAAGTTATCGGCAATTGGCAGAAACCTTATGGTTGTCTCTTTATTGCATAAGATGCAAGCACCAAATAATTGCTTTACTTTATCGCTATGCGATAGCAATAGTTGCAAGAGCAATAGTTGGCGAGACGACCAAGTGATGACACATTGATATAGATCAAGATGATGGATATCATGGTGTCATGCCGGTGACGATGAAGATCATGACAGTACTTTGGAGATGGAGATCAAAGGCGCAAGATGATCATGGCCATATCATGTCACATATTTTGATTGCATATGATGTTTATCTTTTATACATCTTATTTTTCTTAGTTCGATGGTAGCTTTATAAGATGATCTCTCACTAAATTTCAAGGTATAAGTGTTCTCCCTGAGTATGCACCATTGTGAAAGTTCTTCGTGCTGAGACACCACGTGATGATCGGGTGTGATAGGCTCTACGTTCAAATACAACGGGTGCAAAACAGTTGCACACGCGGAATACTTAGGTTAAACTTGACGAGCCTAGCATATACAGATATGGCCTCGGAACACTGGAGACCGAAAGGTCAAGCGTGAATCATATAGTAGATATGATCAACATAGTGATGTTCACCATTGAAAACTACTCCATCTCACGTGATGATCGGACATGGTTTAGCTGATTTGGATCACGTGATCACTTAGATGGTTAGAGGGATGTCTATCTAAGTGGGAGTTCTTAAGTAATATGATTAATTCAACTTAAATTTAGCATGAACTTAGTCCTGGTAGTATTTTGCAAACTATGTTGTAGATCAATAGCTCGCGTTGTTGTTTTCATATGTTAATTTTGATATGTTCCTAGAGAAAACTATGTTGAAAGATGTTAGTAGCAATGATGCGGATTGGACCCGTGATCTGAGGATTGTCCTCATTGCTGCACAGAAGAATTATGTCCTTGATGCACCGCTAGGTGACAGACCTATTGCAGGAGCAGATGCAGACGTTATGAACGTTTGGCTAGCTCAATATGATGACTACTTGATAGTTTAGTGCACCATGCTTAACGGCTTAGAATCGGGACTTCAAAGACGTTTTGAACATCATGGACCATATGAGATGTTCCAGGAGTTGAAGTTAATATTTCAAGCAAATACCCGAGCTGAGAGATATGAAGTCTCCAATAAGTTCTATAGCTAAAAGATGGAGGAGAATCGCTCAACTAGTGAACATGTGCTCATATTGTCTGGGTACCACAATCGCTTGAATCAAGTGGGAGTTAATCTTCCAGATAAGATAGTGATTGACAGAGTTCTCTAGTCACCATCACCAAGTTACTAGAACTTCGTGATGAACTATAGTATGCAAGGGATGACGAAAATGATTCCCGAGCTCTTCGTGATGTTGAAATCGACGAAGGTAGAAATCAAGAAAGAGCATCAAGTGTTGATGATTGACAAGAATACTAGTTTCAAGAAAAGGGCAAAGGGAAAGAAAGGGAACTTCAAGTAGAATGACAAGCAAGTTGTCACTCCCGCGAAGAAGCCCAAAGCTGGACCAAAGCCTGAAACTGAGTGCTTACACTGCAAAGGAAATGGTCACTGGAAGCGGAAATGCCCTGAATATTTGGTGGATAAGAAGGATGGCAAAGTGAACAAGGGTATATTTGATAGACAGGTTATTAATGTGTACCTTACTAGTGTTTATAGTAGCCCTGAGTATTTGATACTTGTTCGGTTTCTAAAAATTAGTAACTCGAAACAGGAGTTACAGAATAAACAAAGAGTAGTTGAGGGTGAAGTGACGATGTGTGTTGGAAGTGGTTCCAAGATTGATATGATCATCATCACACACTCCCTATACTTTTGGGATTAGTGTTAAACCTAAATAAATGTTATTTGGCGTTTGCGTTGAGCATGAATATGATTTGATCATGTTTATTGCAAAACGGTTATTCATTTAAAGTCAGAGAATAATTGTTGTTCTGTTTACATGAATAAAACCTTCAATGGTCATACACCCAATGAAAATAGTTTGTTGGATCTCGATCGTAGTGATACACATATTCATAATATTGATGCCAAAAGATGCAAAGTTGATAATGATAGTGCAACATATTTGTGGCACTGCCATTTGGGTCATATCAGTGTAAAGCGCATGAAGGAACTCCATAAAAATGGACTTTTGGAATCACTTGATTATGAATCATTTGATGCTTGTGAACCGTGCCTTATGGGCAAGATGACTAAAACTCCGTTCTCCAGAACAATGGAACGAGCTACTGACTTATTGGAAATAATACATACCGATGTATGCGATCCAATGAGTGTTGATGCTCTTGGCAAGTATCGTTATTTTTTGACCTTCATAGATGATTTGAGCAGATATCGCTATATCTACTTAATGAAACACAAGTCTGAAACATTTGAAAAGTTCAAAGAATTTCAGACTGAAGTGGAGAATCATCGTAACAAGAAAATAAAGTTTCTACGATCTGATCGTGGAGGAGAATATTTGAGTTACGAGTTTGGCCTTCATATAAAACAATGTGGATTAGTTTCACAGCTCACGCCACATGGAACACCACAGCGTAATGGTGTGTCCGAATGTCATAACTGCACTTTATTGGATATGGTGTGATCTATGATGTATCTTACCGATTTACCACTATCGTTTTGGGGTTATGCATTAGAGACAGTTGCATTCACTTTAAATAGGGCACCATCAAAATCCGTTTGAGACGACGCCTTATGAACTGTGGTTAAGAAACCAAAGTTGTCATTTCTTAAAGTTTGGGACTGCGATGCTTATGTGAAAAAGTTTCAACCTGATAAGCTTGAACCCAAATCGGAGAAGTGCATCTTCATAGAATACCCAAAGGAAACTATTGGGTACACCTTCTAATCACATATCCAAAGGCAAAATATTCGTTGCTAAGAATGGATACTTTCTAGAGAAGGAGTTTCTCTCGAAAGAAGTGAGTAGGAGGAATGTAGAGCTTGATAAGGTAATTTGTACCTTCTCCCGAATTGAAAAGTAGTTCATCACAGAAATCAGTTCTAGTGATTCCTACACCAATTAGTGAGGAGGCTAATGATGATGATCATGAAACTTCAGATTAAGTTACTACAAAACCTCGTAGGTCTTCCAAAGTACAGTACACACCAGAGTGGTACGGTAATCCTATTCTGGAAGTCATGTTACTAGACCATGATGAACCTACGAACTATGAGGAAGAGATGATGAGCCCAGATTCTGCGAAATGGCTTGAGGGCATGAAATCTGAGATAGGATCCATGTATGAGAATAAAGTATGGACTTTGGTGGAGTTGCCCGATGATCGGCAAGCCATATTGTATAAATGGATCTTCAAGAGGAAGACAAACGCTGATAAGTAGTGTTACTATCTACAAAGCTCGACTTGTCACAAAAAGTTTTTCGACAAGTTCAAGGTGTTGAATACGATGAGATTTTCTCACTCGTATCGATGCTTAATTCTGTCCGAATCATGTTAGCAATTGCCACATTTTATGAAATCTGGCAAATGGATGTCAAAACTGCATTCCTTAATGGATTTATTAAAGAAGAGTTGTATATGATGCAACCAGAAGGTTTTGTCAATCCTAAAGGTGCTAACAAAATGTGCAAGCTCCAGCGATCCATCTATGGACTGGTGCAAGCATCTTGGAGTTGGAATATACGCTTTGATAAGTTGATCAAAGCATATAGTTTTATACGGACTTGCAGTGAAGCCTGTATTTACAATAAAGTGAGTGGGAGCACTGCAGCCTTTCTGATAAGTATATGTGAGTGACATATTGTTGATCAGAAATGATGTAGAATTTTTCTGGAAAGCATAAAGAAGTGTTTTAAAGGAGTTCTTTAAAAGAAATACCTTAGTAAAGCTACTTACATATTGAGCATCAAGATCTATTGAGATAGATCAAGACGCTTGATAAGATTTTCAATGAGTACATACCTTGACAAGATTTTGAAGTAGTTCAAAATGGAACAGTCAAAGAAAGAGTTCTTGCTTGTGTTGCAAAGGTATGAAATTGAGTAAGACTCAAATCTTGACCACGGCAAAAAATAGAAAGAGAATGAAAGTCATTCCCTATGCATCAGTCATAGGTTCTATAAAAGTATGCCATGCTATGGACCAGACCTATTGTATACTCTGCCCTGGTTTGGCAAGGGAGTACAATAGTAGATCACTGGACATTGGTCAAAATTATCCTTAGTGGAATAAGGATATGTTTCTCGATTATGGAGGTGACAAAAGGTTCATCGTAAAGGGTTACATCGATACAAGTTTTGGCACTGATTCAGATGACTCTAAGTCTTAAACTGGATACATATTGAAAGTGGGAGCAATTAGCTAGTGTAGCTCCGTGCAGAGCATTGTAGACATAGAATATTTGCAAAATACATACGGCTCTAAATGTGACAGACCCGTTGACTAAACTTCTCTCACAAGCAAAACATGATCATACCTTAGTACTCTTTGGGTGTTAATCACATAGCGATGTGAACTATATTATTGACTCTAGTAAACCCTTTGGGTGTTGATCACATAACGATGTGAACTAAGGGTATTAATCACATACAGAGATGAATATTGGTGTTAAATCACATGGCGATGTGAACTAGATTATTGACTCTAGTGCAAGTGGGAGACTGAAGGAAATATGCCCTAGAGGCAATAATAAAGTTATTATTTATTTCCTTATATCATGATAAATGTTTATTATTCATGCTACAATTGTATTAACCGGAAACATAATACATGTGTGAATACATAGACAAACAGAGTGTCACTAGTATGCCTCTACTTGACTAGCTCGTGAATCAAAGATGGTTAAGTTTCCTAACCATAGACATGAGTTGTCATTTGATTAATGGGATCACATCATTAGGAGAATGATGTGATTGACTTGACCCATTTCGTTAGCTTAGCACTTGATCGTTTAGTATGTTGCTATTGCTTTCTTCATGACTTATACATGTCCCTATGACTATGAGATTATGTAACTCCCGTTTACCGGAGAAACACTTTGTGTGCTACCAAACGTCACAATGTAACTGGGTGATTATAAAGGTGCTCTACAGGTGTCTCCGAAGGTATTTGTTGAGTTGACGTATTTCGAGATTAGGATTTGTCACTCCGATTGTCGGAGAGGTATCTCTGGGCCCTCTCAGTAATGCACATCATTATAAGCCTTGCAAGCAATGTAGCTAATGAGTTAGTTATGGGATGATGCATTACGTAACGAGTAAAGAGACTTTCCGGTAACGAGATTGAACTAGGTATTGAGATACCGACGATCGAATCTCGGGAAAGTAACATACCGATGACAAAGGGAACAACATATGTTGTTATGCGGTTTGATCGATAAAGATCTTCGTAAAATATGTGGGAGCCAATATGAGCATCCAGGTTCCGCTATTGATTATTGACCAGAGACGTGTCTCGGTCATGTCTACATAGTTCTTGAACCCGTAGGTTCCGCACGCTTAAAGTTCGATGACGCTTATATTATGAGTTTATGTGTTTTGATGTACCGAAGGAGTTAGGAGTCCCGGATAAGATCAGGAACATGACGAGGAGTCTCAAAATGGTCGAGACGTAAAGATCGATATATTGGACGACTATATTCGGACATCGGAAAGGTTCTGAGTGATTCGGATATTTTTCGGAGTACCGGAGAGTTACGGGAATTCGTATTGGGCCTTAATGGGCCATACGGGAAAGGAGAGAAAGGCCCCGAAGGGTGGACGCTCCCCTCCCCATGGACTAGTCCAAATTGGACTAGGGAGGAGGGCGCCCCCTTCCTTCCTTCTCCTTTTTCCTTCCCTTCTCCTACTCCTACAAGGAAAGGAGGAGTCCTACTCGACTCCCACCTTGGCGCGCCCTCCTCTTGGCCGGCCGCCTCCCCCTTGCTCCTTTATATACGGGGGCAGGGGGCACCCCATAGACACAACAATTGATCCCTTCGATCTCTTAGCCGTGTGCGGTGCCCCCCTCCACCATAATCCACCTCGATAATATCGTAGTGGTGCTTAGGCGAAGCCCTGCGTCGGTAGAACATCATCATCGTCACCACGTCGTCGTGCTGACGGAACTCTCCCTCGAAGCTCGGCTGGATCGGAGTTCGAGGGACGTCATTGAGCTGGACGTGTGCAAGAACTCGGAGGTGCCGTAGTTTCGGTGCTTGATCGGTCGGGCCGTGAAGAGTACGACTACATCAACCACGTTGTGCTAACGCTTCCGCTTTCGGTCTACGAGGGTACGTGGACAGACTCTCCCATCTTGTTGCTATGCATCACCATGATCTTGCGTGTGCGTAGGATTTTTTTTTGAAATTACTACGTTACCCAACATAATTAAGGCTAGAAATATCAACAGTACCTAGACAAAACTCCTGGATAACATTACAAACCAGCTGCCTCAACTGAGGCCATAACTTCCGAAAGAAAGGGATCGAGAAGCCATCCGGCCTGGAAGCAGCATTCAGGTTAGCAGAGTTCACCACATCCCAGATCTCCTTATCCGAGAGGGGAATCATCAACATAGCATTCTCCTCAGCCAAAATCTTCGTATTATGGTCCCACAGGGTAGGAGAGATGGAAAATCCCGAAGGAGGTTTGGCCCTTAACAGCGAGGAGAAGAACTACCACATGAAAGAGGATTACAGACGGGTCCAAAGATCGCACTCCATTAATGATCAGGCTGTTCACACCACACCGCCTCCGCCTACCGTTAGCAATGGCAAAGAAATAAGCCGTGGGGGAGTCCCCTTTCAAAGTCCAGTTAAGCATACCCCGCTGGCGCTAGTAGATTTCAGCCTGATGATGCAACTGCATCAAGGCAGCCTCAAGATTATAGCGTAGAGACCACCCATCGTCAGAGAGCCCAGAGGAATCAGCCGCATGGTCAAGAGACAAGATTTGAGCTTCTAGGAGGTCTTTCGAGCGACGCTCCTCAGCTGGGTGGTTACCGAACCAGCCTCTAAGAAATTTGCGCAAATTGTAGGAGCAAGAGTGCCAATCGTCTAAAGGACCAAAGGAGCGAGCATTGGAGGAGAGAAGGAGGGTAATCTTCGAGGCCAGCATATCAATAAAGCCTTCTACCAGCAGCCAGGAAGCGTCAAATTGGAACCTAGCAGGAGGTCTATGTTGATGCATCCCATCATCCATAAGAAGAGGAGTATGGTCGGAGCCAACGATACTTTTCGCAACGAGGGAGGCCCGGGGAAATAGCGAGTCCCACCTGGGACAAATGAAAACTCTATCAAGAACCGACCTGATCGGGTTGGCCTGATGGTTAGACCATGTGAAACGGGCTCCAACCCTAGGGAGCTCGCGGATGGCGTTGGGGCTAATAAAGTCATTGAAGGCATTAGCCAGAGGCCAAGAGAAATTGTCATTACTTTTATCAGAGGGGGGACGAAGGAGGTTGAAGTCCCCATCGATAACCATCAGTAGATTGCAAGGCTCAATCTTATCAGACAACTCGTTCAGAAATAAGGAAGACAACGAGTGATCTGTCGGCCCATACACTACAATGAACTCCCACAACATATTAAGGGCTTTGTGACAAACAACTGTGCTGGCCTAGAAGATACCATGATCAAAGGCAACGAGATCGAAAACATCTTTTTTTGAGCCAATGAGATCCCCCCCCCCCCGAATGGCCCGACACTGGTAACACATGCCAATCAAATCTATCCATGCCCGCGATAGAAGAAAGTTCATTAGGGGAGAAAGACTCTTTAAAGGTTTCAACCATCCCCACCAAATCGATATTATTCGCACGCACTGAGTCCTTAATTTGGTCACGGCGCCCCCTAGTACCGAAACCTCTAATGTTCCAGAAGAGGGCTTTTATTTATAAGACGAAATTTTAATGCAGAGGCTCGACCTGCTAGGAACCGCGCAGGGTTTAGACCGTTTAGCAGGGGCCTTTCTGGAGGTGCTAGGTTGGGGTTGGCCACTACCAACCTCCACACCCGCACCCTGAGCCCGGATTCCTACAGAAGCAGCAGCCGAAGAGGCAACGGCCTCTTTAGCTTTAGCAATGGTCGCCTGGGCCAACTCGTTAGCCCGAATAGTAGAAAGAAGAGAAACGGGAGAACCGACCTCGGGATCTACCGACACTCCCACATCAGACATAATACTTAACAAGAGATCATCAGAAAGAGACGGTAAAACCAGCCGGGTCGGGGAAGAAGAAGGGAAAGAGCCAAGATGGTTACCTGAAGGGGGAAGATCCTTAGCAGCAGCCCTCCTCTCCGCCCGCTCCATGATGGATCCACCCATATTAGAAGCCCGCCTACCCTTGCGAGCCGTGGACGCGGGCGGCCGAATCATAGGAGAGCGAGCCACGGGAGAAGCTGGGACGAGGCCGGAGCGAGACATCGAGCCGAAGTCCTTGTCAAGGCGGCGGCAAACACCAGTCATGGACTGTTTAGAACCCGAGGAATTCCTGCTCTTAGCCAAGAACTTGCGCACAGATGATTTCTTCTTTCTCTTAGATTGGGCTCCCACCTCATCACAACCAGGGGAAACAGGCAAATCCTCAATCCCGAAGCGAGTTGGGGAGATAGGGCAAACCGGAAGGTTGGAGCAGGCACCGGAAATGGGGGTGGCCGAAACAGGCTGGTTCTTCAGAAGCACATCAGCAGCAGCAGGCACCAGAGGATCAACAGGGGATTGCCACCGGCTCACGAGGAGCCGTGCCAGCAGGAGCCTGGGAATGAAACAGCTGCCACTCCGACTCAGCCAGCCCATCCCACTCAGATTGGGTGAAACGTAGATTAGAGCCATCACTTTGATTTTGACCACCAACAGAGCCATCTCCCTCCTTGTCATGCTTGTCGGAGGGATTGGATGGGGGAGGAGGAGGGGGTGGGGGTTGAAAAGCGGCCGCCCCTTCCACCCGAACACGGAGCCTGACACCACTGGGAGACGGGAAAACATCGATAGCTCCATGAACACAAAGCGGATCCACACACCAAATCTTAATCTTAGCAGGACCAACCTTATTCAAAGACTCCAGATCCACCTCCACAAGCTTCCCAATCAGAACACCAAATGCCATGAGAAAGGCAGAAGAACGAAGCCCCGCTGGCAAATCGTCCACCAACACCCAAACCTGAGAAAGAGGACCAACCGCCTTTCCACTGCAAGAGGTCGGCTTCACAGACACCACCAGTTGGTTGAGTGGAAGGGTAAAGCTAGTGCATGAAGCAATCATCCGAAGGCAGTCCTTGGAAGGGAACACAACAGAGAATTCATAGTCCGAAATCTGGTTAACTTGCCAATCCCAGACCTCAGCATCCCAGATCCGAAGCCCTTCAAGCAAAGTTTGAGATGAAATCTTTTGATCTTTCACAGACACAATGGCAGCATTGGAGAGGGAGGGAGCCGCCATCAGGACAGGAAGATCACTGTCCAAAGCAAAGAAAGCGCAGCCAGGAAGCCCCAAACCAAACTGGATGACCGAAGGAGGTTTCTAGCGGTTCATGCAGTTGACAGTGAGGTGTCCATCAAAGTGGCAAATCAGGCAGAACGGGGGGTTGGTGCATCTGGATTGAAAGTGCCCGGGCCTATGGCATGCGAAGCAGGTGAGCACAGACGGGTTGCTCGGGGTGGAAGAAGTGGGACGAATCTGCGGAAGGGAGGAGGGAGGGGGCAGGAGCCCATCCCCCACCCCCAACAAGGAGGAAGCACCAGGAAAAGGACCAGCAGGCCACCGAGCAGGCCCCGCAAAGGACCGCGGCGGAGGACGAGGCCCCGCACCAGCACCTGCCGGGCGGGGGGGGGGGAGGGGGGATCCGAGCCGGAGCAGACGCACCATGCCCCGCGCCAAGGGTAGGCAGAGAGCCCGAGGAAGACGAGATCCCCCCACCAGCCGCCGCCGCCTCCCAAGGATCCACCGCCGGAGAGAGAGAGGCCCCAAATCCGGACCCTTGCGGACCAGATCCAGGCGCACGCTCCCGCTCCGAGCGCTGGAGCCACTCCGGACCAGCAACCCACGTCGCGCAGTTGCGAACCACCTGCTCACGAGTCGCCTGCTCCGCCTCCAACTTGGAGCGAAGCGAAGCCTCGAGCTCCACATCCGCATCAGAACCCGGGGAATCCTCCCGCCGACGCTTGCTACCCAAGACCGCATCATAGGACGAGCCCCGCGATTTATCCATGGTGAGCACCACAGCGAAGGAGAGGAGAAGGGAAGGAGGAGGGCTAGATCTAACGAGGCGACGAATGGGGAGACGGTGGCGACGCAAATCAGCGGCGGAAGCCGAAAACCCTAACAGTGGGAAGGAGGAGCCACGGGGGATCCATAAATACCCAGACCGAGCCTAGCCTTCCTGGGCCAGATGGGTCAAGCGGGCCGGGGGAGAGGGGGCGGCAAATCAGAGGGAGGTCGCATCGGGTCCGCAGAAAGGAGAGAGGGGAAATCATCAACTGACGCCAGAGGGAGGGAGTGGACTAACAAGCTAAAACAATAGCGCGAGACCCAACAGGCCCAACAGACGGGCCGACCCGCGAACCACTGGTCAACAAGAAGGAGACCAGATCTAGGGCAAGCGGAGCCAGCACCGCGACCCGCCCCGGACGCCGCCGCCGGCGACGGGGAAGCCGAGCCAAAAGCAGAGGAGGGGGAGAAGGGGCACACCACACCCGGAGCGGCTCCCAAAATCCCAGGAACAGACGAGAAGCAGGGAACCTTACCAGATTTGTGCCGACGGCGAGAAACCCGAACCCAGCCAGCGCTAGACGACAGCGACGCCAGCGGCCGACCCTGACCCCCGGGAGCGAACTTGCGGGGGCGAGGCGCAGCGGCAGGGGATGAAGCCCGCACCGGGCGAAACGGCGAGGGCCGGGGAGAAGGATCCTCGTCCTATGAGCCATCCTCACTAGGAGCGAGAGCCCAGAAATGGGAACCTAGCAGAGACGGAGAAGGCACCGGAGAGCGACCCACAGCAGAGCGAGCGGGAGGGGAGCATCCAGACGCGGGGAGGAGGGAAGAATCGGGGCCCAGGCCATCGCCGGAGGGGCAAGGGGCGGTGGTGGAGGGGCAAGGAGGGGGAGAAGTGGCGCAGGGAGAGGGGGAGCGGGAGGAGAAAGGAGAGCCATAGAGATCACCATTCTATCCACCGTTTTCCCTGTTGTTGATCCACATGTCTTCTATTTAAACACAACTTGCATGTAGATTTAATATGTGCAAAGGAACGAGCAAGTGATCTTCAATTTCGTCTCCAATCCTGATTTTGCTGAGATGTTCATCCACAATCCGGATCAGTGCCGATATGAAAGAAAGATGAACAATGCACTGTTGATTAAGATTGCACCTTATATAGTATTTTTTAAATGGTTAACAGGTAAAATACATCATATTCAGATTCTATATGTTTTTCTAATCAAATTCTATATATAACATATTAAATTTGAAATTACAGTTTAGAAGATATGAATATTTTAAAAAATATTTGATATATACTGCAGGTTTAATGTCAGAAACATAAGGGGGTTTTCTATATAATAGCATGACGGACTCAGAATACCTAGGAAGATTGCACCTAGATAGTATTTTTTTTAATGGTTAACAGGTAAAATAACATCATATTCAGATTATATATATATTTTTAATCAAATTCCATATATAACATGTTAAATTTGAAGTTACGGTTTAGAAGATATGAGTATGTTAGAAAATATTTGATATGTACCGCAGGTTTAATGTCAAAAATATCAGAGGTTTTTCTATAAAATAGCATATGACGGACTAAGAATACCTAGATTGCATGACAAAATTATTATAGACATATGAAACGGAATTGTTTTGCCGCACAAATACGATGGTATCGTTGGTACATGTTTAGACCATGTATTTTTGTATATGTTAATGATAAAAATCATGCATCAAAAAACATGCAAAGTTAAACGTACCTTATATTGTACTTCCTCCGTTTTTTTTAGTCTTTATATAAGATTTGGTCAAAGTCAAACATTGTTAAATTTGACTAAGTTTATAGAAAAAATTGTCAAGATTCATAATTTTAAATCAATATTATTAGATGCATCATGAAAATAATTTGATACCATATAGTTTTAGTACTGTAGATATTGATATTTTTTTCCTACAAAGTTAGTCAAACTTTATAAAGTTTGATTTTGACTAAATCTTATATACAGGCTAAAAAAATGGAAGGAGTACTACTTTCTATCGCAATTTCAGCCAATATATTAGCTGCTTGTTGTCAAAAAAATTCAGAAAAAGACAACGATCTGCGTATGCATCAATTGTTCAGAAAGTTAATTTGGCTCCTGGGAGCACATCTCTGGGCCCGCCTTTTTTTGAAATGAAAAAAGATCAAAACAAACTTTTAATTTTTTAGCCACATCCAAATGCTACTTGCAAAATTTAAGGCAAAAAGATTAAATATTTTGATTTGTGCCAAAAAATTAAACACCAAAAGTTATCCTAAAATGTCATCTTAATTTTGTTTTTTGACGAAACATGACAGCTCCGTTTTGCATGGAAATTATCATGCATGCTTGCGACACTAACACAAACGCCTAGAGAAAATTTCAGAATTTTTCGAAAACGTTCATATTTGGTCAGAAATCCAGCTAATCAAAGGGCAGAAGACGCAGCAAGCCGGCGGCTGGATGTGGAGCAGCGCCGGGCCTGGGGTTGAGCCCGCCGGCGGCTGGATGTGGAGCACGATGAGCGCGCCGTCAGGGCGGGGCGGCGCACGCACGGGGCCCGCCCAGGAGGCGCATGTGGCACGGGGCTCGCGTTGCGCAGGCGTGTCCGAGCTCGGGCCATGGCGCCATGGCGGCCAGCCTCGAGCAGGGTCCTGTTTCTAAGGGGGAAAGAGGGATCATGGCGCCATGGCGGCCAGCCTTAAGCAGCAGCAGCAGCGTCACATCGTCCTCCGCCGGCCGCAGCTCACTCTGTAGGATATTTTTTAGAAAAGAAGGATGATCCCCGGCTTCTGCATCTGGGAGATACATACGGCCACTTTATTGATTATTCTCGAGGACCTTATAAAGTATTACAACAATGCGTATGAGTCCACCATCTTAGCAACATATGTCCCTACTCCTATCCAAAATGATGAAGGGGTGCTAGCTGGGCCACTACCCAAACCACTCACCTAAGCCTAACATCAAAAGCCGGAAGCCGAAACTCATTCGGAAGCCCCAGCCGAGCCACATACCGGGTCTGAGGCACAATCCGATCAGACGCACTCGTGTGTCGTCGCCGCCATCTTCCACAGGTCTTCAGATCATATTGAGGCTTCTACCTTGTCTGGCCACTCAGTCATCGATGTCACCATGACGCCAGACAGCAACCTTCTCCTGCGCGAGCCCATCTCCGCGCATCGGGCGCCGAGTCTCCACAGCGTCATGCCATCGATCTCCGCCGCCATCCAATGTGTGAGATGAGAAACACCGCTCCACCATCCCTCCAGCCAGCACTTGCTCCAAGACGATGCCCCCGGAAGGGAAAGCGATAGAACACCATCATCATCCGATCCGGAAGACCCAAATCTGGGGTTTCCCCCTGAGCATCCCGAACCTGATGGCGCAGACTGCCGACGATGCCTCGACCATCGGCATTAGCTCCACCAGACGAGCGTCGCCTACGTCGCCGCAGCCTCCAAGATGAAACTGACCAGAATGCATATGTCGACACCGAACCGCCGCCACTTCCACCGCCGCTTGAGCAGCCCCCGAGCAACGCCTTCAGAAAGGAGCACGCCACCGTGGTGTCGTCGTTGCTTGGAACAGGGGGGTCTGAGGTTTTCACCTGAGCTCCTGGGAGGGGTGGAAGGAAGGAAGTCCTCTCCAAAGCCTCCAACGAGGGAAGCAACACCCAAAGGCACTGCCATCGGAGTGGCCGCCACGCCGGCCAAGAGATTCCCCCGGAACCCTTCCAGCCATCGGATCTGCAAGGCCAGCACCCAAGAACGATGACCGAAGCCACCAAGGGCCGGATCCGCTGCAGATCAGAGTAGATCGGGGTCGAGGACGAACATCACCATGGCCACCAACATCCAGCGAGGATCCGCCGCCGCAGCCGAAGCCCACCACCTCCCCGCCATCCACATGGCCAGGGAAGTGGCCCACCTGTCCACGCCGGCGCCGCCCGCCGCCAAGCTACGCCGCGTGCCACCAGCCATGGCTGCCGCCATGGATCCGAGCCGCAGGCGGGCCGCCAGCCGCGGTGCCACGCGGGAAAGGAGAGCCGCGCCACGGGGGGAAGGCCAACCCCAGCAGATCGGCTCTGGGGAAACCCCCCTGCGCGCCACTGCGTCGCTCGAAGCGGCCTCGCGCCGTGCACACGGGCCCCTGCACAGCCGCGTCCAGGGCGCGCCGGAACCCCAGATCGGGTCCAACCCGCGCGCCGCCCACCTCGCGCCTCACCGCGCCTCCATCTGCCGCTGCCTTGGAGACCAGGACCTGGCGCCCCGCCGCCGCCTTCCTTGGGGCCGGCCCGAGCTTCGCCGGGGGCGTCCTCTGGCGGCGGCAGGACGGCTGGGGGGAAGGGGAAGAGGGTGGCGGCGCTAGGGTTTTTACCCCCGAGTCGCCAGACGAGGCGACGCGAGGGTCGAGGGTCCTGCGAAGCGCTCCTGCCTCTCCTCCGTCCAGATTTACCTAAAAAATGGGGAGATTTTCACTTCCCGGCCTCTGCACCAACTAAGGATGCATACGACCATTTTAGTATGAGTACCAAGATAAACATGGTCCTCAGAATTTTTTAAATGAGTATCAAGATATTTCTTGATGAGTGGTTCCACCACACATCAAGCTTGATCCTCAATAAACGGGGAAAAACCCCTGTGCATCACCTGTCAATTCTGAGAATTGAACTCGGATCGTTGGGTTGCACAACCACATACCCAACCACTGAGCCAAGACTCTCTGCTCTGTGTAGGATATACCATGAGGTCACCATATAGATGCTCCTTTTCAGTTTTCACTATAGATGCAGGATATACCATGACGTCACCATACAGATTAGTAGCCTTAGATAGGAAATGGGCGATATACCAGAAGTTCACCATATAGATTGGTAGGCTTAGAAAAATATAAGCATGTGTTTCACCAATAGATACCTAGGTGATGTAAATCTGAGTCACTGCCTCACCGACTGTGTTGATCGCATCTGTGAAAACTACTCCCTCCATTCCTAAATATAAGTCCTTTTAGAGATTCCAATATAGACTACATACGGAGCAAAATGAGTGAATCTACACTCTAAAATAGATCTATATACATCCATATGTAGTCTGTATTGAATTCTTTTTCTCTAAAAAGACTTATATTTAGAAATTGAGGGAGTATGATTTATGTTTGCATGGTGACTATATATCCTTGATATAGCAATGAAATGTAGTGCCAACCTTTGCCAATTGATCCCAGATCAATTGTTTTCATTATCTTTTGTTCCTTGTTTCAATGATTGTGGTACTTTGTTAAATGATTTGAGTGATTGTAATACTTATAAGAATGATTGTGTTGTTTAGTAATAAAATTGTGTGTTCCAAGAGTACCCAAACCAACGAAAGCCCAAATGAAATCACTTAAATAAGTGCTCAGATATCATAAATAACCAGCGCAAATGAAATTACTTAAGAGCACTAGAAGTTAATTCAAATTTTTGATAAGCTCAATCTGGATATATTCCAGGCCAGTAACTCACAACTTCACTGTGTTGACGACAGCAGGTCAGTCAACCATGGTCAGCGTTCTCTATCAGGAGACAAAAAATCAGAACGGAGTGACAGTTGAGCTGACCTGACATGGTTCCTGAAATGGTAAGGTATTCATGGTTGTCTTGCTGCTGATTTTTGACACGGCAATCTCTTCCTACCGATTATTAATGCATTTTGATTTGTGTCTTGTAAAGTGGGTTCTGTTCTATGATCCTTGATCCCTCTGTTCTGGGACTTGCCACAAATAATACCATCACGAGGTGTCAAGGAGCAGCTTATGTTTACACTTCTCTTGGTGAACCATAATTTTTTAATCAGCTACCAGCTTTATATCTGGCAGAAGCCAAGTTCAGGGAAACATGGAAACATGATGAATCTAAATTCAGGGCCTTCGCTGATGTTATCCCACACTGGAAAAAAGTTACAAATATATTCTTTCAGCAGCACCACTGCCCTTATATCACCAACATTCTAGTTCCACTAAGTCATCACCTCATTGGCCTTATGTTAAGTTTTTTGCTCTCCAGAAAATATCATATGTAGAGGAGGTAATGCCCTATGAACCTCTAATATTTGAAGATTAAGCTCAATATATTTGGGTGATATGTAAAATTCAATTTCAGAATGAATACTTATTTTTAACTGCTATTGCTGTCGCTGTTTATCTTTTTCATATTTTCCAAATGCAGTTCAGTTTGATGTTGAATTTTACAAGTTTGTACAATATTACATATGCCATTTATTTTGAGAAACTATTTTAACTTCAACTCATGGTTTCCATGGAGATTTCACCGGATATTTATTCTATCAACAGAGGATGCCTGCATCAATCTAAACTTGGCCAGCTGGGTTAGTGAACGGCTTACCTGATTGGCGGCACATCCTTCAGAGTTAATCGCATCCTAGTTTGTGGCCTTTGTCATGGAGTAGAGGCATATATATCACCCAAAATATCCCTTACCTTTAATAATCTCAGAATATGTTTTGCCTGTAGAATGCGATCTTCCTTTCTTTTTCGAGAAAACGCAAAGGACTCTTTGCGTTTCATTTCATTGAAAAGATGAGAAGGTACAATCCTCCTAGGAGGTGGTGGTTACAAGAGTTGTCACCCTATCAGTGAACATCCCAGTTAGAGGGGAGGACTACCCTGAGGCCCAATGCGCCAGCTTCTGCCCAGCATTTGGCTTCGGCCTTGATCCTATCTACGAGGGTGGTAACCGAGGGGCGCGCATTCTCGAAGACGCACTCATTGCGCTGCTTCCAGATCATCCAGGGGACAAGCATGGCGAAGGATTGCAGGCCTTTCCGTAGCGCATGTGGAGTCTGCCCTTTTGTTCGTTGCCACCAGTCCGCGAGGGTGTGCTCGTTGTTTGGCGGTTGTGAAGGTATCCTCGCCCAAGCCAGCACGTCGTGCCAGGTTTGCCGCGAAAACGGGCATTCTAGGAGCAGGTGCCACATTGACTCTGGGGCCTGATCGCAAAGGAGGCAGCGTGGATGGTGCTGTAGGCCGCGACCGGCGAGTCTATCCGCCGTCCAACACCGGTCCTGGCTGGCCAACCAATGGAAGAAGTGGACGCGGCGCGGTGCCCAGCTCTTCCAGGTGAGCTTCCAGGAGGGGCATTTTGTGGACCCGTGAAAGGTTGCAGTGTAGCATGACCGTGCCGTATAGGTGCCACTAGCCGTCCATCTCCAGTGCATTCGGTCAGGCCTGTTTGATAGGCTGATGTGCTGCACGGCTTGCCAAAGCCTGAGGTATTGGCCAATCTCATGGATCCCTACCACTCCTTGTATGTCACGAGCCCAAGCGTTGCCCGCTAGGCCTGCGGCCACCGTTCTTGATTTGCGCCGCCGTTTGGGTATGCATAGATAGAGTGCCGGCGCGAGTTCACGCACGGACTGACCGTTAAGCCATCGGTCGTCCCAGAACAGTGCCGTGTGCCCATCGCCAAGCTCCATGGTCGTCGAAGCAAAGAACAACGCGCGCTCCTCGCGGGTGAACTGGAGGTTGAGGCCTCGCCATGCGTGGTGGTCGTCCGTGTGGGAGAACCACATCCAGCGCAGGCGCAGCGCAAGGCCAGCGCGCTCCAGATCCTGGACCCCCAGTCCGCCGTACTCGAGCGGACGGCACACCCGTCGCCAGTTGACGTGGCAGTGTCCACCGTTGGCAACAGCGCGCCCAACCGACAAGAAGCCGCGCTGGATCTTCTCTAGTTGTCTCAAGGTCTTCTTGGGCGGCGCGAATGCGAGCAGTTGATGTATCGGGATCGCGGCAAGCACTGATTTGACCAAAGCCAGCCGGCCGGTTTTGTTCATGAGCCATGCTTTCCATGAGGGTAGCCGAGCAGCCACCGAGTCGACGAGGGGTTGTAGTTGGGCAGCTGAGGGGCGGCGAAGCGTGAGCGGGATGCCGAGGTAAGTGATGGGTAGCTCCGCTTTCACGCATCCCATCTGATCGATTGTTGCGTCCGCCTCGGGGTCACCATTAAGTGTAGTGGCAGAGCTTTTGGCATAGTTCACGCGGAGGCCGCTTGCTTCACTGAATAGGGCCAGGATCGCGCGGACGGCCTCCACGTCGCCTTGCGTGGCGTGGCAGAATAGCATCACGTCATCGGCGTACAGGGATATGGCCGGGATGTCTCGTCTGGGGTGCAGCCGCTGCAAGATGCCGGCGTCGTGGGCGCGGCCAATCAGGCGCCCAAGGATGTCCACGGCGAGCACGAAGAGCTGCGGAGATACGGGGTCGCCTTGGCGCAGCCCACAGCGATGCCAAACTGGCGGTCCCGGCTCTCCATTGATCATGATCCGGGTGCTCGAAGAGGATAGCAAGATCGCGAGCCACTCCGTGAAGCGAGGTCCAAATCCGTACTGGCCAAGAGCCTCGAAAAGGAAGGGCCATGAAAGGGAGTCAAAGGCGCGCGTTAGGTCTAGCTTCAGCATCACCCTCGGGGCCCCAAGTTGGTGCAGCAGCCTCATCGATTGCTTGACGAGGACAAAGTTGTCGTGCAGGCTCCGTCCCGGGATGAAAGCGTTCTGGTTGCGGCTGACCATGTCTCTCAGACGGGGCGCGAGGCGGAGCGATAACACCTTCGCAAAGATCTTCGCCACAAGGTGAATGAGGCATATTGGCCGGTAGTCGCGGAGTTGGCACGCATCTGCTCTCTTCGGGAGAAGTGTCAAGAGGGCCTGGTTGAGTTTGCTGAATCCTCGACCGCGCAGCTCAAAGAGCTGCTGGAAGGCGTCGAAGATGTCTTGCTTGATGATGCTCCAGCAGGCCCGCAAGAATTCCGCGGTAAAGCCGTCCGGCCCCGGCGCTTTGCAAGCTGGGAGGCGCTTGACCGCGTCCCAAATCTCCTCTGGACTGAATGGCGCCTCGAGGTCAGTCAGGTCATGGGGCTCGATAATCTGCGATAAATCCAGCGTATGATCGCGGGTGGTGGAGGAGCCAAGGAGATCTTCAAAGTACGCGAAGGCCGCTTGGGCCATGCCTTCCTGATCCGTAATCGCTTGGCCGTCGACCACGAGGCTGTATATATGATTCTTCTGTCGGCGGAAGGAACATTGCCGGTGGAAGAAGGATGTGTTAGCGTCGCCGTCCTTGAGCGTGGTGATCCGCGCTCGCTGCCTCGCGATCGTGCGCTCAAGAGAAGCCAGCCCCAAGTATGAGATCTTGAGCTGTTTCCGCAGCCAATCTTCCGGGGGCGAGAGCGTGCGTCTTCCTGGGCTTTGTCAAAACGTGATATGAGCTCGCGGGAGATGGCCATCTTGTCACGAATGCACCCCCTGGACTTGGCACTCCAACTCGTCAGTGCGCGGGCAGTGCGCTGGAGGCGCAGCATGAGGCGCCGGAAAGGATCCGGGTCATGCACCGATCCCCAAGCCGCGGCAACCGTGTCCACGGCGGAATCTTCTATTGTGCAACCGATCTTCCTTTCTTACTTGCTATATTTCCGTGTAGCAGGCAAATAATTTTAATTATGACAGTTGGATGGGTATATTGTCTTTAATAGCCTGAAAATTCATTAGTATCTTACCTGCACAATAGAAGATTTAAAACCGGTCCGTAAAACAACACATAATGAAAAAATTGTTAATAAATGTTCAGAAACTTTCTACTAGTAAAAGCAGCACAATTTAATCGTGTTCTTAGAAAAGAAGTAAATTGGCCAGAGAGACAAATTTATGAATTATAAGGAATGAGTTGGTTTTATTTTCTCAGTAGTTAATATTCTCCTATCTATAGAAGACATATGTCACATTTGCCACCACACTCAGTGAAAAGAAGAGGGTTCACCAAGATAACACAGTCGTGTAAACCTCACACCCAAAGAGTGAAATTAGCCAGGTAACAATGAATACAAAAAGGGTTCCATACAAAATCAAATGGTTCTGATCTAAGATGAGCTCTTGAGCAGTTGCTCATATTGGCATATATCACATCTGCCATTCAACGGGCCTGAACAGACGCATTGGAAGTTGGAACAATTTTTCATCTTTGTGTAAGAGCTCCTTGGTTGATTTTTGTTTTGTTACTCTTAACAGAATTCTCTAGTGCAGGATCCAATCCTGCAGAATACAAATGTGAAATATGACCCCGCGCCAATTCTGGCTTTATATGTAAGCTTTGCTTAGTGCCCTTCTTCTCATAGATGTCATCTCTCCTTGCTTCAAATTTTATGTGATTGGCAATAGGCTTGTTTTAGAATATGCATTGCAAGGTGCACATGCAGAAAAGCAGTGCAACGATTCTTGCAACTGTTAGAGTAGTGAGGTGATGGTTTTGCCACCTCTTGCTCTATGATCAGATTTGTTCTCTGCGGCTATTGTTTGCTATGCATCTTGTGTCATGATTCGCCAAGATAAGAACTTTACTGACACACCATTTAAACCAATACCTGTCGTTTTAATATGCTGTTCCAGGTTAAGATTCTCTTATCACTATCCTGTAGAGATACCAACAAGTCATTATCACCGCTCCAATTATGCATTATTCCTCTTCCTTTTCAGCACTTATCGAAAGTAGTGGATGGAACCAAACAAATACACAACTACTCGTATAACCCCAAAACCATGGGTGTAGCTACTGGAAAGGTTTATCCATCCTTTTCTGTATGAAGTGGAATAAAGGGAGAATTTCCTGCCCACCATGCATCTTCCTTTTTATCGTCCAGTTTTTCCATTTGCTTTCAGTGTGAAAGCATGGTGATGACACTGTTTCTCTTCTTCCTTTCTGGTAGGATGCCTGTTTCGTCCAATCTTTGCTGTTAGCCTTTCCTGACATTGTTTTACGAATGTGAGATGTGGAGAAAAGGAGCCGATAGTTGAGCTTCTGTGGTTCAGATGATGGATCTATCTGAGCTGTCAAGCTTTAATGATCTTACATCTTTTTCTTGCATCCGAGATGCTTGTAGTTGTTTTTACAATCAAACTTATTTAATTGTAGGAAGTGTACAGCTCTAAGTGATTGGACATCAAGATATATACACATGTATGTATTACATATTTTAAAACCCATTCGATGTTGAAATGGGTATTACCTTCTTTCCCCATGTGTTGGGTCTGTGCATGTTTTAGTTCCCCACTATTCCTGTCTTTCGGATAAATGGCTGTAACAGTCATCTAATGACTTTGTAACGACCAATTTTCATCAGAAAAAACATTTTTTAAAGGTTTCTCCAATCATTGTCTGATTCACACCCACTTTTCTTGCAGTGGGAAGTTCCTGTTTCTATTCTACCTGTACCAATCAATCCAATCAATAGCATTCGAGTGTCGTAGCTCTAAGCTCATTGATGCTGACAAATTTCGATGCTTCAAGAAAATTCAGCTGTAGTAGGAAATACGTTTTTTCAGGATACAGAACTATGCCCTGGAGATTCATTCTGTGTAACATAGTAAACAGCTTCAATCTTCAACACAGTGTAACGTTTTAGTTTGTCAAGAACCAATCTTTAGAAGGTTTGCACAGAGTTTAGTACTCCCAGCTATTTGTTATGTAAGAATAAATGTCCTTTCTGTTTCTTATTCACAGGGAGTTTTAGCTGTTGATGTCATTTTATAGTCACTTAAATTCCTCCAAAACTCTTTAGTAGTAAATATCTTGTAAAGGTAGAATTTTTTGATTTAGTGAATATATTCTCCTTACATTAAACGCTCATCGTTCCCTCATTAACTTTTAATTTAGCCAAATTGCTGGATCCCTGCTCTCTGACAAATATCTTGTAAAGGTATTTCGTAAATTTCAGTGGCAGATGTGGTTTCTTTATTTGTAAAAGGTTAACAGTGTAATCGGATATTTATAATTGTATCCTATCTAGAAATGTTTATTTATCTTATTTCTAGGTTTGCTTATTTGGGAACATGTTCTAGGGCACTTTACTTCTGCGCATTTCTGCGGTGCAGCGTCATCATATTCTGAAATCCTTTTCCTGTCTAGGGTGTAAACCACACAAGCCACATGAAAGAGAACTCATAGATCAACTTGCAGAATTTGTAGTTGGGTTTTTATTTCAGCAGTTTCATGAAAAAGAAAAGTACTTTGTCTTTTTGTTATGCTTTATTCACAGGAGGGCATTATCAATTAGAATAAAGATTTTGCATGCATAAATAAAATTCTGTTTCCCTCTATATATACGGCCTCCTTCGGTTTGCATGTCTCATTGCAGCCATCTCAGTTCTCTCTGTGTGCTTGTACTGACATATAAGGCCAACTATGGACTACTCAAATTTGCGTCGCCAAATTACCTTCATGAAGAAAAGTTTCTTTGATCAGGTTTATTGGCTCCCCCTTTGTTCATTTGAAATCTGGGTTTATAATCAATTACTGTGTTGCACATGTTAAGCTCTTCTCCCAAGAGCTGCAAGTTTTGACTGGATAACTTGTAAGCCGAATTACTCTCGTAGTGATTTTCTTCTGATAGAATGATGACCTTTGGACATCTCCACATGACATATCCACTGAGGCTCTGAAAACTTTGATCTACTGCATTTTTTTCTTTCAAATATATGGAGTTTCTCTCTGGTGGCGGGACTCAATGGATCCTTCACTCATTCTGTTTCAAAATTTTACTTCATTGCAACTGCATAACTCATTCACTTTGTAATCTGGTCTAATGGGACAATATGGGGGCAAATGCCAACTTGGATATTATTTTCCCACACAATAGTTATGGCACTTTCTTTTTTTCCACAAACGCATCGCCTGCTGAATGCATCATGATGTTTAAAATTAGATATATGGGCAAGGATGTAATAGACCATAAGAATAGAAAATCACTCTCTTTATTTCCTTCGTTCTATTCCTTTGAGAATATACAAAAGGTTGGGGTGTTCAAACTTTACAGAGTAATCATAGAGGTAGGATCATTTTGATGATACATTAGTATCTTCTAGGCAAATATTAGGGTGCCCTTTATACCTAAGCCAGGTTGACACCTAAAACCACCTTGATATAGCTGACTCAGTTTGATATTTGACAAATATTAAGGTGCTTGTTATACTTAGCTAGGTTGAAGCCTATAACAACTTGCTGGGACTTTGTTTGATATTTGACTAATTATTTTGATTTACCCATGTAATCGAGAATCTTTTTTTCTGCCGTGGACCACACAAATGGTATTTTATTATATGTTGTATTTCAGGCTTCTTTGATTTGCCTAATAATCTACTTTGGGCTATTCCTGCAGGGTTACCTTGATGAACAGTTCAATCAGCTGGAAGAACTGCAGGACGAATCAAGCCCCAATTTCGTTGAGGAAGTTGTGGCTTTGTTTCTGAAAGATTCGCCGAGATTGTTGTCAAACATAGAACAAACAATGTAAGCAATACGTCTGTAAGTCAGGCCATAACTGTCTTTTTTTTTTGGCTGAAACAGTCCATACAAATGGTTTCAAGACATATCATATCTACCAAAAATGGAATCATATTTAGTGCATTCACTTTCCAGTTCCTTTTGATGCAGTGGGAAGTACCCTCAGGATTTCTACCGGTTAGATTCTCTTGTGCACCAGCTCAAAGGCAGCGGATCCAGGTACAGGACCTGTGAATATGCTCAGAAAACACCCGGTGTGAATAATCTTATTGCGGGTCTCATCACCACAGAATCACCCATTCAGTATATACATGATTTAAGGGTGCTTAGTGATGTGAGAGAACGAATATTATTAGCAAATGGAAATGCTATCACCGACAACTTTACCTTTTGCCTGCCTTATGTGTTCTGATTCACTGAAGTTGACTTGTGTTTGGCGCAGCATTGGAGCAGTGAGGATGAAGAACGAGTGCTCGGTGTTTAAGGCACACTGCAATGACAGGAATCTGGAAGGGTATTGCATCACTCGTGCTTTGTTTTCATCTCTTGTCGCCAGGCGATTTGCTCATCTAGTGTGTCCATGGTTGTGCTTCAGATGCCGCAGGTCACTGCAGAAGATGAAGAGGGAGCATGCCACTCTGAAGCAGAAGCTGGAGTCATATTTTCAGGTACATTAGACACCTTTCCCTTGAAAATCTTTCATGGTTAAACAACATTTTACTTATCTTGTATTTAATGCATGCCAATGATGATACAGTTACTGCGGCAAGTCGGGCCTCGCGAGCATGCCGTGAACTCAAGGAAGTAAGAAGATAGCATATGGAATGCAGTTCAAAGGGAACTAAGGGACCAGCTACCTCTCTCCCTTGGGAGCTTTTATCATCCATAATTTTTGCTTGCTTTTAACCTGGGCCCTTTTGTCGTTCATGGGTGGCCTAGTTCTTTGTTGTGTGAAGCTTGCTCATGCATACACAGCCCCTGCCTTGCTATGGGGAATGACATGATGTAATCTAACTCCTTTCTTTCACGAATACGCAAAGCTTGCTTTTGCGAATCACGTGTTGTACCACCCCTATGTAATCTAACTCCGCGTAGCTGTGCCCCGAATATAATGATACTAGTAAAATGCCCGTGCGTTGCTACGGGCTACAATGCATATACATTAACCAAACAAATAATTAATGTTCTCCAAGGTTGACGCTTATTTCTCCTTCATACGCCAAGACGTGTTCGGACATCAGACGAGCGTCCGTTGGGCTCTTGAAAATCCAACCGTCTAAACAGTTTGGCTAGCCCCAAATCCAACACATATGTGGGGAGAAATGTAGTTCTCTGGACTACCCAACATGTTATATCCAACACACGGCCACGCCCCCCGATGCACCCTCCTATTTTGTCCTCTCTTTAAAACCGGATGACGCCCACCTCACCTTCGCCTTGTCGCCCTCTCCCCTTCACACCGGACTTCCCCACGGACCACCAAGGAGGAGTCCCCCGTCA